>NC_087209.1:30393773-30573773 GCF_015104395.2 Macrobrachium nipponense | reverse complement strand
TAATCGCTTTACTTTGGAGAAAGTTGGAAGTTTTGCTACCATTGCTACCGATTCTAGCTTTAGAATGATTTATAATGCATTTGCTAATCAGCCTACAACATTTCATGCTATTTTGTTTATATCTGAAAAATATGTTCTCGCCTCTTTATGATCAATATGGTATAGCTTAACACCTTGAATTTGTTGTGTAATCTAGATAGCCAGGCAAGTATGAGAAAAAGTATTGTATGAGATGTGGTTCCATTATATACATTCTAGCATTTTCGTATAATAGCTCTTAGTCTTTCTGTAAAGCATATTTGGTGTTGAATATGTAGTAACAGAATTACAACGACAACGTATATAGTTTAACGCAGCATAGTTACAGTATGTCCATAACAGAACGACGAAAACAGAACAATATATATATATATATATTATATATATATATATATATATTATATATATATATATATGATATTACAAACAATCTTCCGTTCATGTTTATTTAGCAAGTTGTTAGTAGCACATTTAGTCTCTTAAATTAGACTAGATACGCTAGTGCCAGCTATTACATTCAAGACTGAATAGTAAAAGGCAGCAAATTATTAAAGGAGAGTAAAACTGAGACAAAAGTTCTCATTTTGTAACCTTTCACGTGGGAGAACAATGACCACAAAAGGTTTCATGACTTAGCATGTGACAGTTGCGAAAGATACACTAGAAGCCCACCTATATAGGAAGCCTACTTTCGCAGTTCCCTACAGCCCCTTCCCAAGTTGTTACGATGTTTTAATGGAGATCACTGTTCACAGCAGTCTGCTTTCTTAGATGGCATAGGATATGCTGGCACAGGCATCTGGAAAAAGTAATTTGGGCCGATTCGCCAACGTCTGAACAAATAACTCTCTACGCTAACAAAAGAGCCAACAGATTATACTACAGAAGTCCCACAAACAACAAGCTGGAAGACTTAAGGGATAAAACAAAGCTCTCTGATGTTGAAAATATTACAAAAGTAACTGAACACCACAAATCTGACAATCCGCTTATTATTCACGATCCTAACGCCATCGTGGTTCACTTATCAACTTATTGAATAAAAAAATAAATGAAAAATGCGCCGAAGTTTCTTTGGCGCAATCGAGTTTTCTGTACAGTGTATAATGCTGTTTGAAACTCTCAGCCTCGGCCCATAAAACTTTGAACTACGGCCCGGTGTTGCCTGTGTTGTTTGCATCTAAAACGGTGCCAGGCGCACGATGATGTCTAGCTTTAACCTTAAATAAAATAAAATACTACTGAGCTTTACTGAGCTTAGAGGGCTGCAGTTTGGTATGTTTGTTTATTGGAGGGTGGATGATCAACATACCAATTTGCAGCCCTCTAGCCTCATTAGTTTTCAGGACCTGAGGGAGGACAGAAAAGGTGCAGACGGACAGTCAAATTTTCATTTCAGTTGTTTTTGCAGAAAACTAAAAAAAAAGCTGACGCCGGTTTTTATAAAATTCTGCCCATAATTGCAATGAAATTTGTCAGGAAGATGGCAAATCTCCAAGACTTATACAGCAAAAATGATCAGGAACGTATGGTTTCCAGAGCTCGTAAATTTCGTACGTATGAGAAACGCTAGTCATACCAAAAACCGAAGAATAACAAGGCCTAGTTTTTTTTTAAATAGAAATTAATGAGGTGAGACTCGCCAATATCAGTCAGACTGGTAATATACACCTCTCAAACCTCTGAAAGTCTGATTCACTGAAGAGTTAATATTAAAACTCATTCTCAAATAAATGTTTCAGATCTGTCCACCATTTTCGACATAAGCGGGCGCTAACGATGGATTAAAGCAAAGATGGATTAACTCCATTCATCAAAGGACCACCAACATTTCTCATCCAACCAGCGTCATTATTAACACACCTACATATTCTTTATAGATGTTCTTGCGTGTACCAACTGTCTACATTCACCTGTGATGTGGATTGAAGCACAGTCATTCAAACTACGAGCTTTTTTGTATTAAAAGAGTTGTTAATGGGCCTTTTGATTTCATGAAACACCGTTGGAGTACAGTAAAAAGACACGTGTATAAAAGCACGTGCGTTGCAATCATGGAATGATTTAAAGCTTACCAAACACGAAGCAAGGATCACCAGGACAAAATTACCACCTACTGTCAAATGCCATTTTCATCTACTTGACCCTGACATAAGATTTTCACCTTACGACTTAACGATCTCTAATAATGATTTTGTCGAAACCGTCTAATTACAACAGCTTTACTTAAAAGATGAAATAAAGCAGAGCTTAAAAGTATTACGCTGTCTGTTCAGCCAATCCTCGTACTGTACATACTACTGAAGTGTGTTCAGACATTTTCATTATTTATGCGTTTTCTTTCAAATCCACCTGAAGCCCGAGATCCTAGTTACAACACTAAATTGCCTCCGTGCAATATGAAGTTCGGTATCTTTTGAAAACTAACTTAATTAATAATGAATAATACTCTACTGTGTTTAAATGTTTTCAGTTGACTTTAAACATATCTGTTCTCTCCTAATTCTTTTACGTGTAATTTCCAGATATGTGTATGTTTGTGAAAGTAACACATATACATCTGTGATATCAATGTATCTGTTGCACATTTTCTGGTTTATTTTTTTCTTTCTCTTGTGATAGTTGCAGGACGTATTATTTATTTGGCAGTGGCGGTATCCTTCTGGCTTAGAATGGCCCACATTGACACACACACACACACACACATAATATATATATATATATATATATATATATATATATATATATATATATATATATATATATATATATATATATACACAGAAAATAACAGTTTTTCACATCATAGAGTTAGTCGTTTCGATTGCCAGGTGACTCAAATATTTAGTAATTTAAAAATGTTCATATGCAGCGTTTAGTCTCATAAGATTACTAGGGATGTCTTGTATCATGAATAAGGTTACTACAAAGATTTTGAGGAAGACGAGGTCAAACCGGTTCTCAGTAACTTTTTCCTTTTAAACTTTTTCACTGCACTCGGCTGATTCATTTCTGAAACCCTTTATCCATTCCTCCTAAGTGTTGTGCTATTATTATTGTTTTGAAAGAACCAGAAATCTAACACTTTTTTTTCCTTAAATCCGTAGCGCATTCGATATTACATTTATTGAATAAACGGAAACCGAAGATTCTTGAGACTAGACTAATTCAGCGTAAGTGCAAGAAATCCGTATCCTTATTGGCAGAAATATCCCCCACCAGTTTGCCAAATCTAATCTCATATTAAAGTCAATGACCTTATCATCAGATTAGAAAAAGAATTGATGCAGGTGATAATATACACAAACGATTACAATAACTGAATTGCTCAAGGTCGAGCAAGCAAGTGTTATTGAAGCTGTACACTGCTATTATATATATATATATATATATATATATATATATATATATATATATATATATATATTTCATCGTGTGACTTGCATTAATAATAAGCATTGGCATTTATATTTATATATATATATATATATATATATATATATATATATATATATATATATATATATATAAATGCCAATGCTTATTATTAATGCAAAATCACACGATGATTTTGAGGGCTGTGATTTCCGAAAATGAATTAAGCGTAAAATAGTAGTGCAGATAACAATCTAAACCAGTACTGGAAGTGCCTGATTATTTCTGGCTAAATTGCAGTGTACAACTTCACGAACACTTGCTTGCTTGACCTTGGGCAATTCGGTTATTGTAATCGCTAGTGTATATTATCACCTGCGTCAAATTTTCTTCTTTTTCTAATCTGATGATAAGGTCATTGCCTTTAATATGAGATCAGATTTGGCAAACTGGTGGGGAACATTTCAGCCACAAAAGAGCGACAAACAATAAGGATACGGATTTCTTGTACTTACTATGGATTAGTCTTGTCTCTAAAATCTTCCGTTGCTGTTTATGCAATAAATGTAGTATCGAATGCGATACCGATTTAAGGAAAAAAAGAGTTAGATTTCTGGTTCTTTCAAAACAATCATAACAGCCCAACACTTAAGAGGAATGGATAAAGGGTTTCAGAAATGAATCAGTCGAGTGCAGTGAAAAAGTTTAAGATGAAAAAGTTACTGAGAACAGGTTTGACCTCGTCTTCCTCAAAATCTTTGTAGTAACATTATTCATGATCCAAGGCATCCTTAGTAATCTAATGAGACTAAACGCTGCATATAAACATTTACAAATTATCAAGGATTAGAATGTTTCTTCCCTCAAATATTTGAGTCACCTGGCAATCGAAATGACTAACTCTGTGTTGTAGAAAACTATTATTTTCTCGTATTTATAGACAGTTGTTTCCACTGCATAAAAGCAATCTGACAAAAATCTCCTCTCATTTTTATTTTGGGTTTCTGCATATAAATATGTTGAATCGTGTGCGTAGTTTTTCGTTTTACTATTTCTAAACCCATCCTCTGCAGAGGATATTGGCATTACGTCAATCAGCTTTTTGACATTTTAAGAACCTTAAAATGTCTTCACTTGAAGAGTAAACCTAACTATTCTAAAAACCCATTCTGCTTACATACATACATACGTGTAAGTGCACATGTACGCTTGTTTGTCGATCCACGCGTGCCCTCTTCAATGCGTCGTTCTGAAAAGAGCTAAAGTAATCCCCGACGGGAGACTAGATACGTGATCTGGGAGTTAGCTGCAAGGTTAGAACTAATCATAACATGACATCTTCCCCTGGGCCTGAATCGTAATTGCAGTGGCTGATCTGGGGTCAAATCAGTCACCGCGGAAGAGAAAAGAGCCAGACTTTAGGCTCTGTGCATTGGGATCACGCGTCCTAAATCGAACCGTGTTTTTGGGAACTTGTTCCTACGGCGAAAGGCTCAACTGAATATAGAATTAAGGGAAAAAAGATAATCTTTATTCTTAATATTTACGAAAATTGTTTCGTTAAAACAATTTTTTTTTTTTTTTGTCTATCACAGTCCTCCAATTCGACTGGCTGGTATTTATAGTGTGGGGGTTCCGGGTTGTATCCTGCCTCCTTAGGAGTCCATCACTTTCCTTACTATGTGCACCGTTTCTAGGATCACACTCTTCTGCATGAGTCCTGGAGCTACTTATTATTATTATTATTATTATTATTATTATTATTATTATTATTATTATTATTATTATGAAATTTTTCTAAAACTGTTATCTTAGTGACCACTGTACACCAAGCTCATATAAATTGAAGAAATAATTGAGGGTAAAATAGAAACTTAAGTCTTTTGTATTTGCGAGGATTGATTTGTTAAATGCTATGTATTGTGAATATTGTGCATTGTTTCTGAAACTTCTATCTTAGTGACCGATATACGCCAAGATCACTTAAAGTCATCGAATCACCAGTGTATATATTATCATCCGTGTCAATTCTTGTAACTAAAAAAATACATGGCACCGCACCCTTTTCTAGAAGTTACTATAGATTGGCAGTGACTATCCACGGAGCCTATATACTATACAAACTGTTTACCCAATATATGCACCCTGTATCAAGTAACCTATAGGATATCCTGACTGCCTATACTTCGCCAGAAACATTCCCTTAGATCTAGAAATTTTTTGCAGTGACAAATAATAATCATGCAACGTAGCAATCAATCAAGTGCGTTCATTGCAAACCGCTAGACAAAAAAGTTTTGTTTCATAGCAACCCGACTCCGCCTTAAGACAAACGGTTTGATATATTCATTTCATAATACTCCAATTTGTTGGCATGATGGCAACAAGCGGACCGTATTATTCCATTGTTTGTAATACAAATACACTCGAGCAGTAGCTTAAATAATAATTGCATATTGCAGAACTATCGGGGACTTCGACTAAATTTCATCATCCAGCAACTCGGATTACTGATATTAGGTCATTAATAATTCAGCCTCACCTCATATCTGTAATTATAGAATGAAATGTGAGCAAGCCGAAAGCAAAACCGATTCACGTGAGCAGGTGATACAGCTTCGACGCATCACCTTTAATACAATCATGCCCATGAATTTTTAAGATCAGGGGCACTCAGGCACACACACACGCACACACATACACAAGCTATTACGACGTTTCATAGTATTTTCGGGGATGTACTGATTGTAGATGAAGATCCGAATCACAGTGCTTTTATCTTTTGAGAGTTGATATGAAATTCCGTTTAGAAATCAGCTAACTAGCCAACTATTTCACTAATGGGATGGTAAGAAAAAAATCGACCAAGATTGGTACTTTATATCTCAAGCAATAGCGAAGACCGCTAGTAGATGAAAGTGGTCGTATCAGACTGGTTTAAACTGCGAGCCACAAAGGACAAGCTTCAGCTTAAGATATGAAAATTCTTGCTCTATGGACTTGCTGTTTATGAAAGAAAACACGTAGGAATTGTTAGTTACGTTGAACTACATAAGGAATTAGTAATTGATTCAAGAGTTTAAAAAATATGGGTTCTTAGTAAATATTTAAAAAAGTAAATAAAAGAAAAACAATATTCGGATCTTTCCAAGAGTGACATCCAAGGGTTTTAACCCAGTATGTATCCACCCTTGCGGCGTGTTTAGTACAACAAGCCCGTTGCGGATAACCGTGAAAACATGAACAAAAGACTGTAGATATTATAAACATAATGACCCCTCAAGAAATATTAGCTCTAGATAACGACCCCCGAAAACCCTTTGGGAGTCACTATCTAGAAAAGATCCCAATATTCTGTTTCTAAAGCCCGTGATCTGATTAACGACGACTAAGGTGAGCTATTCACTGCCATGCAGAATTCCTTTGTGAAGGATGAATCATGACTGACCTCGATACAGACAGGCATACGTGCTGCGCTATGTGACAAGCTGGTCGGCATACAGAAAATGAAAAAGAAGAGAGAGAGAGAGAAAAAAAACGTAAGCTTTATAGTGACAATAGAGACTTATTGATAACAGGAATGACTTCAAGATATTCTGCGAGTGTTATCTCCGTCGAATTACATTGAAGCAAATGAGATTTTCAAATTATTAAAAATGATTATGTATCCAGTATTACACAGAGAGAGAGAGAGAGAGAGAGAGAGCGAGAGAGATGATTTCACCCGGATAGGTCTGATTACCTCGTCGAGGTCTTTCCGTTTTCGTGATGCACAATTGAACGAAGCCATGAACATTCACGCCTGGTATTTCCCCTCCCTCTACCACCGCTTTGAACCACAACGGGTGACAGGCAGCTAGGTACGAAATTAACTGATTAAGTCAACAGAAGAATTCCGAATTTTTGGGAACGCGCTCTCTTTTCTCTCCTCTTCCATTTTCAGAATCGGACACCGGACCCAGAGAGAGAGAGAGAGAGAGAGAGAGAGAGACTGTCTTCAAAGGATTCTAGAGGGACTTGGACGTGGACATACCAATAAAAATCGATTAACTGAGTTCAGAACATGGAATCCAATATTCAATTACCTCTTTAGGTAAAGAACGAATCTGGTTTGCGATGTCTTGCCTCTGAAGTCCTCCAGTAACTGGCTGTGCAAACCTGTGCGTGCTCGCGCGCTACACACGCCTCCCACACGCATACTCGCACACACATAATATATATATACATATATTATATGTATACTTATAGGTAAATAAATATATACATACATATATTTAGATATATACATAAAGATGTACATATATTGATTTAAATATAAATAAATATATATATATATATATATATATATATATATATATATATATATATATATATATATATACGTTTGTTTTAACAATCCTTGAAATCAAGTGATAAATTTTTAAAAAAGAATTCTTGTACTTCCGTATTAGGATTAATCTTACCATGAATTAGAGTTAACCTAGCGAGCTTGACTTTGACTCCCCCCAAGGAAGGGGAAAACTCCTTCACTCATTTCTCATCGGTATTTCAGGCTTGCAATGATAATTGTATCCGTCGTTAATCAGACTTTTTAACTCGAAGAGTTAAAAAGTCAATATGGCTATCAAAAATACATATTTATCTTGTCAAAGTTACCACTAGACTCTCTCTCTCTCTCTCTCTCTCTCTCTCTCTCTCTCTCTCGATCTATAATATATAATATATAGATATATATATATATATATATATATATTATATTTATATATATATTTACATATATATATATATATATATATATATATATATATATTTATAATATATATATATATAGTCCGTATAGTCGTTCAGTGGAGAAATTATACATACGAATCTTCAGATGGTGCCCATGATACGAGTTGTAAGAGGATGAAGTTTATTATAATGAAACGTTTCGCACATGAAACATCTGTGCATCATCAGTCTGCAAAGAGCAATAAGACAAATAAATAACATATAAAACCATAAAACACAAACAGAATTCACATGAATTAAAAGTCTTAAAATTAACCAAAAAAAAGTACAAAGTAAAAACAGTAAAAAGAGAGAACACCCAAAACACTAACCGGCCATGAGGAGAGAAGATGGAATGACCTGTCGTCAAATGCAGGTGAAGACATTAACTATGCCAGGTATAGAGTGGCTGAATTTCAGATCAGAAATATGAGGAACAGTAGCATAAAATAACCTTTTTGGAACATCAAGATTAGGAGGTAAAGGTAGATACTTTCGAGATTTTTTCAGCCTTTACCTCCTAATCTTGATGTTCCAAAAAGGTTATTTTATGCTACTGTTCCTCATATTTCTGATCTGAAATTCATATCCAATTTAAAACAAATCACTGAACAAGAAATTCCGTGTCTCAAGGTCAAATTAATATCAAACAATCCTTGTACCATAGGTTCCTTTTTTAATTTCAAAGATCGCCTTCAGCCCTTCATGAGTTCCAACGTCATATACAAATTTACATGCCCTGGATGTCCAGGTTCTTACGTTGGTTCAACTCGAAGGTTGCTGAGGGTTCGATATTGCAGTCATTTTCTAATATCAGGAACCATGCTTTTAATTGTAAAATTGAGCTCCAGAAAGAACAGTTCACAATAATAGAATGTCAAACATCCTGATCACTTAACTACCCTTCGTTAAATGGTAATACTTCTTCAGCCACTCTGTACCTGGCATAATTAACGTCGTCACCTGCATTTGACGACAGGTTATTCATTCCATCTTCTCTCCTCATTGGCGTGTCTAGCAGATTCGCAATACGATGAGGTAGCAGGGAAGGGAACTGGCATTTCTCATCTATGAAATCAGCAACAGTCCTAACCAAAAAGATACAAAAGCATTCATAGATATATTAGAAGGATATAATCCTTCAAACTGGAACAAATCTAATGAAAACATCTTGAAAATAATTGAAGAAGTTCCAAATAAAATCCAAGTGGTCAAGAGACTCATAAAGAAAATATACATAAACCAACATATTCCGACAAAGAAAATGAATAAGGTGAATCTTGTGAATATACTAATTGATGCATTAGGAAAAAGAATGCCAAAAGCATGCAAACTGTGTAAGGTTTGGTATAGCATAGTCAATCCACAAAACCTAATCAGAAAATGTGCTGCATGCAACATTCCGACCCATCCACAGTGTGCTGAGGTAATACAAGATTTGAGAAAAGATACAAGAATTTTTTGTTCAACATGTCTATCATGGATAGACAATGTTATTAAATCAACAAGATTGAATGTGACAAATAGTTGAGGATGGGAAGAAAAGAAGGAAGAGAGAAGAGGAAGAAGAAGAAGAGGAAAACGGAAGAGAAGTAAACAAAAATGAAATGACAGAAAAAAATGGAAGGAAAACAAAGAACAAGAATAAAAGTATGGATGCAGAGATACTCATTGATACTACATATGAGGCAATAAAGCAGCATACCTACGAAGAAATAAATTACGATATGACAACAGAAAAGCAAATCCGAAGAGGCTCTACCCAGATCTATTACAATGACGGGAAAGAGGAAAAAATAGACAAGAAAGACAAAATCTGCAACCTTTTGAAAAGAGGGAATTGCAGATTTGGAGAAAGATGTTACTACAAACATCCTAAGATATGTCAAAACTATGAAATATATGTAAATGTGCATACTTAGATGGATATGGGGATGATTGCAGAGATCTGCATCCAAAAAAAAATATGTAAAAAACCTAAAAGAAGGAAAAGGATGTAAGTTCGACAAAAAATGCAAATATATGCACCCTGTAGCCATGAATCATAATCAAATAAATAACCAACCAAGTAATAAAATCCAAAATAAGAAAGAAACATAAACAGAGAAATCAAGAATATCAGGTAAAAGAGAAAAGCAAACCACCAATGAGATATGCAGAGGTGTCAGCAAAGAATTTCAAAGCATCAGCTCCGAAATTCTACTCAAGAGATAATAACTGTATTTATTATGCAAGAGGATATTGCAGAAACGGAGAAAATTGCAGATTCAGACACAAAATGAATAATTATGATGAAGGAAGATCAAATATTATGGAAAAGTTGGATTTTTTAATGTCAGAATTTCTGGAAATGAAAAAAAGAACAACATACCAGAACAGGGAAAAGAGACATGGCGGAAATCCGTTACTTACTATCAGTATTAAATGAAGGAGAAAACACGCAAACCATCATAGTGATGAATGCGCAGGGTTTAGTTACGAGTAACTCAAAAAGAAAAATAGAGTACTTAGAAGAACTAACCCAAAATGAAAAGAAAATAGATATAATGAATATAAGTGAAACCTGGTATTCCCAAGAGACTGGGAATGATGATCAAATAAAAGGGTTCCAAACTTATAGATTCAGATAGAAAAAATAGGAATCAAGGGGGAACCGCAATATATGGGAAAGACAAAAACAAGGAAAAATATATGAGAAATATAGTAACTCAGAATGTGAACTAATAGCGGTAGAATTTGAATCTGAAAATTGATGAACATAGTAATATATAGACCTCCTAATACTAAAGAGTTTGACTTAATAATTGAAAAATTGGATGATATATGTAGAAATCACAAGGACTGGACTATTCTCCTATCTGGTGACTTCAACTTTCCTTTCGTAGAATGGAAAGAACGAATAGGAGATTGTGGTTGTACTTATACATATAAAAAAGAGAGTAATAGTAGTGCAGAAGATAAGAGGCAATTTGAAAAGCTATTAGATATGCTACTAGAATACAACATTCAACAAATAAATCACCTGCCAACAAGAAAGGAAATACTTTAGACCTAGTATTTGTGAACGAGATGAATTATGTTAAAGAAATAATAGTTTATAATGCGAGTATTCAGACCATAATGTCATAGAATTAACAGTTCATTCCAAAAGCAAGTGAAAATAGAGATAAGCAAGAAATGAAAAAGTGGGAAGGATATGGAAAATACAACTTCTACAGTAAAATATAAAATGGTCAGAAATTAATGAAGAATTAAACAAAGATTGGGATAACATTTTCGTAAGTGATGACATAAGGGTAAATACGGAGATATTATATAAAATATTGGAGATAATAGTGGAAAAAATATATACCGAAGAAGAAAAGTAAACATCATTCATGCATACCAAGAGACAGAAGAATCTTGTTCCAGAAAATCAGAAAGTGGAAAAAAGGTCTTGCAAAAGAAAAAAATGCATGGAAAGTTATAGAACTAAAAAGTAAGATAAAAAATGCAGAAAAAAAGATTATACAATCAAAAGAAAATGAAAAACGGGACTTGGAAGAAAAAACCCTATTAAATATCAAGCAAAACCCCAAACTATTATACTCATATGCGAAGAAGATGAATAAAAGAAGAATAGAAATAGGCCCTCTGAGAATTGAAGGGAGATTAACGAATGAAAAAAAGGAAATTTGCAACATACTGGCAGAACGATATAAGAGAGAATTCACCCCTAGAATAGATAATGAAGATAATGATATAGAAGTAAAGATGATGAAAATAGTGAATATTTAGCTGACATAGATATTAATGAAGCTGATATTGTGCAGGCTATTAATGAAATTAAAAATGGAGCTGCTGCAGGGCCTGATGGAATTCCTGCTATTTTGTTAAAGAAAGTAGTTCATTCTATCGCAAAGCCACTTGCAATATTATTAAGACAAAGTGTAGATACAGGCAAGATATATGATGAGCACAAATTAGCGTATATTACCCCTACTTTCAAAAGTGGATCAAGACTAGAGGCAAGTAATTATAGGCCTGTGAGTCTAACATCACATATAATGAAAGTGTATGAAAGGGTAATGAAGAAAAATATTATGAAACATTTAATAAAAAATAATTTGTTTAATAAAGGACAACATGGTTTCGTACCCGGAAAAAGTACACAAACCCAACTGTTAGTCCACCGTGAAAACATATTCAAAAATATGAAAAGCGAAATGAAACAGATGTGGTTTATTTAGACTTTGCAAAAGCTTTTGATAAAGTAGACCATAATATTATTAGCGAAGAAAATTAGAAAACACAATATCGTGGATAAAGTAGGAAGATGGTTAAAAGAATTTTTACACAACAGAAAACAGATAGTTATTGCAAACGACGAGAATCGGATGAAGCCAAGGTAATATCCGGTGTGCCGCAAGGTACGGTGTTAGCTGCAATACTGTTTGTTATTATGAGTTGAAAGACATAGACAATAATGTTAAGGATTCGGTAGTGAGTAGTTTCGCAGATGACACAAGAATAAGTAGAGAAATTACTTGTGATGAAGATAGGAACGCTCTACAAAGAGACCTTAACAAAGTATATGATTGGGCAGAGGTAAATAGGATGGTATTTAACTCTGATAAATTTGAATCAATAAATATGGAGACAGAGAAAGAAAGCTATATGCATATAAGGGACCTAATAATGAGACCATCACAAATAAGGAAGCAGTTAAAGACCTTGGTGTGATGATGAATAGGAACATGTTATGCAATGATCAAATAGCAACTCTGTTGGCAAAATGTAAAGCAAAAATGGGAATGTTGTTACGGCACTTCAAAACAAGAAAAGCTGAACACATGATTATGCTTTATAAAACATATGTTCGTAGTCCACTTGAATATTGCAATATGATATGGTACCCACACTATCAAAAGGATATTGCACAAATAGAGAGTGTACAAAGGTCCTTTACAGCTAGAATAGAAGAAGTTAAGGACCTAGACTACTGGGAAAGACTACAATTCTTAAAATTATTATAGTCTGGAAAGGAGAGAGAACGCTACATGATAATTCAGGCATGGAAACAGATAGAAGGAATAGCAGAAAATATCATGGAACTAAAAATATCAGAAAGAGCAAGCAGAGGTAGATTAATAGTGCCCAAAAATATACCAGGAAAAATAAGGAAAGCACACAGGACATTAATCCACTACGCACCAGCATCGATAATGCAGCGTCTATTCAATGCGTTGCCAGCTCATCTGAGGAATATATCAGGAGTGAGCGTAGATGTGTTTAAGAATAAGCTCGACAAATATCTAAACTGCATCCCAGACCATCCAAGATTGTTGAAGATGCAAAATATACCGGAAGATGTACTAGCAACTCTCTGGTAGACATTAGAGGTGCCTCACACTGAGGGACCTGGGGCAACCCGAACAAGATGTAAGGTCTGTAAGGTAAGGTAAGGTAAGGCCGGTTAGTGTTTTGGGTGTTCTCTCTTTTTACTGTTTTTACTTTGTACTTTTTTTTTTTGTAAATTTTAAGACTTTTAATTCATGTGAGTTCTGTTTGTGTTTTATGGTTTTATGTTATTTATTTGTCTTATTGCTCTTTGCAGACTGATGATGCACAGATGTTTCATGTGCGAAACGTTTCATTATAATAAACTTCATCCTTTTACAACTTGTATCATGGACACCCTCCGAAGATTCGTATATATATATAATATATATATATATATATATATATATATATATATATATATATATATAGTATTTATTTATATATATATGTATATATATATGCCATCCTTTCTAGGAGGAAAGGTGTATGGTGACTGTGTGGTTATATAATATATATATATATATATATATATATATATATATATATATATATATATATATATATATTGTTTTGGATTTTTGGATTTTAAGCCAGAACCAAGGAAAAGTAATTCCTCTTTATAAGCAAGTTCATTCATTCTATATGCTCAAGTTGCCCCTGTGAATTGAAAGCCTCTCTAAACCCCTCTTTGCTTCCATTAGCTGCCTAGATTTACCCTCCACAGGTGCCCTGAATGAGGAAGTGGCCTACCCAGGCCGAGATTTTAAAAGAACAGGGTCGCAGCAGCTCTGCTTCAGACCTTTTTCAACCCAACCCTGCAGACTCCACTTCACCCCTTTTGTTCCCCTGCTTCCTCTGGGGGATCCCACAAGTGTTCTTATACTGTCCATAGTGCATAGAAATATCACCAGATGAGAAGAAGACCAGATCCAGGATTTCCAGGTACTGTGATATGTAAATTTTAGTGCAGTCAGTGAATCAGTTTTGCCTCTTGTCTATAGTTCATTTCATTCCCCCAAGGCGACTTTCATTATTTTGTTCAGCTTCTCACTCCCTAATTTTTGTTTAATGCTGTGATTAATTCCCTGTGATGCTAGTGAACATCTCCCCTAGTTAATTCAAGCAACATAATAGTCCTTTGTGTATAAGCTCCCAGTCGTTTCATTCCCCTTGAGTGAGTTGTAATATTTTATGCTAAGAGCAAGTAGTGTGTAATGTTTCCCATGTGTCCCTCGCTTTAGTACTGATGCTAAAATCTAATCTCTTTGCAGACAAATACCGAGCCTGATTGTGGGAGAAATTGGGAACCCTTTGGAATAAGGATTGCATTGAAATAACCCGCTTTGCGCAAATTCTGATCTCCGTGTTTTTGGTTCATTTCCCAGCCACGTGTTTCTGGTGGACCTACAATCAACCACCACATTAATCCCTGAACCTACCCATAACTTAATGTAAATATAGTTTATTTAAAACTAAAGCCCAGGTGTATGTAAATTCCTCCTTTTCCAGTAATATCAGCCTTCTGTCGTAGATTTTTGTTTGTATTAACTCTCGTCCCTCCAGGCAAGGCCATTTTTAAGAGTGTTAGAATACCTTTTCAAGGAGGGAACGAGCAGTTCATTAATATATATATAAAAGTCTTATCACATCATCGTGATTCATATATACGCATTTTTAAGCTACAAATGTCCTTTAATATCTAATTCGCTCTACCTCTGAATTAATATATTTTCATGTATGTAACCAAAGGGAATTTTTTTTCTTAGTTGATAAGAAATTCATCGGCTCATGGGCTCGACCCACGGAACCAAGAATTCGGGACGCATAGTGAAGAGCTTTAAACCACAGAGGTAGAGCGAATTAGCTATTAAAGGACATTTGTAGCTTAATGCAAATATATGTATTCATATATCTATACAGATAAAATGTAACTGTTCGTCTATTCTAAATCTTAAATCTCCGAAAGTTCTTCACCTATTGCTTTGAAATTTTGATGCAAAATTGCATTCGAATATGGTGTGTTTTTATAATGGGGTTTCAACCTACCTCCCCCCCCCCTCCAAAGGGGGTGGAGTGAGAAGGGATTCCCTGAAACGGGGCTGTTATGCCCGTTGACTTAGTTACTTTACGAATTTATCACACATAATTTCGGTATACATATGACTTATCATTTGGAAAAGAATACTATAGGGTAAACATCAATGACATCAAAGAGGGTGGAGTTTGAGGAGGGGGTTGACAGAGAGAGACTGAGAGGGAGAGGAAGTGAGAGAGAGTAGATGGGGTGTTAGGAAGAAGCAAGATGAAAAAAGACAGGGAGAGAGAGAGAGAGAGAAGAGTTGGTGTTTGGGAGAAGAGAGAGAGAGAAGAGTTGGTGTTTGGGAGAAGAGAGAGAGAGTTGGTATTAGTGAGAAGAAAGAGGGAAAGAGACAGTGATTGTTGGAGAGAGAAAGATAGAGTAAGAGAAAGGAGCGAGAGGAAGAGGAAGAGAGAGAGAGAGTAGAGTCAGGAGAAAGATGGAAAAAGGGATTGAGAGAGAGACAGAGAAGAGCAGTTGTTTGGGAGGAAAAAGAGAGAGATAGAGGGAGTTGGTAGAAGAAAGAGGGAAAGAAACAGTGATTGTTGGAAAAAGAGAGTCAGAGAAAGGAGCTTTCTCTTTTCTTTCTTTTCCATTTAACCAGACTGAGCCACAGCAACGCGTGGCCAGGTACAGCTAGTGATATAATATATATAATTATATATTATATATATATATATATATATATATATATATATATATATATATTATATATATATATATAATATATATCATATGTATATAGTATATGTATATATATATATATATACATACATACATACATACATATACAGACAGACTGGCCATTCCACCGCCACAGAAAATTCTGAGGGCGACGTGTTGATGGCACCGTTGAGGAGACATAAAAATGGAAACTTTGAGAGTGCAGTGGCAAAACATCCATTCATCGAAAACTATTCTAGTTTGAGGCGCAATTGCCAATTACTTCCGCAACCGAGCGTCACAGAAAGAGAGAGAGAGAGAGAAAGAGAGAGCGAGCAAACTTCAAATGATTTTCGTGCATTACGGAAATGGAGAGATGGATGGATATTTTCCCAGCGATGAGCGTTGTTTGGCTCTCAGATAGCTTTTGACAATTCATTCATTATTCGTGCCTGTTATTCTTCCTCGAAAATTTACACTTTAATTAAGCAAAGTAAATAAATAAACAAAATAAATAAATAAATAAATTACGGTGCTGGTCGTCGTTTGGTCATTCACTGGATGGATGACTTCAAATTAACGTTGGCTCTCTTGACCCGCTGTGGGAAATGGGCTTAGGCATAGAATGATGTTGAAGATTAAGTCGGCCTTATGCCAGCACGGGCTCTTGCTGATAGAGCAGCCGGTAGAAAAATAGCCCAGTATAACGTGTAAGCGGGAATGGGTCACAATGAAACCTGAACAACTATATCTATATATATATATATATATATATATATATATATATATATATATATATACTACATACATATATACATACGTACCCATTCCCGCTTACACGATATCCTGGGCTTGATATCAATTACTGGAATGGGGTTGCTAGACCTAAGCCCATTTCCCACAGCGGGTTAAGAGAGCCAACGTTAATTTGAAGTCATCTATCCAGTGATTGACCAAACGACGACCAGCACCGTAATGTTTTTTTTTTTCTAAAGTGTAAATTTTCGATCAAGATAACAGGCACGAATAATGTATGAATTATCAAATCTCTCTCTCTCTCTCTATCATATATTATATATAATATATATATATATATATATTAATATATATATATAGAGAGATGAGAGAGAGAGAGACGAGAGGAGAGAGAGAGAGAGAGACGAGAGAGAGAGAGAGAGAGAGAGAGAGTATGGTTTTATGTGGTTAAATAATTATACAGTAAAACTATAGAGCTAGACACAGGAAACTTTTCTGTTATGTAGCACTTTTGAGCGCTTTCATAATCAATGTCGACAAACATCTTGTTCCCTAACTTTATTTCAACGCCTCGTGGCCGATGTTGCTATAAATCATGAAAGTCATGAAAGTCAGCTGGGTGTTAATTAAAGTAGTGAGGGAATTTATGCATAAAAAGTTTCGTGAAAATCAGTCTAGACTTAGAATCACGGAGTTATTTGGAAATCTCGTATTTATTTTCTTTTATATTCGGTCACTTCTAAATTTCCTTACATTTTCCTCCTACCACGGGAATTAGCTCGATAGAAAAATGGCTTCGATGCTATGAATATAAACCGTAGCGCTAATCTGGCTTAATTGCCAGATGGTCGGGAAACATTAAAAAGAAAATACTCCATTAAATCGGATAATTTTCTGGACGTGTTGCATGCAATACTCATACATCTAAATCTAATTACTGCATGCGCGTAAATGCTGCTCTTTTCGATGAACTCGCAGTGCTACAATTCTCTCCCGCATTTAAAACGGCCGCTTTATTGGGATCCAATTGTTATTGGGCAATGGTGATTGCAACTGACGGTGAATAGGCAAACAAATAGAATGCTATCTCACCTGGGCACAATGAGATCGAGCTCATGTGTAGGAAGTCACAAAGGCACAACGACTTCATACTGTTCCGTCGGCTGTAGAAAGGTTCCTAAGTTAGTTTTCTCTCTAATCTTTCATATTTATCATTATACTAATAAAATCCGAGAGGATCCTATTTTGTTTGTCCTCTCCCGGGTAACAGTAGGGGAGAGATGACGCAGCCACCCACCCCCTGCAAACCGGTTTTTCTGGCCGGGTGGGGGCGGGGTAGGTAGGGGATCGGGAGGGAAGGAGAGACATCGCAACTCTACCATGGCAACGATATCAGTGGTTGCTAACTCTAACACTTATGGGGGATACCGAATAAGTAAGGGTGCTTATTAGATTATCTAAAATGTATTTACGCCTGGTTTTCGTAGCGTTCCTTGAAATTGAATAACTTCTCTCTTGATACTTCCCCCCCCCCCCCACAAAAAAGGGGTGGTGTTTGAAAATGTCTTTTTAATAAAATACTTTATGAGATCTCCATGTTTTATTTTAAGGTAAATATAAGGCCTTTAGACTATATAACCGTCTAGCAAACTATTCCAAAGCTAAATATAAGGGGAAGCGAACCTTTCCCTACCTAGCTACTCCTTTAATTCTGTAATATAATGCTGAAATATCTGAGTTAAACGAACAATCCAGTTTATATAGAAAAATGCGGGGTATACGTCTAATACATCAACAACATGCGCCTTGTGGAACGTTGCCAGATGGTACTTGTATAAGCTGTTGTAAGAAGGAACGTTGCAATACGTTTTTTAAGGTCAACAGAGGCACACTGGGATATAACGAACTATCTTCAGCTCTCCGCATCGCCAGGGTAGTGCAGTTTCAAGATCCTATGTCACATACATACCAAACCAGTTATGCCGAAACTTGAGTCTAAAGTAACACCTGCGATCATCGCCAAGTTCATTTCGATGACATCATTGGATGCATGATGATGAAGCTCATATTTCATACGAACTTAAGCGATTTACTGTGAAATTGCTTCTGTAAATGTATTTTTCTGCGTGGCATGTCATTTTATTCTCATAATTGGGCAGGGGAAAATGTCATAGTAAGGCAGTGATCACTAGGGATTGCTGAAGCACGAAACAGCATAAGTAGCTACCTTAATCCAATAACGGAAAGGGGATTGTTTCCTCTTTAAGTGAAATGCACATAATCTATGTCTTATTTGTGTAAGCGAATGTTCATTTAAGAATTATTTTGTGGATACTTCCTTTGAAACAAATGCACTGCATCCATGGTATGAATCTCGAAAAGAGTAACCACCGTTCATTGTATTGTTCATTAGAAAAGTTCAAGGTAAGAGCCTTCGGTTATACCTAACTAGAACTTGCATCTAAGTGGCACCAATCTTCTTACAAGCGTTTTCATGGAGTTATCGCATCAACTTTATGCTTAAAGGATGTTACTATTTTACTCCCAAGGCCATCAGCATGTGTAATTATAAGTATTTATTTTCTGTACCCTTTATAAACGTAAGTCTAAGGAAGTACACCAAGAGCTTTTATAACACTGCAATTGGGAATTACGTCAAATGTTGTTTGTATTGAGTTATGAATAAAACATTTCATGACTGACATAGTGAATTTATTATTCTTCGCATAATTTGTAACTCATTTGCCCTTATTCATTCGGGTTCTTTAGGTCAAATCAACGATTAATGCAGAATAACCATGTATGCGAGTATTCAGTAATGTGAAATAAAGAAAATTTCCTAAATTAGGTCTAAGGTAGGAAGACAATTCATCAAACAGACTCTCTCTCTCTCTCAAGCATTTTGTTTGTGAGTGGTTTGTGTATCAGCTAGAAGCCTATTATCTCTCTTAATCGCAATACCATTTGTTTGGGAGTTTAAGCGAGACACATCAATGATCCGGGTGATCTTGGAGAACAGTAGGCCTAACGCAACAAGGTCGTGTACTACCCAACGTATTTTTACTTCCTTTCTCTTTATCTTCATATCCAACAACTTAACGATTGTTTTGTTGATGTTAAGCTACAAAACAATGCTGCTTATCGAAACATCACCTTTCATGATAGTTGATGATCGATGGCCTTAGGGATGAGGTGCTGTGCGATGGCCTTTCTGTTTGCGCCCGAGTCAGTTGAATTTTCCCGCCAATTGTGACGTCATAAGTAAAATGCGAGACCATGGAAACTAATTCTTTTGTTTGATGTGTTTACGGAAACCATTATGGAATATATATATTTTAAAAACAAATCTATTTCCTTGTATGATTTAGAAAACAACGATTAGATATCAAGTCGATGATCATGCTTAATTTTTTTTTTAAATTTTAGTTTCCAGCGTTATTTTTTCTCAGCCATCAATTGTGAATTCTTCCAAATGCTTCGTACAATTTTCTTGAAATTAATTCTACCCTTCCTATTCTTTTATAACATAATGTCTGCATGACTAATAATGGTTTTCTAACGTTCGAAAAACTCGTTTCCATTCGTATATGAAAAGAATAAATCATTGTTCGGTGAACGAAAACTGCTGGAAGGATGTTGCCAGACATTTCTTAGTGTACGCAGCAGCAGGCAGTTAGCTGACTGTGGGAAGTCAGAAACACGGTTGAAAAGGGGAAACTGTGAAAAGAACTGAACGTGTTTATATATATATATATATATATATATATATATATATATATATATATATATATATACAACTAAAGAAACAGTCATATCTTGCATTTTTCGAACGCAATAGAAATGGAAAAAAATCTGTATTTCCTCTTTTATTTTAGTATTACGACTGACAGAGCAGCCTTTATATATATATATATATATATATATATATATATATATATATATATATATATATATATATATATATAATTTCGCCATAAGAGCAACATCCATTGGAACCCACGAAATTAACTTCAAAATTTCATTGTCCAAGTGTCTAAAGATATATTAAAGTAACGAAAAAGTTTATCGTAAAGCACAGGAGACGTGCTTAATTTTATACAAGAGGCATTTCGTATGCTGTTTTCCAAACTTCCTTCTCTCTCTCTCTCTCTCTCTCTCTCTCTCTCTCTCTCTCTCTCTCTCTCTCTCTCTCTCTCTCAACAGGGCTTAATTCGTTTCCCATCATTTGTGTTTAAATATAAACAAATCTGAAACCGTCTCTTGTCAGTCTTTTGTCTTCACAGTATCCGTGATTTTTTTAAATAAATGCTTACAAAGACCAAACATTTACTGCAGTGTTATCAGTATGTACATTTCTTGAAAAATATATAAGATCCTTAAATTCGCAAGGTTATTAGTGTATTTCTAATTAGCAGGTACAATGGAGGCTCTAACATACCAAATCGTTATCAATAGTCCCGCCATTATATTTTTTTTATCAGCAACTTTCAGTTTGATCATCAATCATAACTGTAATATAACATGAAGCTCCAGTACAACACACACACACACACACACACGGATATGTAATACATGATTTACACAACCACTCATGTATATTTATATAGATAGATATATGTGTGTGTATATAATATATAGTATTAATATATATATATATATCGTATTATTATATATACATATATATATGTATATATTATATTTTAATATTTTTATATATATATACACACACACACACACACAACATTACACAAATATTTTATATATTAATTAATTATAATTTTATATATATAAAATATAAATACTATATATTATGTGTGTGTATTGTGTGTATTGTGTGTGTGTATGTGTGCGTGCATGCGTGTGTCTGTGTGTTTATATATATAAAAATATGTATACATACAAAGTATTCCAATATTGAAACCTGCCACTGCATGAAAAATTTTCGCCAAAGGGTTCGAGCTGATATAAAAACCGGGTCTCGAAAACTTTTCCACGTCACACGGCTATAAAATTATTCATGCGACACTACAAATTCCAGGTTTTGTATAAAGTGGAAGCGTTTCATTTTAAAAATCACGGGTCACTCGACGATTTAATGAAAGGTTTTCGAATCTCTCTTTACAGCGAGTCTCTTTGCTGGGGAAGTATCGATCACGTCCATTAAATACAGTCGCCATTTTTTGTATTACCTCTCATAGATACTCCGTATTTCAAATCTTAATGGTAACCCTCCTTCCCTCCCTCCCTCCCCAAAATCTTTACGATCAATTTCGTGTTCTTTTAAAGGGAGATTTTCGGGTGTCCTTCGCTGCCAAAACTCTACCGAACATCATTTGTCGTACCCAAGTCGGTTGCCTGGATACGTTCACTTCGGAAATGGTACGAGTCTTTGATTGATGTTACCGTAGTCGCTCCTGTTGCAATCTTTAGATGTTATTCTCCTGCTTTCAGTATTAGTCATAGTTCGACATTTCTAACCTTTATAATCATACACACACACCCCACACGCACACACCCACACACACACACACACACACATATATAATATATATATATATATTATATATATATATATATATACATACATACACACGTTTATAAGCGAATACCACAGTAAAATGATAGTCAGACAAAAGCGCTTGGATTTCTGACTTATCATTTTCCTGTGGTACACGCTTGTTTAATGAAGTCACGTGCATCTACTGTGATTTTTAAGCATATATATGTATATATATATATATATATATAATATATATATGTGTGTGTGTGTGTGTGTGTGTGTGTGTGTGTGTGTGTGTGTGTGTGTTCCTTTGATCTACTTAAACTTTACATCGTTCGTTCTGTAGTCAGTCTTCATTTCCTAGATTTCTATAGCTATGAATTCCTCCGCCCGCATACCTTAATGTCAGTGCCTCACACCTGCTTGTGTTCTTTATGCAGACTTATTTTTTGTAAACACAAGCATCCATGCCCTGGCACATCATTTAACGATTTGCAGAATAAGCTGTAGACTTCCTTTTTTGTTTTTTTACTTTTTCTTTTTCTAAACAATGTTCATCACTTCTCCTGTACTTTTGGATTTTTTTTACAAACGCACGCATATATGCACATCTCTCTCTCTCTCTCTCTCTCTTTCATAATCCCATTGTGGGAACTTCTTTACTTACAAGATATGTGACACGTGGAATACAACTTATTCTCTCTAAAATATATATTATATATATTTATATATATATATATATATATATATATATATATATATATATATATATATATATATAATACATATATATATTAATAAAAGGAGCCCATAAAAACACCAAAAACCAGGTAAGATGAAATGAGAAAAAGTTACAGAAAAGGTGGATTATACGCAAGAGGTCCATCCACAGGTAAGCCAATTTGGTCACTCCTGCTGATAATCTTCCTTTAATCTTCTCAAGCGTTGGTTGAATGAAAACTAGTCGATGACAATCTGAATCCTATCTCCTGTGAGATGTTCATTACCTGCGTCTGTTTAATCAAGGACGCATTCCATCATTTGGACTCTTGTATCCGGCCAGTTGCTGCTATAAAATAGACGTGACAAAATTCCATATATATATATATATATATATATATATACATATATGTATATATATATATATATATATATACATACACATATACATATACATACATACATACATCGAGCTACAAAAATGTCCTTTAACATTCAATTCGCTTCGCCCTATCTCGGAATTAATATATTTCATATATGTTAACCGAAGGGGATTTTTTTTTTTGATTTTTTTTTTTTTCTTTTTTTTTCATGATTTCGTCTTCGTTGTGGGTTCGAACCAGTGCCCAGCGGACTGAGGAGAAACCAGGGTTCCAGAGAACTCACAGAATTGAAATTCCAAATATCTTTTTTCGTATAATCAACATCTTCAAAAACACACACACACACACACACACACACATCACACTATAGGATGGTCTCAAAATTTCAGAAATTCCAGTTTTAGTTTCCTGTAAAAAAAAGAAAATAATTATATATATTATATAATAAATATATATATATATATATATATATATATATAAAGAAATATATATATATATATATATATATATATATATATATATATATTTCTTTTTTTTACAGGGGAAACTAAAAACTGGAATTTCTGAAATTTTGAGACCATCCTATAGTGTGATGTGTGTGGTGTGTGTGTGGTGGGGTGTGTGTTTTTTGAAGATTTGTTGAGTTATACGAAAAAAAAAGATATTTGGAATTTTCAATTCTGTGAGTCTTCTTGGCAACCCTGGTTTCTCCTCAGTCCGCTGGGCACTGGTTTCGAACCCACGAGAAGACGAAATCATGAAAAAAAGAAAAAAAAAAAATCCCCTTCGGTTAACATATATGAAAATATATTAATTCCGAGATAGGGCGAAGCGAATTGAATGTTAAAGGACATTTTGTAGCTCGATGTATGGTATGTATGTATGTATATGTTATATGTATAATATATATTAGGATATATATATATATATATATATATATATATATATATATATATAAGTAACTGGTAATCTTCTTAGGCATTTTCTGAGATATACCTTTTTTTCATTTTCCTATGTGGAATACAACTGAATATATAATATAGATATATATATATATATATATATATATATATATATATATATAATAATATATTTAGATGGCTTTTCTGTCTCTCCGTCCGGCTTGTCTCTCCATCCACCCTCAACTCTCAGAAACTATTGTGGTTAGAGCGCTGCAAATTGTTATGTTCATCACCCACCCTCCAATCATCAAACGCTCTAAATTGCTGCCGTCTAGCCTCGTTAATTTTGATTTTATTCAAGATTAAATTTAGCCATGATCGTGCGTATGGGCCTTAATAGGTGCTAACAACACAGGCCACAACGGGCGTAGTTGAAGGTTTCATGGACTGCGGCTGAGAGTTTATACAGCATTATACGCTGTACAGAAAACTCAATTGCGCCGAAGAAACTTCGGCGCATTTGATACTTGTTCTTGTTTTAACCTAATCATAAAAATCCAGAAATAGCAAACGTCTCATTTTTCCACGACAGGAGAAGACAAAATTTTCAGAATTACAAAAAAAGAGAAAAAAAAATTAGAATAATCTCTTTCACCACAAGTCCGTGGTGCAATTGAAATTACTATGCAAAGCAGATGAATTGCAAATTGCTATTTATTAAAAGAAATTAAAGAAAAAGAAAACGCTTTTCAACTTGCGATTTCGAGTCAACCACGAGAATAACATTTTATGCTTGTAGCTTTCTAAAACATCATCCGTAATCCTTATGTCACCTAATAATAATAATAATAATAATAATAATAATAATAATAATAATAATAATAATAATAATGATGATGATAATAATTGTCAGCTGTATTTTATGTAGTTGTCAGCAGAAGTTATCTTCAAGGCAGTACCTCAGGTGGGGGAATGGAGGAGGAAGCACCACTGAATAAACATCTAGCTCCCTTATATCAGTCAACATGAACCCTTTGCCCTGTCTTAGATATATTTGGCTTCTTAAGAGGAGAGTGAACGGGGCGTGTGTATGTGTGTGTGTATGTGTATGTGTGTGAGGGTGTGGTTGTGTGTGTGTGTGTGTGTGAGGGTGCGGGGTGTGGTTGTGAATTTGTAAGTATATGTGTGAGGGTGTGTTTGTGTGTGTGTGTGTGTATATGTATGTGAGGGTGTGGTTATGTGTTTGTGCGTGTGTGTGTATGTGTGTGTGTGATCAGTGGAAAAATGTCATCGTCCTCCAGCCATTGCAATGAGGAGCGGAGATAGGACATTATTATGGAGCATATAATATAGCGAATTTTTTATACGCACTAGGGCAAAGTTGCAATGATGAAACAAATGTACTAACTGTCAGAATCTCTTTCGATTGTGCAAATGGGAATGATTTTTTAACTCATGCGATTAATGCCATATAAATCTTCTTTGGTATCATTAATCTTTCAATATATATATATATGGATAGATATTTAGATAAAATATATATATGTAAATGTATATACATGTATATATCGGATATTTTTTATTTTAAATCACGAAGAAGTAAAAAACGTAAGATTACACGAACAAAGTTACAGCCACGATGGAAAATTGAAACACTGGAGATGCTAAGTACTTTCGTCTTATTACCAAGTTGCCTTGACCATGTCTTGGTAATAAGACGAAAGTACTTAGCATCACCAGGGTTTAAATTTTCCATCAATGTTGTAACTTTGCTCTTATAGTATGTATGTATGTTATGTATGTATGTAATGTATTGTATGTATGTACTATGTATGTATGTATGATGTATGTATGATATAGTATATGTATATATATATATATATATAGATATATATAATATATATATATAGACCACACATACATACATATAATGCGGCAATTGGATGTGCTTATATTACATATCTTATTCTACCACATTGCAGACGCACCACCGTTTAGATACTATTGTTAGCGGAAACGCTTTAATTTACACTTGTAACGGTTTTCAGTATAGACGAAAATTCACAAGAAAAGTATAAGGGGCGGAATAAAAAGTTGGGGGAACTATCCGTAACCCTAAAAATAGAAATTAACGTAATAAACTGACAGTAATTAAGAACACAGGAGGGACCTTAGAAATAATAAAGAACAAGTATATAAATACAATCGGACCTTGAAGACTCCCGCCCTCTGTGTTCCAGTGTTCTATTATCTCTGCTATGAAGTGACAGCTGTTGTCAATTAAGACCTTATTCCCATTGTTTTGTTTCTTCTTCTTTACGGAAAAACAAGAGGATTAAATTTCGGACAATCTCTCTCTCGCTACTCTCTACTCTCTCTCGTCATACCTCATCGTCTCTCTCTCCGTCTCTCGCTCTCTCGGGAGTTTTCAGAAGGAAACAAATATAAAATCGCAAGTGTTTTATATTCATAATAAGCGCTCGTGTGTCCTGAAAACCGTTAGAAGTGTAAATACAAAGGTTTTCTCTAACAATGCAACGGCACTGCTATATATATATATATATATATATATATATATATATATATATACACTACTCGCACATATATGTATACATATATATATATATATATATATATATATATATATAGTATATATATACATATATATAATATATATATATATATATATTATATAATATAATATATATATATATATATATATATATATATAATCTATATATATACATATATATATGTATATATATATTATATTCACATATATATATAAATGCACATATATACATATAGTATATAATAGTATTATATATATATATATATATATATATTTAATATATACACACACACACACACACATATTATAATATATATATTCTATATTAATATATATATAACATATATATATATATATAATATATATATATATAAAAATGTATATAATATACATATATAAATATATATATATATATATATATATAATATAGATATATAAGTGTATATAAATATATA
The DNA here is from genome assembly GCF_015104395.2 of Macrobrachium nipponense. Classification (NCBI taxonomy): domain Eukaryota; kingdom Metazoa; phylum Arthropoda; class Malacostraca; order Decapoda; family Palaemonidae; genus Macrobrachium; species Macrobrachium nipponense. The sequence continues at coordinate 30,546,239 of NC_087209.1, read as the reverse complement.
TATATAGTATAATATATATATATATATATATTTATATGTGTGTGTGTGTGTGTTTGTGTATGTGTGTGTGTATGTATGTATGTATGTGTGTACCAGTAGTAAACACTACTATGTAACGTCAGACTTCAGAAAAGAAAGTTTAGTGGCATTCATTGTCACCTCCATCGTTTGACCTTTGAATGAAAAAGATCCACAGCGAAGTTAACTTTTACTTCGCTGAAGTTGCTTCATAAACACACGCAGTAGCGTCGTTATCAAATGTCAGTCTGCTGCGTCTTTCGCCGCCTCCTTCTACGGCGCTCTCGTGGTTTTTTCAATATCACTACGCCCACCAAGCCATGAATTCGTTTAGATCTAACACAAGGCCATATTGACATTTTTAAATCACATCTTCTATTAAACTTCCTCTTTCTTTTATACCTCACTTGCCTTGTAATTCACCTCCTCCTTCGACTTATTGTAATCCTTGATATTTGCTGAACTCACATGACAAAAAATCAACCACTTCCTTGTTATTTTACTTAATGATAAAATTCTGCATTTCATCGCAGTGACTTTCATTTACTGTCCTAACCTTACTCTTAGTAGTCTGTGTCCATTTCAGAGGTCTCTTCTAACAATTTTCTACACTTTCTATTTAGTCAGTCGGAATTTCCGGTTCTACTCTGTTCGTACTTCCGTTCGGCCCTCCATTTGTTTCTCTTCTCTCTCGCATTATTGTTAGATTTTGCCTTCTTCCCTCCTCGTTTCATCCGGCAGAGAGAGTAAGTAGATTTATGTAAACACTCTTTAGATTTACCTACTTCTGTGATAAACAAGGCGTGACGTCATTTGCAGATCATCACGCAATCATCTATATGAAAATGGAAACCACAGATGTATATTAACAGATTAATGTTCACTCGGCTTACAGTAAGTAAATTCCTATTTCTTCTCTATTCTCTGCCAGGGTTACTCAATATCCACACATGGCAGTATAATCATTTATACTGTATCCTGAAACCAGTCGCACAACCGTTTCATAATGAATAATTGATTCATACAAATCCCCCTTGACTCGACCAACAATATTTACCTTTTCGTTATGCTTCTGTCATCATTTCCACTTCATCAGTCAGTTTTTTTCCATGGACACTTCAAAGTGCCGTGAGTTTATGCTTCAGTAAAATCTCCATTCTCTTTCGTAATTTAATCAAAGTGCCAATTATTCTTTTGGTCCACTCTCCGACGGCCTTTCGTTTAATCAAATATGACAGACACGTTCTAGTCAACCACTCATTTACCATAATGCCACGTATCATTAATCATTCCATGCAAGGCATCTTACTGAACAGCATTTTCACTGGTGTACATCCTACAGAGATATCTACACAATACTCGAAGCAGAATATATGCCACTCATTTTTTAACTGAATAGATCCAGCTACCATTATCCTCTTCCAACATTCCGTTAAAATCATGATTCGTAAGATTTGACGGAAGTATCTTTTGTCAGAATTTCTGAAACTATTCCTTTCTTTCTTATCCAGTTTGCTCTTTCACGTCTTGCTTCATTCGTCTAGCCGAAATATTTTCGTTTCTTCCTTAAGACTTTTGTTCACGTTTCCTTCAAATATTTTCTGATCAATCGATAACATTTAATTTTTCTAACATTTTCCATTTTTTCCTTTGTATTCATTCCTGTCGATTCATTGTGTGTGTATGTTTGTGTGTGTATGCACCATTAAAATTGAGGCCAGTGTAAAAGACTAATTTTAGATGGAATATTCGTCAATAAAAGAGTTGTATTTTAACAATCATTCATAAATGAAGGTAGTACTTCACGAGTGAAATTGTTATTTTTAATCCTTATTCTTAAGCAGCAATGACTCACAAAAAAAGAGGAAAAAAACTCGTATGTGCCCATGTGGGTATGGGCCTGCTTCTTTTGAAAATGAGATATAAAATACTATTTCTCAAAGAAAGCATGAATGAATGCCTTGCTGATGCTTCAAGACGTAATCCAATGCAAATATAACTCGGAATCTTTTTCTTGCAAACTTTATTTTCCTGGAACTCATGCTCTTATGTGTAATGATATTTCTGGCCCTCCGTCATATCCAGAACTTTATAGCTTTATGTAGATAAGATTTATGTAGATTTATGTAAAATGCGCTTGCTGTGCTTCATGTCATGACTACCTAGATCTTGCTGTCTGTCTTTGCTTCTGGTTTCTATTCCAACATTGTATGAACAAGAAATCATTCTGTAGTAGCTGTAAACAGGTATGAAATTGATAAAGTGCTGTAACTATTCTGTATGTGACTTCATAGTCATAAGTCATCTTTCATGAAATGTCGAGGAAGTGACTCATCAAGAAAGGCGACCTAATCGAGAAGCAATTTTCAACATTTTAAGTTTTTTGACATTCTGTCATTTTTACACTTTCATTCTTGCTTACGTATATTTCCTTGTCATAACTTTTAGGTCATTTTTGTCAAGGCTTTCATCTTTTTTTTCAAGATAAACTAAAAGTTTGGCCCATAAAATTAACTCTGTTCCAAGTCCTGGACGCTTCCATTTCTTTTCAGCGTCGCTTTTATTCCTGTTCTGGTACAATTCCATCCTTTTGTTTTATATCTAATATGGATTTTTACTTAGCAATATTTTCGACCGCTCTGTAGCTATTTCCTTTTTTAATTTAAGCCGCGAATGGCAATTACAATCCCTTTTCTTCCTATTAACACACCTCTTCCCTCATATGACAGATCTGAGATCAGAGACAGAGAACGCTGAAGGTTAAAAGTAAAACGATTTAGAGCTGACAGCTGATAAAAGACTGATAAAGACCTATCGACTTTTGAGCATTTAGATTACAGAGAGTAACTACAAGAAAGAAAATACTGTCTGAAAGGAGGCAGAAGACTGATAAAGGTATGTCAACTCTGGAACACATAGATTAGAGATAGTAGAAAAAAAAAGTTTATATTTTGATAATAAACATAAAGAGGAGGAAGAAGAGCGAGGGTGGGGGTTTTTGATTAGACAATAGTCCCGGTTTAACCCACCAGGTGCCGCAGGTGACTTCTGCACAGAGAGGAGCTACTCAGAAGAGAATTATCAATGGCACTGAAAAGATTTGCCAAGTTCCTTGTAATGCAGGCTTTCCCGGTTACTGTAATGATCTTTATAATGAGTATATCCAGTCATCCTAAAAACAAAGGATTGACAAACAGGAAAAGTTTGGTTTCCTTATGCTTAGATGATGCAAAGTATTATTATTATTATCCACAACGTAATAAAATACTTCTGAGAAAATAAACAAGTAAAAAATGCGCTGAAGTTTCTTCAGCGCAATCGAGTTTACTGTACAGCTGTTACCGAGTATAATTAAGGCCATCGAAAATATGTCTATCTTTCGGTGGTCTCGGTATAATGTTGTATGAGCTGCGGCCCACGAAACTAACCACGGCCCATTGGCGGCTTGTCCTATGTCGTTGCCAGAAGCACGATTATAGCTAACTTTAACCTTAAATAAAATAAAAACTGCTGAAGCTAGAGGGCTGCAATTTGATGATTGGAGGGTGGATGATCAACATACCAGTTTGCAGCCCTCTAGCCTGAGTAGTTTTTAAGATCTGAGGGTAGACAGAGAAAAAGTGAGGACGGGCAGACAAAGCCGGTGTAATAGTTTCTTTTTTTAGAAAACTAAAATTAATTGACTTCGCTTTAAAGCCTCCAAGGAATAGTATGTCAACTACTGAAGATTCACAAAAGTATAACCGTCTGTAGCGAATTCTAGATTTGTCGTCGTTGGTGGATTAATTTTGCGTAATGCAAAGAACAGATTTTTTTTTATTCTTTATCTTTCAAGAATTTTCTAAAAGGCCGTAAATGTGAAGATTAAGGGCGAATACAGTAATAGCGCATTTTGGTTTATAACTAGATCAGAGAGACTGACGACGATCGAATGTATTGCGGGGAAGAGAAAGGGATATAGAAAATTCACTACCACATTCTGTTTTTCCAATCTGCCAGCATACATCCGTACACATCAGTAAAGATGCTATTTAGTTTCTGCTTCACGGGTGTATTGTAACTAGCATGACCTTCAGTTAATCACGATTAGCTTGAATGATATCAGCCATGGATATTTACCGTTAGCTTAAAAAGGAAAAGAAAGAAACAAAGAAAAAAAAAAATACCTCCTTGCTTGCCCAAGGAACAGTTTTCATGCTGGCACAAGGCTAGCTTATTCCATCAACTACAATACGGTCAATAATACTTATTCTCGAATTCATCCCGAAGGACTTCAGCAATTGTCCGAGCTATTAAAATCAACCAAATGAGTCTCTTACATTATATATCGTAATAGCTAAAAGTAGGGAATGAAAGATACTTTGTAAATTATAGCACACGCACTTAATCCATATTCATCTCCTATGCATATGTACAACTGAGGAAGTATATATGTATTCAAATGTACGCAAATGCCCAGAGACAGAATTCCTTCCTCGTTCCTCTCACTCTCACATAATTATACGGGAGCAGTTGTGCGTACTACAGAGGATTTGGCGGTCACATAGGTTCAGGTTTTAATGTATGATTTACTCTTTAACCTGTCAGTACTGTCATTTACTTCTTTAGGTTAAGATCACCTTTAACATATTGCTACAGCTCATGTACTTATATTATTAGAGCTATATATTCAAACGTTTGTGACATTTTATTCGTGCTGCAAACTCATTTGTGAATTTTTTAAACAGAAATGCAGCAACATCATTACAATCTTCACAGCTGCGACCGCGAATCATACGTACTATAATAATCCCTCACACAACAGGGGTTGACAAAATTATGAAGGATAGTAATGAAGGAAATTCAGAATCGCTTGCGGTGCAAAACCGTTTATCGTAAACACGATTCCAGGTTATCCAGTGGATACACCAATGTCCTCTCCTCGTCTCTTTAATGTCATCAAGTTTACTGTTCCGATGTACTAAGTAAAGGAGGAAAGGCCAGATTTAATCCAATAAATGTTAGTACTGAAATGGCGAAGCAATGCATTTGCGGGGTGCGGGTTTGGTTTGTGGGGATGGTGGAATGGAAGTTCGGCGAAAGGACCTATGAGTATTGTTATGAATCAGCGAGCCCACCCTTCTCCCCCCCATTTATCCTCCCTCTTCCTCCTTCCTTCCCTCTTCCCCTTGAGCCCGCCAACTGTCTGCTTAGACACAACACCATTACTATTAGACACATCGTGTTTGTAATTTCATTTCACCGAAAATCATCGCTCGCCCTAGCGATATTTCTCTTATAATCATATATTTACCTTTATCTCAGTGTTTACTTTTTAGGATGATGCTATTGGATGAGAGGGAATATGCGTAGCACTTCTATTATAATATCTTAATCAAACCCGACGTTTGTTTGGGATTTTCATTTGCTGCTCTGTTAAGACTCAAAATGCTTATCCAGATTTAAAAAATCGTTTGGAATTCGCCGTAATGAATCATGGTAATGGGAACAAAAATGCAATTTGCGTTGCAAATGTTGGCAACTAGATAGGTACAGCACCGCGCCCCCGTGACTGTGTTCACGTTTCTGGGTGGGGTGGGACAAAGGAAGCCAGGTACTGACAGCCTTTAGTGGTGCTTTTTCGTCTATCACCAGAGTAAACTTAATTTTTTCCCATCAAAGATTGCTTATGAACAGCTGTCAAGGTAGATTAGAGCTATATTTAATAATATCTTTATACAATTCACTCGCAAACTGGCGGTTTGTAGGACAAAGAGATTTGGCGCGCGTGCTCTTGTTTGTGGTGGCAGATGCGTGATGATGTTCTATGTTTATTATATACAATTTTAAAATCTATACTGATACGCGGTGTCTCATATTTCGTTTGATGAAATGTAAATCGTTTCATGAAATGGAAATCGCCCCTTAGAAAATTCCAACGAAAGAAAAAGAGATGTAAGGCAATAAGTAAGTGGACGAGCAACTGTTGTCCTGACCCCGCCTTCCGTTCCCCCACTAAACCCCCCTCCCGCAGGCAGCCGCTTTGCGGCCGCCTGCTGCGTCTTCTGGTGGTGGCAAACCATCAGTGTTGCTTCTACTTTGTGACGGAATACACGTTCAAACGCTCGCCGTCCGTCTACCCCGGCCGTGTGCCCTAGTCACTTACTACTTCCATGGCTCGCCAGTGAGAGTGAGAGCTCGACCTAACGTAAAGCCATTCCACACATGTTATTTAAGGTGCAATAGGAGGAGAAGGTTCTCCTGATGGTGAAGTTGAAAGTATATATGAATATATGAAGAGAATTGAAAGGACACGACAAACATCTTGTTGGATCTTAGGGTTTGAATGCGCAGACTCTTCTTCTTCTTCCTTCACATTCGGAGGTAAGTTCTCGAGAGAACCTGTTGAATTTAATACTCCTCTTTCCCGCCAAAGTTTGTTTGTACTCTGTCTTGACATTTATGGAAGTGTATGAATGCACTGGACTTGTCGTCACGATAACTCCTTCGTCTGTTCGTTTTGTGGTTGCTGCAGCTTCGGCTGAAGGAAATGGTCGGTGAAAATGAAAGTAAAACTGCTGCTGTGCACGTTGAGTCCCCCAAGGTCGTGCTACCGCTGTCTAACCTACTTTGTTGTGGATTAGGCAAGGACAGGCATACATGTGTGAAAGTTAGCCTTGTTAATCACTTGGGGAAATGGGTTAACCCGGAAAACGCCATTCGAAAATTTGGACTCTGGTTGTTCTTGGCGAAAAGTGTGTTTGGTTCTGACGTTGCCTAGACCACCAAGCTTTTGCTATCACTCATGAATAGATAGACATTCACTTTTGCCCCAACCGTCTTAGTTGCACACGCGCTAGTTCAAACTAGTTGTTTTTGTTTACTTTTACCGTAATTTTTCAATTGTGAAATTTTACTTTTGCCTGCCTTCGTCCTCATGCGTTGTGGTTGAGAACTTGGTGTAAATCGAGATAAAGTTGACTCTTATTGAATTTAGACATTAATTTTGGAGTTTTACCGTACTAGGCCTAAGTAATTTCTCATTAATATAGAGGCCGTTAAAACCTCTTTGATCGCTAGTGTTCCTCTTAGTTTTCTTATAATAACAAAGTTGAAAGTCCCATCCCGGACACTGAGTGAAATGTTATACCTCCTGCAGAGAGAACGGAAATTCCTTCGTGTGCCCGACATCAAACTAGACTAGGAATTGCAAGGCGCACGTGATTACCTACTATTGAATTATCAGGGTTTACGGTAGTCTGTATACTACTTAGGCCTAGGTCAGGTCTTCTCGAGGTCAGACAGAGAAAGGTGCTTCAGGTAAGCTAAAGGTAACGAAAATGTGGAGGGTTAAGAGTTTAAAGTTATGTATTTTTTAAATATGTGGTAGCCAAGTTTTAACTTGAGAATTGTTAGCCAACGTCACGTAGACATTTCTTGTCATGACATTAGAGAATTACCTAATGAACTGTCTGAACTTAGGTTTTACCTACTACGTTAATGAGTGTAGTACATGTTTTGATTATTTTGATATATTAAAATGTATATGCGATTATTTTGACATATTAAAATGTATATGCACAATTTATAATGTGTTAGTTTAAGCGTAGTTTCTTACGTATGGATCGTAAGTCGTGTTTAAGAGATTGATTTTCGTCACTCGACCTTGAAAAGGTGCCTTTCACTTCACCAATCGGCCGAATGTAAATGGAGGTGGAGATTACTCTTATTTTTTTTTTTTTTTTTATTAAACTTGATCTCATTGGTGTTCTTGTAATTGAATACTTATATTTGTGTTTGGTCCAATTTAGTTAAGGTTTCTGAGGTAATGAAAAATGTTTAAAGGAATGATTCACATCACTGTCGAGATAATTCGAGTCCTATTTACCAATTTGTAAGCGATACTGAAGTGACAGACCTCGAGAACTTTCTCGACTGGATCTTAATGACGGTTGGGGTTAAAGAGGTTATCTGAAAATAGGCTTAGATACCTGCATCATTATTCTTCATATGCTCGAGAAAAGGCAGCGTATACATATATATTGGTCGGTCGGCTTATCAAGATTGCCGTTCTGTTTGATGCATTCTTTAAAAATTAAATGAACGCTATTATGCCCGATGTCCACAGATTCCGAAATATAATATTTGCAAGATATTGTAAAGTATCGACAGTGTCCTTTTGTGTACGAAAGGTTAAATGAAATAATATTTCTGGGTATATAGGGCTGAGAAATTAGATTCTTAAGTTTTTTCGTGGTATTTGAGGAAGGTGACGTTTAATATTGTGACGCGTTATTGCGTACCTCGAAAGCTGTGCATGAATTCCCATTGCATAAACCTTTACCAAAACACACACATATTTCCGTTTAACCCCGTAAGGTTTGGAAAAGTTGAGCTCAAGATGAGTTGAAGGTTGTTAGCGTCTGTTTGCCATGGAAGCAAGTTGTTAGAATAAACATTAATTAATTTTTCATGTTGGTTCTAGTTTTGTGTTTCTTGCCTAGTACTATTTAATTTACTAAATTCTACGTTATCACTTTGCTGTGGCCAATACTGCTGGCTCTTTTATTTCCCTTCATATGTACTGGTTACTACCTGTTAACTAAAGGTATCAACACAGGAGTACGCACATGGGCTAGGGTATTTGATCTTTAGTATGGGATTGTTTTGCTTGGTCAAAAAATATTGTTGCTATCCAACATCCAAGGGTCTCAACTGCAAAGTCACGGTAGATTATCTTTTTATGCTGTTGGAGAGAGAGAGAGAGAGAGAGAGAGAGCGAGCTTGTAGATCGCTGTAGATCGCAGATATCAAGTTTAATAGTGGTTTGTCATTGAGAAGCAATTGTTTCGGAAGGCCGCAGGTAACGGTGGATGGCCTCAGTATTAGAGATGCTGTTCTTAATATACAGCCAATAAATTTCAGCACTCGAGTGTTCGTTTTTATTCCCTTCAGTTGTTCCAGCCGTAAGATTACACCTGACCCCCCGAGTCACCAGGAATGAAAATATTTTTATCTTACCACTGTCAGTTAAATAATTTTCTGTGTTATAGCTTTGAAGGTTTGACAGCTACTATGAACTATTTCAATTTAGTATTTTCCATGCATGAATTTATGACGTGTGTTCTGCAGGCGCCATCGGCGGAAGGGGATTTTATAACCTTACAAGGTAATTGATGTCTTACTCTGTAAATTTCAGGTTTTGTAAGCAAAGGTGCATGATACCAGGTGTATTTGTACGACAAAGATTTAGAATATCTTATGGTGCTTAACCAATATCTATTAACAGGTTAGTAGGGTTGTCATGAGGAGGTTCAAGTTTTGAGGGTCTTTTAATATATATATATATATATATATATATATATATATATATATATATATATATATATATATAATCATGGTAATTTATTGTAACTTTTGAAGGCTAGGCCCAACAGAATAGGTTGTTAGAGCATGGACCTATAAATGATGTGCACCTGTGCAGGAGTTAAACTTTTCAAAACTCAGACTGTAATGTGTTTATGCCATACTAAGCTTTTGTAACATGCTGTGTATCTTTAGTATTTTGGTGTCATGTAGTTGTGCCCAGTGTTTGGAGAACTTGAGAAAACTCTCGCCTTGGTGTATAGTATGCTGCTACGTCCCAAGGATTCCCACATTTCCTGTCTATTAGGTTATCTTTTTACCTATACGTATACACCTATTTATAGGGCCCAGTTTAAATGACTAGTCTGGTGTGTTTTTGTACTGATCTGTTGCTTTTGTCCTGTCAGACAATGTTGACGTACGGTAGTAACCTCCCCCCCCCCCCTTTTTTTTTTTTTTTTTTTTGGTTATTCCTGCACTTATTATTTTGAGAATCATCTGTCAGCCGTAGTGTGTTAACGCGAACCATTCCAATTAGTACTTTGCTTAACATGCATCTTTATTTGATGACAAAGGCTTAAAATGGCGTTGTGAACAAACAAGAAATACATATGGTGATTGAGTGGTATGGTAAGCAAACGAGAATAGAGAAAATAAATTGTTGGCCATTGTTCCTGAGGTTAGTCCTGCCTTTGGTAGGATGACCTATATGGGCTTCTCTTTTAAGTACTTGGGGAAAGTGCCCTGTAGACATCTTGGTAATGTGCTCTTAGGTAGCTATGCTTAGTTTGTTGAATAATGATAATAAAAAAATATTAAAGTACCAATTTAATCATGTATTAGTGGTGAACATCAAACCGTGCCGAATGTTTCTGGTAATTACCTGTGATATTAATTTTGGGCACATTCTTATTCTAGGTTTCCATTAACTAGTTTTATTGTTTATTATATCTAAGATTTCTATAAAACTTAAAACCCTGACGTTAAGCAGTTACATTGTAAAACGAGCCTGCTATCTACTACTACAGGAATTATTACTTGACCAAACCCTATCAGTTTATAGAACAAATTTTGAATGGTTATCAATTATTCACCAAGCATCTGGTGTAGGTTGCTTAGCGAGAGTTCAAGTTGGGGGGGGGGGGGGATTTAATAAAAAAAAAACTACGTGGTACTACTTTGATCAACGGGTAGGTCGATGTTGCCTTAGTAATGTTATATGGGAACAGTCTCCAAGCTGCTAAAGTATCGTGATCTTGGGTGGGAGCGTTCAGTCGTTTCAAAGGTGCTGCAGTGTGCTAGATAATGCCTGGATGAATCCGCCTGGTTGGTATTACAAGAGGGCCAATTCATATCTGTGTTAACATCCTGCGGAAATATAGTTTCTTACTCCAGATTAGCCAAAGCGTTCTTACAGTCTGCACGGTATCTTTTGAAGGTTGTTGGGTGTACATTGTTACCATGTGAAATTCGTCCTAACACTCGTAGAGTACATTTAAACTGCTTCATACATTTAATCGAGTACAGTTTTAATGTTTATCCGTCTTTTTATAAGTGAACCTGAAGGTCAGATAGACTTCGAGTAAATTCCGCCTTTGATGCGTAGATAGGGATTTTGGGGAAGGGAGCCAGGTGGGATGGGTGGATCCGTAGCGCTGGTAACCTTGTCAAATGACCTCCACAGTTGGTGGAGAGAAAAGGTAGGAGGTTCTTTTAGTTGAAGATGGCTTGTAAAGATGTTTGTTTTTAAGGTAAGCCTCTACTGAGATTAGGCCACGACTGGAATTGGAGAGTGTATACTTGCAAGTTTTAAGACTTCGCACATCACTGTGCTTACTGGAAGACGTGGTGTATTTTAGTATGTTATGAGCTCTAAAATATGTTTTAATATTCCACGTTAGCTTGGAACTGCATTAATTGTCATTTGGATATAGCTTACATGTCATTTGAGTGTAGCTTTTCGTCCTGATGTAATAACACAAGAGTATGGTCGGTATAAACCGAACATTTCCTAAAAATACCAAAAGGGTTATGTAAGCAGACTGCTTTACGAAAGTAGGGATGTTGGATGTGACCATATCTGTCAAGTAATACTTGGCTTCAATTGTGGCTTCAAGGTGAGAGTCGAGTTTCAGAGATTTGGAAGAGCAAATTAAGGGAGAGGTAAAGGTGGTGTTATGAAGGTGAATTGCCTCTTGGCATAAATTTAAGGGAGAAAGGTAATGTTGGTGTTATGAAGGTGAATTGCCTCTGACATAATTTTTAAATTTCCCCATCACTTGCTTGGTCGCCATCACCGTCACCTACCAAGGGCCATTTCTTTGGTACTCACATTGCATACCGTTCAAAGCTGAATGTTTTACGGTAGATGATGTTATTCTTGGTCAATTTATTTCTGTTGCTTTCGTCTTGATTTCTGTAATAATCGTCGGTTGTTACGCAAACCCAGCTATTGGGTGATGTCTTTGCAAACGTATTGGTCAATAAAGTTTAAGTTGACGTCCAGCGTGAAATGTGTTAGTGTCAGGTTTTCTGTTTTATTATCGGAAATTTAAGGAGGTATGTGGATGGCAAGGGTCCAGCCATATATGGTGGATGTGGCATAACCCTGACCCGTTCTTTTTTTTGTTGGTGAATGGTAGATAACCAGTATGATGGCTAGGGTGCGGATCATTTTGTGGAAAGGGGGGTTTGAGGCGGGGGCGGGTGAAGGATGTCGGGTTGAAGAAAATCATGTTTGGTACTATAGCTCATTTTGGTTAACGAAGTTTCTAACGGAAAAGGCCTTTTTGGAAATGAAAGTGTTTTGCTTCAGGTTGTTATCGTGTTCTATTGTCAAAATGTATGATTTTTTAGCATAACGAGGAGTATCAAACTTTACAGATTTGACAGAAGCTGTTCACTACAGTGTGTTGTTATCGTGTAGCTTGTGTGACTTATACATATGCCGAAGCGTTTACGTCGTAAGATTAAGGTTTAAATAAAATGTTTGCATTTTGTACTTGTATGATGTCACTTATTCTTTTATGTTGTATGACGTATACATAATTCTTGAATGCCGTACATAACGGATTTGCCTGTGATGCGCATGACTGTATTATTTGTTTAACTGTCGGGTATTATCCAACCGATTTTAGTCTGTCAGCCGACACAGATATTAAAAGTGAAAGCCTGGTACGTTTATGCAACGGATGAATTGAGAAATTATTGGCATCATCAACTGACAGCAGTTGCGATCTCGTCTGTGACGATGGGAGGACAAGTTTAACGTTGTCGAGAGAAGCCTTTTGAATTGGTAAGGGGCTCTTCAAAGGTGTCTCTAACGAACACAACAATTTAGCGCATGCATTCGTGTGTGCAACATGCGTAAGCTTAGCAGTGATACGTAGATTGAATGAGTCAGTCTCCGAAGACGGTGACTCATGCTGAGCCACTGAGGGAGAGAACAAAGACAACCATCATGTTTTCTCTTGATAGCAAAATTTTGGGCCATACTTCTCCCCTAATCCCTTTCCCCCATTTTCGGCTATTGGTTCCAGAATGTATTACCCTTCCGGTAATGGCAGGTGCTTTAGAATTAGTTTCAGAGTTCTCTTATTCACCCTGGTTGCCGCTCAACGCAATAGGACAGTTGCCAAAAATATTCTATGTAGCGCAATTCACTAGTTAGGCCAATTGGGACCTTTTAACGGAAAGCTTCAAAATCAAGCCATATCCGTGCACATATATATAGTGTGTGTGTTTGTAAGTGCCTTCCTGATTCATTTTGATCCACAGGAAATTTTGTTGTAGGCTAGTTTGATATCTAATTTTCACACCGATTCTTTGCCCATGATAATTCTAGATGTAGCCTAGATTTAGGTGGAAAGAGACTGATGTGTAGCAGAGAAGGAAACGTGAAATGAGCATGAACATACAATATATATATATATATATATATATATATATATATATATATATATATATATCTCTGATCGCCACGAAGGAGGGGTCCAGTGCTCTCTCTCTCTCTCTCTCTCTCTCTCTCTCCTCTCTCTCTCTCTCTCTCTCTCTCTCTCTCTCTCTCTATATATATTATATATAATAAATATATAGATATATATAATATATATTATAATATTGCTGATCGCCACGGAAGGAGGGGTCCAATGCCGTAGAAAGTTCTTCAATTTGACTAATGTGGCCCATTTACCTTGAAGGCGAGTGAAATTAAAGGTCAGTTGCTTGGTGCCAGCTGATGTTTTGAACGATACCAGTAGAAGTTTCTGTTTTGTCTAGGGTAACTTGGTGTAAATTTCACTGAAGGATAGTTAACGGTTTTGTTTATGTACTAGTTCTAAAGGTGTTTGGTAATGGAACGGTGTTTGTCCTTCACTGTTTAAACAGGGCCTGACATGCATCTCTAGGGAATTGGTAGCTTATTGTAATTGGAACAATTTGCGGGTTACACTTGGTATATGCAGAAGTAGTGGTCGTATTATTGGTTGTACTGTCTTTGGTAGTTTGTTACGTATAAAACGCCCAAGCCTTCCGTCCTTTGAAATAGTTTTTACGTAAACCATGTGTTTTTTTTTAAGTCTCCTGTCGTAACCCGACCTTTATCCAACCTGTCCTCCGGTAGCACGACTCCTTTTAGACAAAGTTAGAATAAGTTTTGGTATTATATACGCTGCCTACCTTAATTATCACGCTGTCGTCTAATTAACTCGAAGGATCTGGATGAAGCGACCTCCTGCAGTGGTTGGTAGAGGAATGGGGGCCTGCCTAGGGAGGGAGGAAGGTACCGATTCTAAACCTCTTCTTTTGTACCCCCCCCCCCCATCTAGCCCATCCGAGCAACCACGTCATCTCAGTTTTCTCAGGAAACAGCCTCACCCTCTTTCCCCCTTTTCTCATTTTACCATCACGTCCACGCTTCGTTTTTTTCTCTATTCTGTAGGGATGTTCTACAATTGGTATTCGTCGGTAGAGGGAGATGGATGTTAGGTTCAATAGGCAAATCATCGATAACATTTGATTACTTACATGGTTAGATGTATTAAAAAATTAGGACAACCTCGTCTTGAGTGTCGTTGTCATTCAAGTACATATCTTTGAAAGTAGATTTTAAAGGCTAAGGTGTGATTATTTTGAATATCGATTACCTAGCGTGTGCCTAGTGGCTTTTAAATCTAAAGTGCGTCACATTGTTGATATATGTTTGAATAATTTACATTTTTGGTTGAAATTACCTCTGAGAGAGAGAGAGAGAGAGAGAGACGAACGGTGTGGCGCAACGTCTCTAGTTCATGAAGTGAGACGTGGGTGGCGAAAGTGAAGTTGTTTTGCTGGTCAAGGTTTAATGTTTCTCTCCCAGTCTCTCTGACTGAGGTTCTTTCAGGCTTCTCTTTGAAACGGCCTTGCTTGGCAGATGGCTCGTTGTTTATCGAGATAATTTAGCTTCACACATCTACATTTTTCCATTAGAGGAAATTTCTTGAATTCCGCTATTTGTTTCCTCAGAGCTATTACGGTTTGAAGTAGAGTGCTATATCATATATCTATATATATTATATATTATATATATAATAATATATATATAATATATATAAAACAAACGTTCTCCTTCATTCTTGCATTACCGATTGACATCACTTTGGTGGGAAGTGGTTTCACCAGTGTTATGCAAGAGGTTAATGTGTGCACAGCTTTTGTAATGGAAGTGAAATGTGGATTCCGAATAATTTAATTTTTTAAAATTTTTGTCACGATTGAAGAACAAGTTTTAATTCTTCTTACATATCCAGTTGGTAAAATTTAGGAAGACTAGTGAATGATTTCATTTTTCTTGTACTAAAACAAAACATCTATACAACTAGTGAGGCTCTTTCATTCTCCTTAACCTTCAGTTCGCCTTGCTGTATAAAATTTTCAGGACTTCATGCACTAGATCTAGAAAGCAGTCCTAGTAGCTTAGAAATACGAATTCAGACATGATGTTTAAGATAAGTTATATCGCCTTTGATTAAGCAATTGCTGGTCAGGAATCCAAGTGCTATTGTTTGCAATATCCTCTATTTATGTGACCTTTTTATAGGACTATTTTGTAGTGCTAATGTTCTTAATGCTTAGAGGTATAACTGCTTTGTAATTAGCTATTCAGATAGGAAGTTAATGACAAATGTGTTCCGTTTTCTAGCATTTGGCTGGATATCCACAGTGATGTTTAAGAATCCATCGTCGAAAAGACCCTAGTATTGAGAAGGATGTAGTAGTTGATGTCCTTGGATTTTTTTTTTTTTTTTTTTTTTTTTTTTGCTGAGGGGTGGAGGAATGTTTTTGAAGGAAGAGCATGGGGGCAAGGCGGTAGGAGTGGTTGGGGGAGTTGTTGCCTTCTTATGCCTACCAAAGTTTGTCCGTTGGCCGGGACCTCGCTGTATTTGGGCCAAGCGCACTACTTTTGGCGGGAAAATTGTTCCCTCCTAAGGGTCCTTTATATCCTTTTGAGCATAGTATGGAGAGGGTTTCTAATATTTACTTATAACTTTTTAGCTATTGTATACTCTTTGAGAAACTGCCGATTTTATAACAAGGTGTTACTACACCATTTATCGCCAGTGTTGCAGCAAATATTTAATAAGAGCTCTGTTGTGTATGGTATATTCCGGCTTTCCCAGTTAAAGGAACAAAAAGCTGAGGAAAAGATCGGTGACTAGACGAAATTATGGTTGGGTAGGTTTACCGTCCGAGGGTCTTGAGAATACCATGGTTAGTCTTGCTGGATACAGCCAGTAGGCCTACACCGGTCATTTTTGAGTTCGGCGCGGCCAAAGAAGTGTGTTTAGTGTGAGATTTTTGAACACAATTTTCGTCAAAGTTTTCTCATAGGTTTCGCGTTAAGAGGTCACAGTACTGAATTGCGTCGTTTCTGAGTTCCGTAATGTCAAGTTGACAAAGTGAATGATCATACTTTAAGTCAGAAGAAAGCTCGATATTTCATGGCGGTAAAGTAGTGAGTACGTTATTCTCCTTGGATCCTTGTTCGCCGAGTAGCCTTATCTGTCATCACTTGAACGGTACTGTAATAATGAAGTTTTACTTGGAAATGGCTAATGTGATAAGATGATGACTGTCGGTGCAAAGCATCCTAACTAAAAAGTGACAATTTGCATTTTGCATTGTAGTCAAAAGATGTGCCCGCTTTCAGCAGCTGAATAAGCAATTTTTTTCTTTTTATCTGCCCTCTGCTTTATTGCTTTGAATAGTTAATTGAACAAATAACTATTCGGTAATTATTTGATGAAATATTTTACCTGTACAACTATTTGATGCTTATACTCCGTTTAATGAATAGAAGTCATGATTTATTCCTGGACAGTGTTTGTATGTCCCGTGAAAATGCCTTTATTCTAGGATGCTTAAAGAAGAATGTTTGGAAGTTCAGGCTTGGTACCGTGTGAACGCCGTGTGACTTGCGTCAAACTGTCCGGTAGATTTTGAAGAAGCACATCACGTGAATTCTGAACGTTCGTTCATGGTTTCCCTGCCATCATGGACTAAGCTTCAGGATTAAGATTCCGCTAATGTTTCATAGATACCTTAGTGATGGTTCATGTAGTTTGTTCCCACTTTATTTCTCGGGCTGGATTGCTACATCATGAGGCATAACTGTGTGAGGTTAGGATCTCAAAATATTTGCAGTGTATTAAGGTGGGTTTTGAAGCTAGCCTTATGGAGAACGCAGTATTTCACCTTTACATTTAAACTTAATATCTCCATTATCACTTCTATCACAAAACTGTCACTGGTATATTTATGGTCAAATTGCGCCACAGACGCAATTATAAAAGTGTTGGGCTCATCATTTTGGGAAGCAGAGGTGCTCTCCCACTGTTTGTGTTGGAGATGAGGAGGGAGGAGGGGAAAGGAAGGAGATGGAGAAGGGTGGGTGGTGGGTGGGTAAGAGAAGTTGGTGGAGGTTCTTCCTCAAATACACAGGCATTCGTACATACGCACTCACCCTCCCGGCATGGGTGGCTGGTTGGCTGGTCTGGGTAGATGGCTGGACGGTGCTTTTGGGGAGGGAGGTAGGGAGAGGGGAAGGACTGGCGGGCTGTTGGTTCTACCTGTGGAGTGTAGTTCAGCAGCAGCGTGTCTGGTCGCAGCCGCCGCCGCCGCTCGCATCGATCCTGGTGGTGCCTCGCTGCCATTTCCATCTGGTGGAGGGGTTGTTGGGGTTTTGGGAGTGAGAAGAGTCTGGGTGGTGTATTGCTGGTGCTTTGGTCGTACTCACACTTACCTTCTTTGCCACGGCGCCGCCTTCAACGGGAGACGTGAGTCCACGTTGAGGGGGTCCCTTATAATCTTGGGAGAGCAAGTGTCACTCCTTGCATTCAATCCCCTTCAACATTTGAGGTCACGTGCTGACCTCTCCCGCCACGCCCGTACTCTTTTGTCCTGATATGGCAACACGGCAACAACCCACGTGACACTCTCCCCGTAATATTCTGCGAATCAACTGGATAGCCTGGATCCAACCTTTGGGAATCTGGAATGTCGTGGAAACCGAATGTCGCCTACCTCCAGATCCATCTGCATACCAGAGATAACTATCTTTCATATATATGTATTATATATATATATATATATATATATATATATATATATATATATATATATATATATATATATATATATATATATTGCGCCAATTTTGGGGTGCTTCATATGAAGATAAATATTGGAGTATTGGCACCAAACAACGTAAGACTTACGGACTCTCCCATCAATGGAGTTTGGGCTTCGAAGAGATAGCAAAGTCGTTGGAGGTAAAACGGCTCTCTCTCTCTCCTCTCTCTCTCTCTCTCTCTCTCTCTCGTGCGCAGTCACGCAAGCACACGCTTGATTTACACACATTGACCTGCACAACATTTATTTTCCGAACCCGATTTATCCCTCTGCCAGTTGGCCACTTCTTGCTCAGGCCTGACGCAGTGAGGAAATGTATAATCTGGAAGGTGCGCGTTGGTCATACTATGAAGTTTGCTATGTTCCATTAAGGGATGCGGCCAAAATAGTTTTGATTCTGAAAGAGATTTATGAAATATATTTCTGTTGCCATCGTCCATACCCTTTAAACTGTGTGATAGTAAGTTCACTCCTTCGGTCTTTAGGTTCCAGCCGCTTTAAAGTCATTATTCGGAACTTTGAATTATTTTTTCTTTTCATACGGTGAGCATTTCGTCATGTTTTTGCCACTGTACTGAGTCATTGATATCCAAATTTTAGCGTCAGTTTTTCAGTGAAACGTTCAAATGCCCTGAATGTGTTGACGGCGGCAACTAGGGGTGGTCTATTTCACGGAAGAGACTAATAAGTCTTATAAATAGTTTTTTCTCTCTCTCCATTTCTCCATTGTTTTGTTTTTGTATGCTTTAGAGGATTTCATGATGGATCTTCAAGTCTTATTAATATTTACAATATTTTCATAAGCAAAGTCCTATAATTATTATAGCGACTGTTTTATTCTCATAATTTGTTACCATGTTAGTTGCCTCTGGTAAATAACTAGGTAACAAGTAAAACGTCGGGGTTATTGACTCGAGGACGGCCTGAAATTCCCTTGTGTTAATCGTGAAGTGGCTGATTGCAAAGAGGTAATATATGGAATGGGGTTTTGTATTTGATTTTTTAGCCATTCATTCATTTCCGTAAGTCCATCAGTGTTTATTAGGGAAAAAAGTGCTTACGTAGGAACTTAGTAGAAAAGAAAAATGTGGAAGTTTGATGTTTTAGAAACAAGAGGTGAAGAGTACCGACCTTCATCCTTTAAAGCACAAGGATCATTCTGTCATAATGTATTATTACGGGGGAAATGCATGAAGTGTTGTAATACTAAAGGACATTAAATTCTGCCTCTTCTCACGTTTCGTCATTGAATGCCAGTTGTGAAAAGCCTTAAAACTATTATTGTTGATGAGGTTAAAGTGGCGCTACAATACAGGCTTCCTGTTTATATATAGCAAAGTAGAAGCGGTGATGAGTGGTGGGCAAGGGTCAGTTTATGCTTATTGAAGATATTTGTTGCATAACTTGATTAGCCAGTGTTTTTTCCTGTTGAGGAAATATTATCCAGGAAGAAGATTGATTGTAACATGTTTATCGTGGATTGTAAATCTGTATAGTTTCCTTCATGCTGTGTTTATGTAAAAACAGAAGAATGTCCTCGTCTTTAGTCGGTAAGGTAATCTTTCCATCCATAATATTCAAGTATGCTCGGCAAATAAAGCAAGTTGCACATTTACTATTTAAAAATTAACGTAATACGTAACTGATTTTATAAGTTCTTTAGATGCATTCATGTGTCAAAATAGTTGCAGAGTATGAGTCGGTAGCTGTCGCTGTCTAGTTCATTTTTCGTAGCAGCTAGGGAACGCATTTCTTGTAATAAAGTCCATGGTTTTGTCTTCTCTCGTTAAAATTCGTTGTTTATGCTGTCTATAACAGACGAGAAAAACCTAGGCATTTTTCAAGTATAAAATTGAAAATACCTAGTTTACAATGTGATACTTGGTCGCTGAAAGTAGCGGACCTTCAAAATATTTGTGTCGACATGTAAGTAATTATCTTGTGACAAATGCGATAGCTTCAACTATATTTTAGTCATGTTCCCATATATTCAAATGTTGAATTTTCACTCGGTGGGCAGCTGAATTATTTCCACCGTGAATGAAATCAGTGTTAGCAGGTTTGATTGAAACGTTCACTGACAGAAAAATTGGAGGTCGCGAAAAACGAGGACGTGTGTAATATTCTTGACATTCACAAAAAGGAGCAATAAACCTCGAAGAAAGACGTCGACTTATGTTTCATGTTTCAGGAATTCTTGGCATGTCTTGGGTACGCTGACTGTCCTTTATGGTTGTAATTTAAAATTTTCCTAACAGCTGTTATGAGGTTGCCACTGAATTCCATTATAATTTTTCAATGAAAAGTATTTATTGATATAAATTTGGTCGCTAATTCATAGTCTCTTAAATTTATTGATGACTTATGCATTGTATTTTTGTGTTTTTATTTAAAGGTTTAAAGATAATAACATTCTTCAACAGTACCCAACCTGTTTGAATATACGGTAAGTAAGACTTCAGCGGTAACTGAAAGAACGATCACCGACTTCATTTTGCTTTTTTTTATCTTTGCAATTATTGTTTTCGTATTAGAGGTTGAGTAATGTTTTCTAATCTGTAACCCCTCTCCCCCTTCATAAGCAAACCCTTTCTTATCTTGACTGTGCACCACCGGCGTTGCGAAATATAGCTTCGCACAAGGATCTGCGATACGCTATTCAGTAGCTTTCACTCGTAAGCTTTCTCGATTTTTGCTTTGTATATGACATTCCCTGTTAGATCAATTTACCTTGAAATAATTGTCACCAAGGAAGATAAGACTGCAACAAATTGAAATCTTAGTATGTATGGTATGGCCAGCTCTTCACACCATTCACTTCCAGCGCATAGAATTCCCGGCATTTTGGATGGGTAAGTGTTGTTTGTGCCTTTTGTAAAGGCTGATGTCTTGCCGCACATTTCTTGCATTGGCAAAGTGTGCGCGTGGCCTATTTGTTCGACATGTTATTTGTCTTCGTCAATTCTTCATACGACGCTTAACTATTTTGAATTTCTTCAAACGACACTTAACTATTTTGACAAGTATTTGTTTTTCATTGATAGTTGCGGCCAGTTGCATATTTCGTAGATGTGCTGATTTTCAGAGAGCAGATATTTCGTGCCTGTGGTCATTCATTCCGTGAATGTGTTAGATCTCGGGAAGGTCACTCGGCTGACGTGGAGAAGCCCTAGGGCCTAGGTAGGGCTATTGCAAGGGCAGTCTGTGGAAAGTCACTTGATTCATTCACTTTGCACTATTAGTTATCGTTTATATTGAAAAAAAGGCAATAGAACATCTTGCACAAATATCTACCACTATAACTTCGAATGTGAATGAGAATATAAATAAGCTTCCCGCAAACATTAATTAATGTTGGACAAAACTGGGTCACGTCCCCAAGTGGCGAAACTTTCCATTATCTTGCGGCCTAGGAATCTTGTGCAAGGCTGAACCTTTGCGAATTATTGTCGGCTAACGACTCTTATATCAGTCTTGCACGATAAGCATGAGCAGGTCGAGGCTTTCACATTTGTAGAACCGGAAACCAGAAGGGTTATCTTCTTTTGTTTCAGTTTATTATAAAACTTGAAACAGATTATAATGAATAAAAACTTTTATCTGTTGATGGGATCACTTGAGTTAACATCACCTTGGGAGAATTTTCAGTCTATCAGAACATATAACACCTTCTGAATTGGCCAGTTATCCTTGAATATGGAATGTTCTAATGTGAATGCGTCAATTTCGCGTAATTGATCTTTGAATAACCTAGTTTATTTGTTTATTGGAGAGTAGTTTTGATTCTCTTGGGTTATTAAACCCTTATGAGCCCCAATTAGGGAAGGAATATTGTTTTTTCTCAAGATACCAACCTAAGTTAGGATTTTGTTTTATCTAGTTTCATAATTAGTTCCCACTTGTACTCATTTATAAAGGAGAAACTTGAAGTGGGTATTATGAACATTTTGAGCGCAACCACAAATAAAATGGCGCTGAATAATCCCTGTGGATTCCAGTGCTTGGCTTCAAGTCTAAATTTCATATTCCATTCCATTCCAACAACAAATAATACTACGTTCCTGTTCACTTGGCGTAACTATTTTGAAAAGAAGTTCACAATATGTCTGTAACAAATTTGGAATAGTTTAGGGCAGCAACGTACTGTATTGTGGTTGCGGTTAATTTAAAGAGGCCAGACAAACACTAGCAAGTATCCTTGCCTCCAGAACGTAGAGATGTTTCATAAAGTTGGCATTGTATACCTGCATTCGTGTATTGAGTTGTGAAGCAACAATATTTCCCGTAGAGGCCCCCGGGGGGGGGGGGGGGTTGTTTGTGGAATGGACGGTTCTGCCATGGTCAGGTTAATATATCCGATTTGTTCTTAAACTTTAAATATTTTTTATTAATTTTTATTTTGTTTATTTTTTCTATCAAGCTCGTGAGGTAATTAATTTGTATTTCACTCGTGTGAGCTCATTATTACTCTCTCTCTCTCTCTCTCTCTCTCTCTCTCTCTCTCTCTCTATCTATATATAATTATATATATATATATATATATATATTTTATTTATATTTATTTATTTATTTATTTATTTTATTTATTACACACACATACACAAACTTGGGAGGCATAAGTACGAAAATATTGATGGGCAATTTGGGAACGGGGAGAACCATGTGTAATTTTGGATGGAACCACTTTGATTTCTGTTCAATGTTTACAATTTGATTAGCATAAAATAATTAAGTCTCCAAGTCTCTGTAGTTGTATTTTCTTCTGACAGGCCAGGTACGTAGTGTTCTCTCCCGTGCATTGGTGAATGACGTAGTTGTTGGCTTTTTCTTGCATCAGTGAATGGGAGACTTTGCCTTGGTAAGTATTATGCAAGTCGTCGTTTAGGAAGATAGTTTTTGTTAAGTGGGAGGAAGAAAGTCAGTTTGTTTAGTGTGTTGAGGATTATGGTGATGTTGGGAAAATCATGATTAATAAAGTTTAGTCGGGACTAAGATTAAAATGCTCATGTTGCTTTATGCCTGGGTTAAACTGTGAATAACAAATTTTTAAACAGGCGACTTCAGGAAAATTGCCTTAGTTTCTAGAAACCGGGGTTTAAAATTTGCAGTTATTAAGGAGAAAATTTTTATATGCCATAAATTCGAAATTAAATTGCACTTGAAAAGCAAGATTTGTAAATGATAAACTGTCCATGCGGTTGACCAAATTTTTTTTTAGAAAGATAAGTGATGGGAAATGAAGAATTTCAGGTAACGACACCGTAAGAATATAGCTGGTCTTGCTTGACCGTTGGACAAATGATAGCCCGGCCTTTCATGTGATGACAAAAGTTCATGTCACAATCAGCTGCGTGTTATGACATCCAGAGAAGATTGTCTGGTTGTGTGGGGCTAAATGGATTGGCGGAGGAAGATGACTACGAAAGAGAAGGGGGATGTCGAACTGGAAAATGCTGATGCAGATAGGCTGGTAGAACTTGAAAGGTTGAAAAGCGGATGTGGTTTGGGAGGGAGGGAAAAGGAAAGGAATGGAAGAGGAGGAGGAGGAGGAGGTCGGTGAGGTATGAGCCGGTGTTGGGTGAAGGGAAGGGAAGGGAAGGGAAAGGTAGAAATATGATGATGCTTGCAAGGGAACCTTTTATGAATAGATGTCACTCTTATTTCATTAGGCTTCTACGGTGAACGTTCTATGGCCGGGCGAGGAAAAGAAAGGCTTGGCATACAGATGATACATAAGGTGTAGAAAGGTAGTGTTCGAGTGTTAGTATTAGTCTTCTCCGACGTCATGAAAAGGGAAAGTGTTCTGCGGTTGTTGATCAAGTAACGGGCTGTGTAGTAACTGTACCTCGAGTGTTGGACGACTGACGAAGAGACACGTAACTAGTTATCCTCTCTCTCTCTCTCTCTCTCTCTCTCTCTCTCTCTCTCTCTCTCTCTCTCTCTCAAAAGAAACTACCTTGCGTTGAAATAGTGACGTTCTCATTGGTCGTATGTGAAATTCGGTTATAGTTTTGGAACATCTTTTGGGATTCAAGCAAAAAGTGAGTTATCCACCAAATTATCGTGATTTCCTCTGCGTTTAATTGTCTTCCATTGTGCAAAAACTACAACTTACGTGGAACAGACATATAAATACAAAGTAGACAAAGATCTGCCCGTTGTAAACTTATTGCAGGAATGTTAACCCAAGCACTGAACCCCATAACTTGATGAAGGTTTGATCTTCCCTTCAGTTCCGTTTCCCTAGGTCCATGTACTGGGACTAGCTGATTTTGTGGAGTGTAATCTTTATAGTAATAAGAAATATTGTGAATTAACTTCGTTAAAATTAGAACGGTGTTCATTCTGTCTTAAGAGAGGCATTTAATGTAAATGTTTTCATGGTGGAGACACCTCCACTTCCGTTCCCTTGCAACAAGGCTTGCCTGCTAGCCTTCGTACCTCCCTCCTGCCCTCACGTTGTTCTCCACCCAACCATAATTCAGCTCCATTGTTGCTTATTTTATTTGTACTTTTCTTCGATGTTTTCATTGTAAAAAAAAGAAATGCTCTCTCTCTCTCTCTCTCTCTCTCTCTCTCTCTCTCTCTCTCTCTCTCTCTCTCTCTCTCTCTCTCTCCAGGCTCCTTGTCTTTGTGACGGATGAAAGTGAAGTTTTCAACGGAGTCAAGGCCAACTCTTTTCCCCTCCCCACCCACCCACTTCCTCCCATTCTCCCCTGCCTCAAGTTGTCCAGCCTCTAACCAAACTACCTCAATTTACTCCATTAACTCTCTCTCTCTCTCTCTCTCTCTCTCTCTCTCTCTCTCTCTCTCTCTCTCTCTCTCTCTCTCTCTGTGGATCGACAGATCACAGAATGGCAAAATAAAATTTTCATTATTGCGATAAACCTAATTATCTCATGATTTCGTATTAGTTTTAATCATGAATTATGAAGCACCGGAAATAAAAAAAGTTTGTGCGTATGTATGCAGGTACGTACGTATGTATGTATGTAAATACATAAATACACACACACACACACACGTAGGGAAGTAAGTATCGATTCAAAGAAAGAGTTTTGCGACATCTTCAGTAGTTGACTCCATTTGTAACTTTTGTCTACGGAAGATCCGTACCACTTTCCATCCTATCCTCCTCCTCCTCCTCCTCCTCCTCCTCCTCCTCCTCCTCCTTGCTGCATGTTGCTTACCATCATAATTTCGAGAACTAGTGCAACATTTGGAGCAGATGATTGCTCCACTTATTGGGTGGTGGCGCCGCGCCTAGAGACAATCATTATGCAATTCTCTCTCTCTCTCTCTCTCTCTCTCTCTCTCTCTCTCTCTCTCTCTCTCTCTCTCTCTCTCTCTCTCTCAGTAATATCTCACGTATTACGGTCAATGTTTATTCGTCCAAGTTTTATTTGCCAGATAGTTACAAACAACGTGATCACTCTTAACGTATGAGTGGCCTATTCCGTTGTCAGTGTACAAGGAAAATAAGCTGACTTGTGTGTTTAACCTAGATTTTGTTCATTCCGGCCCCTTTCCCTCTCGATCACTTCAGTGACCCAAGGCGTTTATGATATTGTGCTTGGAACGTTACGAATCAAAGTGTGCTGCTCCAACCAGCAAGAGAAGATGGGTATTTTCATGGTTTTCGTGACTTCGGTAATCACTGTCACTTGTTATTGTAATATAAATAGGCCTAATATAGTGGTCTTGCACTATTTTTAGTCTTGAGAATGAAGAAATTTGGTTTTCTCAGGTTCTGTGTTCTTGCTAGTAAGGTTGGGTGAAGTTGCACGTATTTTTATATTTGAAGGTGGCGGGTGCGACAAAAGTTTCAGAGCTATTGACTGAAGTAGTTCAGAGAACGAATGTCCAACATCCTTGCCTGGTTTCACATGTTTGACAACTAGGTTTCTGATATTTAAGGTTAGACGTGCCATCTTGATTTTTAAGCCGTTACGTTGTCATATGACTATTCAGTTCTTGAGATTGTATATCATTTACTGTTTATCATTTACGTGTATAGTAGGGAATTAAAAATAAGGATTAAGTAATTAAATTGTTTTTAAATTCTTAGGCTAATGGAAACTTTTTATATCCCAATTACTGGTATCATGCCACGTTACATAGATCATTGGCTACCTTTTAACATTGCTAATATAATATCGCACTCTGAGGCACTAATCGCGATTGGTGAGAGGAACGTTTCTAGGTTCAATTTTTTCGCTATGGCGCAATGCTGTGGGAATGTGTAGTTTAGTTTGAGTTTTTTTTTCACCGACGGGTAAGATACCTTCTGAAGTTCACTATATTCTTACTAACTGATTTAAATAGATGGCTATGTTATTTGGAAAATACTTTCACCATCGATTTATGGTATGTCTACTTTGTGTACTCGTAAAAGACAATTTTGTCGTGTAATTGTACTTGAGATGGAGATGGCTGCAACATGTGCATAATCCGTATCTCAAGTGTCTTGGAGGCCTTTCACTTCGGTGGCCTGACTGTCATGAAAGTGAAAACCGACCATGAGAGTAATGATTTCAAGGGAAATTGAATCAAATGCTGCGTTTAAGGATGAAATGATAATTGGCAAAAGTTCGAGATTGATAGAGACTGCATTGAGATTGTTTCGTTGTCAATTTATGAAATTGTATTTTTAAGTCTTATTCTTTTTAAATTAAGTTTAATGTAAAAACTGGTAACGCTCCGTCACGATATATCTGTGACAAGTAATATTGGTAGAACTTCTCAATTAACTTGCAAAGTTTTTCTTGCAGCTGTATTCCTAGGAAATCTTGAACTGCAGCCAGAACGTGACCCTGTGTACAAAGGTCATCTCACAAAGGTGACTCTACTTTTCACTTAAGTTGCAGCATGTGCCATTGGTTGATTGTGTTTTGGCATTTAAAACCTAGCATAGTTTTTCAAACCGTCTAAATGAAAGGGTTTGTATTTTCTTTGCCTAGTAACTGTTTTGGCATTTGGTAAAATATTAGCCGGTTGGATAATTTTGTATTATGAGATAATTGGTTTCGATAGTCTTCGTCGTATTTCCAAGTTTTTTGGTTGGTAATAGAATGGCTTAACTATCCATTTTTTCTATTATCTATTTTTGTCATTGTCGTCAGTAGTAGCTGTGATCGACAATGACATTAGATTTCATATCAGGAATTTAGTCATATGTCTTGGAATTTTTTGGCGGGGAAATTACCTTGCCACTTGTGTAAAAATGTGTACGCCATGATTGTAGCCTGGTGATCTCGTTTTTATTTTAAAATTGATAAGAAGTTCTGTATTTTTATTGTCATGACAGACTCGGTTATGCAAACTGTAGACTTGTTTTTGTTGTTACAGTGATAAGTGAACCTGTTATCTGTAAGGTGGACGGGTCAGATTTATTGGTAAGTTTGAATAGATTTTTATTGATAAGTACTGTTAAAAAATGAAGAGAATATGATTATTGGTTTATATAAACTTTTTAACCCAGTCGTGAGTTGGCATTTTCTCCAGGTCACTCGTGGTAGATTTCATTGGAGTTACTGTTGGAAGTTGGTCATTCCCAGATCAGAAGGAATTCCAAAATAGAACCATGAATTGATAAGAATCCGTCTTTAAATAGATTCTTTCAAGTGCAGTGTTCATTGTTCTGGGTTTGTGGGAACTGGCATATTCAGCGAGAAGGGAGAGTATCCATGAAGTATAATTGCCTCTCCGTTTGTTAGAGAATGACGGTGGATGAAAGCGTTCCGACCTTAGTTTTATCCGGTTGTTACAAAGTGTGTCAAGGCAATTTTATTCGCCGTCGTTTAAGGCTTAATACTGACGTACACTTGTTCCGGGAGGTTTGTTTCTTTCATCCATTCATTTTGTTATATGACTAATTTTTCTACGCGGAAATGCGTACTTACTGTTGATGTAAGACCCCGTAAGTGGGCATAGGTCAGAGTTACGGAAGTGCATTGCAAATTATTGAAGTAGATAATTCTCTGCATAAAAAAAATGACGAACCTGTGTATTGTTCATTTTGGGCATGAACCCCTCTATCGTATTTGGTTATTTTTTTTTATTGAGGTTCTGATACAACTCTTTGGGATGAAGTGATAAGTTCTACTGGTATGCTTGAAATCGTGCCTGTCTGTAGTCATCCTGAAGGGGATAAGGAGACCAGGCGGCCTGCTGATTAGAGAGAGAAGAGAGAGAGAGAGAGAGAGAGAGAGAGAGAGAGAGAGAGAGAGGCGGCCGTCGCCGAGGAGAGGAGATAGATAAAGTGGAACGGTGATCGAAGTAGTATTGGATCGATGGTGGTTGTGTGTTTGTTGATGAGAAGCGAATGATTCATGGTTGGCCCTGACCAGTCAAGTTGTTTATGGAGAGAAATTTGGATGCGTGAGTGTCTTGGCTAGAGGGGTCCATGGATGAACCCCAAGGTAGACAACGGAGGCTACATCGGTTTAAATTTTTTAAAACATGAATGGTATAAACTCTCGTGCCCTTAACCTTTAATTAACGTCTTGACGTGGGTTCATTTGCAACTAAGTAGAAATGTTGGAGGAGAAGGTGTTACGAAGTGACCTTCGTATATCAATTGGGTTATTCATCTTTCTGATTCATTATCCGATGATTTTATGTAATTATACTTTTGGGGGAATGTTTTACATGATCCTGCTATTAGGAAATGGAGAAGCATTGCGTAAGGGTACTGGAGCAGGATTTCAGTGAAGTTTGAAAGGGTGTTAGGTCAGGGCATTTTTTTTCTCTCATGGTTTAGGGCAAAGGTGGTTAAGGCGTTGGCCAGTGGCTTGAAGCTTTGCAAAAGTATTTCCCTCTTTCATTTTTCTTGTAGCTAAAGTTCTTTGTGCATTTAGATCATGGAGAGCTTTATTACGATGCATTTCACTTGCGTTGGGTGTATCCTTGAACTAAATATTTGGTCTTTATGGTTTCCAGAGATAACACAAATGTTATTCGGTATATATATGTATACATATATTTTATATCTGGAATTCAACCGTTTATCCAATTTTTAGTCATTGAAAATTGCACAAGTATTACGTGAATCGACAACTACCATTAACTGCGATTCCAGTGACGTTGCACAATGTTAAAGGTACTCGTTTTGTTTAGATATTTTACAGAATACCTTATTTTGAAATAATCATGATTGATTATGTTGGGTAAAGGAGAATTACATATTTTTTTGAAGTGGCTGTGTGATTTACACAGGGTATGGTTCTCGATAGGTTGATGCAGTAACATGTATTTATATGCTTCTGTAACCCTGTTAAAAGAGAGCATGTTGTCTATCATTTGCTAATCCCTGAGAAGACGTCAGACATTCTTGACTTAACCCGCAATGTATCTTGCTTATCATTCTGCTTATGGCACTAGATAGAGCAGCCAGATTTTAAACATGAAAACTACAATATTCAAATGAGGCTAATTAATATGATCACGGTAGCCAATACACATTTTACTATTATTTAAAATTGTACGGTATTCAGATGAGAGGAATTAGTGAGATTTGTCGGGTTAACTTGGAATTTGGTGGACTTAGCGCGGTTAGCTACTATGTCCAGATATGTCACGGTGGTGATAGTGGGTTACAGGTAAGAGCAGCAGCAGCAGCAGCAGCAGCAACCTTACTTTTCGTCATCGGGGGGGTTACGTCACAGAATACATTCTCTTCTACTTTTGCCATATCAGTAGGTTTCCTACTGTTGTTAACTACCATCCCCTCACAATACATATAATAATGCCAATATCCAGGTAGTTTTAGCACTAAATGCTAAAAGACAATAAATCCAGTGAATTATTGAAAGGAACAATAGTAAAATCAGCTGTAGTTTTCTCCCCTCCCCTCCTTGACGAAGGCCGGCCCACCCATCTAACCAAGACCCCTTAACATCCCCCACCATTACCTTCTTACCTACGTCTCACACTTTCCCTCTCAAGCTTCATGTGGCCTCGAGCTCGCGCTCGCTGGTGTACACCAGGGCCATCGTTGGTTGTTGAAGTGGAAACTTTTAACTGGATGTAACCCGAGGTAATGTTGGACTCATGAAATGAAAGAACGAGTGAATTGGTTCGAGTTCGTATTTGTTGTACCGTATTTCTTTGTCTTTTACTCACTTCTTGACTCTTAACATTCACTTTTTAGTGATGAGCTGTATCCATATTTGTTAGATTCAGTATGAGTTTTTTTCAGTCTGTTTTTATTTATTGAAGCAAAGCATTTTTAGGCCAACGCTTGGAACTGATAGTGAAAGTCTTTAGACAAAAGTGAAATTGGCGCAGTCACCAGTGCCAAGGTCAGTTTGTTTACCTGGCAAATAATTCTGGAAATGTCATTTATTGAACGCACCCAGGAACCATTGCTGCTGTTTATCAGCTTACAGTTTGAAGTATTTTTTATACATAATTGAATAGGACATCAGTCATCATCGGTTATTTAAGGCCAGTTTTGGGAGACATTGACAGTAGCATGATCTCCAGATTGTGCACAGGCATTGTACTAAAATTTCGTAGACATGATCACAAACGTAATTACCTAAGTGCAACAGTGAGATGGTGGCTGTCTTATAAGTGTAACATAACGTCCTTTCGTAATATTAGACGATGTTTGATTAGAGAAATTGCCCGCTCTCAGGGAAGTACTGAATATGGTGATTCCAAGCCTCCGACGGATGTTGTCATTGTTTTGTCAAACGCAGTCAAGGTGATCATTATGAATTTTGTGTAGCCTAGTCGATGCATATGGGGATTGATTGACAATCACTTCAGCAAGGTCATCATTGAGTGTGGAAGTCGTAATTTCTTCAACGCAGTGTGTTATGGATGCCTGACAGTTTTATGTTCAACATGCTTCGCTGGTATTTTTGTTTAATGAACTAATCAAACTGCACTATAGTGTAGAGAGAATGGTTTTACTATACGTGTATTAGCGTGTTTATTAAAGCAAGTTTGAGGTAGGAATTTTGTTTTTAGATTGCTTGAAGGTTTGTGTACAGTATATAGAATACAGTATAAAGCATTTGTAGGCTACTCCAGAAGCAGGAGCCTTTGCCGGCACAGTGCCACCAGCCGTGTACAACATTAAAAAACGTCAATTGCCTACTTAATACTGGAGTACTCTTGATACTTTATGAGCAAGTAGGAAAAACGTTCATATGAGAGAGAGAGAGAGAGAGAGAGAGAGAGAGAGAGAGAGAGAGAGAGAGAAGATGGAGTACTCTTGATACTTTATGAGCAAGTAGGAAAAACGTTCATATGAGAGAGAGAGAGAGAGAGAGAGAGAGAGAGAGAGAGAGAGAGAGAGAGACCTCGCGCCAGGGTCATCCAGATGGTTATGGTAGCTTGAGATTGTATGCGAAGGGTAGCGATTTGAAGGGCAGGCCTGGCATGGTTTGCTAATCTTTCCCCAAAAAACTTACAGCCTACTCTAGGTTGGCAGCAATTGAGCCAAGTGAGGTCAAGTTTATTTCACGGGAAGGGTGGGCATCCAGTGACGTGGAAGGAAGACCGCTGAAGTTGTGATGACACTTTCACCCCTGTGCGTGGGAGCCCACTGGTCTAGTCGACATTATTTGGGTGGAGGCATTAGGGGGAGGAAGTGTGAGAGGGAGAGTACTGGTTTGGGAGATCACAGTTCTTATGTAACTCACCGCTAATGGTGCACGTTTCCTATGGTAACTTTTAGTATGACCGACTCTCTCTCTCTCTCTCTCTCTCTCTCTCTCTCTCTCTCTCTCTCTCTCTCTCTCTCTCTCTCTCACATATGTATGATCAATGATAAGCAGACAAAGCAGAGGAAGTTTAGAATAAATATCACAGAGAATGACAGGGCATAGAAGAGTGTACCCAATTGATTGTAGAAGAAACAAAGGGAAGACGTGGACTACCAGTTCTTGTAGAATTTGAACAAACATTGTATTCTTCGTTTTTAATCTGCTCTCTCTCTCTCTCTCTCTCTCTCTCTCTCTCTCTCTCTCTCTCTCTCTCTCTCTCTCTCTCTCTCTCTCTCTCTCTCGTGAAATGTGCCACTTACTGCTTAGTTATGTTTCATTTTACCTCTGATTTGCTGACGGAGGTATTTTTATTTTTGTTAAGGCTTTTCCAACCAGACAAAGCTTTGCCGTGAATAATGTGGCATCTTTTATATGTTTTGACTTCACCACCAAACGTCTGTTGCTCAAGTAAGGCTACGTAAGCATTTTAGAATCCGATTGTTGACTGGTGAAGAAGAGAAACCGTATCTTGTCCTTCATGCAGTATCGCATAGTTATTCTGTGAGTTTTAAGATTTTGGAATCGATATTCGTACTGATTGTGGGATTAAGGTATGCACCAGCTCTTGACTAGATTTTCATAATTAAAAAGTAGTCCTCGATACGCGGACGGAATAAGGGCTTGCTTTGCTTTTGAACCATATTATTAATACCTAACTTGTCTATCGATGTTTGAATTATTTTAGGTTGGGTGGGGCCCTGTGGAATGTCAGGCTGTTTACTTGAGTGGATGGGTGATGAACCGCCACCCGTTGTAACCTCTGCCCCTGGTTCCTGTCAGCATTGGCAGAGGCTCAGGGCCAAGAAATGACTTAGTCTGTATTTAGCTGAAAACTTGCCACCTACCATCATGTAGCCCCCTCCATTCCTCCACCCCCGCCCCTTAATCCCACTTTGTGTGTGTATTTTTTACTTTGTAATTGCTGTTGGCAACCGGTCTCATTTATCATGGATTAGTGGTCAGTTATTTATATGTCCTATGCTAGTTTCTTTTGATGTCGAGGACTGGTGGTCAACCGTTTAAATGGTCTTACCGTCTTATTTCGTCTGATTAGGTAAGGCAACATGAGAGTGCATTGGGTTTAGTTTTTTGTGCTTCGAGTGTTTGTGGATGGTTTTGACGAAGTACTCAATAAATTAGGTTGTTTAAATCATATTAATATACGGTAACCTACGTGCGCATCAAACGTAGGAGCAATGCGGAGACATTTAATTGGCAATGAAATTTCAACTTTAATCTTTTTTCATGAAATTTCGATCTGTGACCTACACCTAGCGGTAGATAATGTATTTGAAAAATAAAGGAAATTCGACGGTTTTTTGGTATATGGAACTTTAAAACTGAGCGAGACTAGAGTATAAGGGATTTACAGACTAGGGTGCATTAAAATTAAATTATTTTGCAACGGTAAATTAATTATGTTGAGCAGACCCATAATAAATCTGTAGTATTTTTCAATGCCGATTATTGATTTAAGGGACACATTCATCTTGGAGTACACGGGCTTGAACAACATTTGCATTACCAGCGGGTATTGCATCATAATTCAATGAAATCTTGTTTCTGTAATAAATAACTGGATACACTTTTTAATAAGTTTATATGGAGCCGCTTTTGTAAAATCAGTGCCTGTTTGTATTGCTATAGCGTCTTAGTGACGTGGTTGGTATGGTGTTGGCGTCCCATGTAGGTGGTCGCGAGTTCGATACTCGGCCATTCCATTGAGGAGTGAGAGATGTGTATTTCTGGTGATAGAAGTTCACTCTCGACGTGGTTCGGAAGTCGTAAAGCCGTTGGTCCCGTTGCTGAATAACCACTGGTTCCATGCAACGTAAAAACACCATACAAACAAACAAATATAGAGCTATATTAGTAGACGACGGAAAATTGTCTATATACAGAGAAGGATAGATCGCAGTGGGACGTTGGTGGTTAAAAACATTCTGAGAACAGATAACTACATTTTCTCAACGCTTTTACTCCAATTGCCTTTTTGGAGTATACAAATGTGATTACTTTTGGGAAAATAAAAAAAAAAAGAATTGAGTGGACGTTGCTATTTATAAGGAATATATTGTCGACTAGGGACAATTTAGAACGTTGTATATATCCATTTGATTGGTAATTCGTCAATGGTAACCAGCACCCATAATCCAGAGGGCCATACCTAAACTGGTAACTGAAATGTGATGTTGCCAGGAATCGGTTTTACCGTGAGTTGAACGGTGTGTTGAACGATGTTACGACTTGAAATTCAGTAATAGCTATTACAACGCAGTTTTTTTTTTTTTTTTTTTTTTCCAAAGTCACCTTCTAACATTTTTGTAGAATCTGCAAATTAGATGTTATAAGGTGGATATCGCTATTATGGGCTACTATCAGTGTTACTTAATTTTGTTATAATAAAAAAAAATAATTTTAATATTGAGACATGAAACTCCTTTTACATTTCTGTAATAGATTACCTTCCTTGATTCCAATTCATGTGTTAGAATACAGAATAAGCGCTGTCTGAGGTAGAGAAAAACGTATTTCCTTAGTAAGAAGGTTAAAATAAGAAGAAAAAAAAAGCTCGGTAGTGGGTCGAGATGGATATTACTGCCGTAGGTTGGCCCTTTTGGGAGATAAGTTGGCCTGGCAACAACAGCCACAACAACACGGTACTGCGGAATCGTCGAGGGGAAATTTTTGGTGGTTTAAAAGTGCAGAGAGAGAGAGAGCACTCAAAACAATATATATTGGGTAGACAGCTGGACCCTGGAACGTATCCAGAATTTGGTTTCATGTGTCTTGAGTGAAGATCGTACATAACAAGAAACGAGAGCATACGCGCCGTCCATGTTTTATCTAAGGCGGCGTTCAAATGACCTATAGAATTGCAAACAAAACTCACCTGCAGCTTTTGAAAAATATATTTGGTGTTACAGGAAGTCGTCGTCTTCCTCCTCCACCCACCCGGCCTAGTGTTTATCCCCTCGGAGTTGAGCGTTGCTATAAATAGATTTTAGGAGGTGGGTGAGCCTAGATACTGGCGTTTCCCCCCTTACGCGCCCTCTGCCCCGTCCCCTCAACCCGGAGTAAACGCCAGCGACGCCTCCGCCGCCGCCACTGCCGCCGCCAGCCATCCCGTTTCCCCTCATCCATCCTTTCATCCCCCTGTCTCCCGTTCCCTCGCCTTTCCCCGCTCCTTGGTCGCACAGCCGTTTGGTGCCAACCCATCGTGACTGAGCGGGAAAACAGTTTAACCCAATCTCCCTCCCTCCCTCCCTCGTAATTTACTCCTCGTTGACCTCTGTGTACAAATTGTTTAGCGCCTGAAGGAATGAAAGGTCATTTTGCTTGTTCATCAAGCGCGGTTTCTAGTCTTGTCGTACGTATGATTTTGTGGACTGTTATGAATTTATTTTCCGTCTGAAATGACATCTTGTGAACAAGACATTTTTCGTTACTAAAACTTAACGGTACAGGCGTAGTAAACTGTATTGGTAGCATAATTGGACTTGGAGTACACTCAAATTTTAAAGAAGCTTGACTTTGGTTGTTCATTTAACCATCATACAGCATGCATCTAAAAAAATAATTTAATATTTCATTTTAGATGACGCTCTCCTCGTGAGCATATCTGCATTAGCCTTACAATGCACCAACTGCTAAGAGATGAAACTCCGTACCCAGGTACCGGTATGTTTCATTTACTTTTGATGGATGGCTTTTTAGATTAGTAAAATCCCTAAATTATACAGTTTTCCCGTTAACTTTTCTTATTAATTGTAGTTGCTTTATACATCGTACAACCCGAGCTCATGTGTCTCTCTCCTAGGTACCACGAAAACGTCGTAGATGTCCGATAGGCCACAGATGCAGCCAAACAATACAACAACCAGGCAAATAAAGATGGATTCGATGTGGCACCATTGCCATATGTCCAGTGATGTAGGCAGATTATCTAGGACGATATATTGTGGTCAGATAGTTAATTCTCCCCAATAATCTACGTACTTTTGCTGCGTCTGCTTCGGAAGTTTTTCTTGGAACTCGCTCTTTCAAAGCAAAACAACGTCCCTGTCTACCGGTCTTGAGCATTGTTAATTTGAATGTTCTAACTAACTTTATCACTGAACAACAATATCTGGATTTTTGTTTTGTTGTCAGTTTCCTTGCTTTATCAAA
Organism: Macrobrachium nipponense; assembly: GCF_015104395.2. NCBI lineage: Eukaryota > Metazoa > Arthropoda > Malacostraca > Decapoda > Palaemonidae > Macrobrachium > Macrobrachium nipponense. The sequence continues at coordinate 30,510,261 of NC_087209.1, read as the reverse complement.
CCCTATCGTTCGCTTCCCTAATAGGCTATTCTGGCTACTTTTGCTATTGCTTCAGTGTACTTCTGCTCCTCGCTTCGCGTACATGCACGTAAATAGTTTATTACTTCAGTTTGTTGATAGATTTGTAACGGGCAGGTTTGTGTGAATTGACAACTGATCGGTCGTAGTTTTGCTTGAACCTACTGAATTACAGGTTTTAATATTTGTTATTTCCGTGGAGAAGTCCAGTTTCTCCGACCTGCTCTGCCAAAGTTTAGTCCTGGGAGTAAGTTCGAGAAGCTAGATGGGTTCACGGGCTGAGTCGTCCGTTGAATGGGAAGGTTTTTCATCCATTGTCTGTGGGTGGATGGATGGATGGAAATCAAAACGTTGGGTAACCTTTGGATGAGTGTCTACACAGACCGTTGAGCCATCTTTAGTTGGGCCTTGACCTTCTGCTGGTTACCTCCCCTCCTCCGAATCCCGTCTTCCAGCAGCCCCTGTCTTCCCAACCAGCCGCTTCCTCCTTTCCCCGGTACTTCCTCTCACTTTGTACGGAACGGAGAAGGGGCAGTACGGCCCCCGAGGGTGAGGGGTGTCATTGATGAAGGGGACGACGCGTCTGGCAGTAACGTCTGAGGGGAAACAGCCAGGATGGTTGGTTAAGGGGTTGGGGGTTCTTGTTTAAGGGGGGAAGCGGCGTATAAGAGTAAAGGCCTCGCTGTACTGAGACAGTTGAAGGAGGAGATCTTGGGTGGAAGGGAAAAGGAAAGTTCAGGAGGAATAGTCTCTCATCGGTTTCCTGGTGGTGCTCTTGATCGAACGAGAACGATGTTTTCTCCACTTTCATTACACGAGAGAGAGAGAGAGAGAGAGAGAGAGAGAGAGAGAGAGAGAGAGAGAGAGAGAGAGAGAGAGAGAGAGCGCTTGTCACGTGACCGCTGTTGAGAGCTCAGTTGAAAGTTTATGTATTCTGTAGGAGCCTTCTGTGGAATGTTGCTTTGGAAATATAGGTATTCATGGTACGTTTATTAGTCTACGAAATTTACAGGTCTGGTATGATTGCAGAGACTGTAATTAATTATCACTGGCTTTCAATAATTTAGCTGATGTATATTTTATCGTCAAGGAAAAGTTGTGATAAGGTATCACCTCATAAACTGTCGCCGAACATGAAATTCTACAACGTGATGTCTTCACTTATGGTAGATCTGTATACCAGATTATATACTGTACTTTGTTACTGTATGGGTCAGGGTTAGGGTTAATCGCTTTTGGTAAAATAAGCCTTTGCAACTCGCAGTTTAGTTGACTTAAGTTGCATTTGATTCCTTGACCCTAAGGAGAGGACCGATAATGGGCCGTAGCCAAGAATGCAGTATGCATCTGTTCACTTGATTAGTAAAATGTGTACATAGATAACGTCGACTGTGTGTGTTGCAGTTGGTGGTGAGAGAAAAGGCGAGACAGCAATATATACCTAATGTGTTCCGTATACCATCAAATATTGTGCTATCACAGTCTCCGATTCGCCGATTGCTTTTTTTTTTTTTTCCTCTGGACAAGCAGTAGCCTGTCGAATACCTTCGGCAAGTATGTTTGTATTCCATTGATTTCTACTACTATATATATAACCTGTCAATGTGTTGACGCGATATTCTATCCCAGTCGAGCTTGGCCGAGAGGGGATTATATTAACAGAAGTAGTCGTTGAATAAATGAAGGACACACTCTTTAGCTACCATTTTCCATGTTCATTTATTACGAAATTTTTTTCAAGTCCTGGAATCCGACTTGAAAGTAAAAGAAATTTTTGAGATTCGAACTCGTACTTACTCGTAGGAATGACGTTACAGAAACTTATCGTTACAAAGAAGCACACGGCTATTTCTTCGCTGAGATGTAGGCATGTGTTGCAAATTCAGGTACAATTTATCAAAGCCGTAAGATCCATCCCAACCACCATAACTTGTTTTAACGATAGAGGGTTTGAGGACGAAGGCAGAGCTGGACAGAATCTGTAAGCTTCGGTATAATACGTTATACACACGCGGAATCAGCCGGTCCCATTCACCGGATACACGTATTTTTTAAAAGTCGCTATGACCTCGTAACCTTTTTCTTGAATTTGCTGTTAACTAACACCAGATCAGACATTTCTGCAGGGCTTGATTCCGAGCGGGAATTAATTCGACCTGTGTGCGCTCGAGTTTAAATGGATTCTTACTTCTCGCGGTGTATGCGATTTAATGCCAGAATCAACTGTTACTCGTCTCTCTCTCTCTCTCTCTCTCTCTCTCTCTCTCTCTCTCTCTCTCTCTCTCCCCGAACGAGCATTTAAACAATGTTTACATTTTGTTGCTTGACTTTCAAAAGACTTCGTGCTTTTGGAACAGTGAGTCAATGGCGATTGGGTAACATGACATGAAATCGGGGGCGCTCATATTGGCTAAAGAAATAGTCTTGAATGCACGTTCAGCTGGAAACATTAGGGCAAGGCAATTTTTTGTGTGTGCTCTTAAAGAAGATGTACGAGTCTTTTATCCCGTTATTCAGCAATAGGGGTACTGTAGTGCCTTCAGCGTTGTTTATGAAACTTGAAAGGCTCTTTGATTTTAGGGGAGAGAGACCCACCTTATTAGGTGGGGTGGTGGTGGTGGTAGAAAACGCAACAAACTCGCGACTTCGGAATTCACGAAAAAAGAAAAAAAAAAATACCGTAAATGATGTTGAGCGTTCCAGACCCTATCCATTCATTTTGATGACTCGTTTGTATTGTATTAAGTATGAGCTGTGTTGAAATACAAGGAAGTAGTTGAACTGGTGACGATGTTAGTTTTATTTCCTTTTTCTTGCAATGATTGTCATAATTTCCTCTTAATGCCGTAGAGAATTATGCCGACAGTGCACCTCACTATGCGCATTCCAGGCCTTACTCAGGTGTGTGCAACATCCCATTGGAACCGTCAGTGGCGACCACTTCCTATCTTCCATCTTGTACTGCCTCTTTGCCATTACTTCTTTGTGCATCTTTGGCGTTTTCCGTTCAACCTTTAGATTCTTTTACTACATACGTATTATCTGGACTTCTCTGAAATTGCCGTTTAAACATTCCACAGTCTTAACTGTGAGTGGGTTAACGTGCAACAGAGCTTGGCTTTGTAGAGAACATTTTGTTAGCCATTCTTTTATTCGTTCTTTCTAGAACGAGATACGTCCGGTTGCCTACATTTCATCCTTCCTGTGATCCATCTGTTTCCGGCGCAGTTGCTTTGTTCTCTTGTGCTTTTGCGTTATTTATCAGTAATATTTAGTCGTTCTGGAAATGTGATCGAACTGTTATAAACAGAAAGTAGATCATAAATCAGGTAGTAATGGAAGGTAGAGAGGTACGTTGTTGTAGGTGGCAGTCACTTTCGCTCTCGTCTTGGAGCGATTATGATGAATACCGGTTTTGTTTTATTGTATGTTTTACTTCCACTTAAGTTACAGTTCTATATTTGATACTCCCACACTATCTAATTGTAAAAGACAATTTTGTCATTTGAAAGTGTTTGAAAATATTTCAGTCTTATTTTCTGGGCCATAATTGGTTTTCATTTCCTCGTGGTGTCGAAATTTTTCGACATTCTTAAGAGGAATTTTGTTGTGGAGCTGCGGGAGCAGCGAAATATCCCCCAGCTGTATCCTTCCTTCTCTAGATTGTACTTGGATGTGCTCTTGGTTTGTTATGCTTTGATCCTCGTTTCTCAATACTGAACGAATGTTGCTCTTGTGGGCGGGCCGTCTTCTTAAAAGTGGGCGACTTGAGATTGCATTATTGGCTCAGAAAGCAGTGATCTTTGATAGTTTTAAGGTTACGTATTTGAATTTTGTTTCAAGGATGAACAGTATGCAAGGATATTGTGGGGAGGAAGGAGTATTAGGGTTGTGAGGGAGAAAGGGTTTGTCGAGAGGAGCTTGGAAGGCGAAGAAGGAAGAGATGATGACGGGGTCCTGGGATGGGTGAGGAGGAGGAGGAGGAGGAGGAGGAGGAGAAGGACCGGATTTCACCGTTACTTTTGTTGGAGACGTGGTCACTAGATCAGTGGATCGTCGTCGTCCTTGTCTTGGTCCCTCCGATTGAATTCTCTCTAACTCAGGGCCCCCTCTCGACTCACGAATAATGATCTATTTGATCTGTCTAATTGGATGAGGACAAGACTTGTTATGAAGGAAGAAGAGTGTTAACGGTTTTGTCTTTGGGGGTGAGAATGGCAAAGGCTGTGGGTTCTGTCTAACGAGGTTGAATGAAGGGATGTGGTGGCTGCGGCTTAGAGGTGCACGATTTGTTGCAAGAAATTTCGTTCTACTGACCAAAATATCCTCGTTGAGTTTATTTTCCCCTTGGACTGTTAGGGTTCAGAGGGGCGGGTTTATATTTACTAATAGGTTTTGCGGAAGTTATTATAAAGCTAATAATAATGGAAATTTCTTGCAGGTGGTTTGTTAATATCATGTTCTTGTAACTTCTCTTTTTCCTTAAAACTTCAAATTTAAGAAGGGTTGGTCAGGATATGCCGCTACTTCAGCAATAATTATTTAAATTTTTGTCACAATTGTTGAAGCTTCAAGATATGTTTCATAAATACTTAAGTTTTGCTGATTGCAATTTTCGTATTTAAGGTCTCACTGATACAGCAGTATAATTAAAAACATTGAATGCGATGCACCAAACTCGTTTATGCCCAGCTGATAGTAAATAAAGAAGAGAAACCATGTCCCCATTAGTATAGGTTTGTTTTAGCCTCGTAGCCCTTTTGCAATATGTCCTTTAAGTGCGAATGCGTCATCACTCCAGTATTCCCACCGGGAGCCCTGTCTCTTGTTTGCCTTGGAAAGGATCCAGTTAGACACACTTATTCCATTCCACTTGCGTCGACCAACGGGCTTTTGCTGTGTTAAGGCCTTCTTCATTCTTTAGCACTGTCCTGTTTGAAGGAAGAACTACAGCCGTTCATTACATGGGAAGATCCGGACTTGGTGTCCCTTGGCCGAGTCCATCTTTTAGATTTTATTCCACATTCATTCAAGTCGAGGAGTTTTCATAAAATTGTTTTTGTGTGTATCCATATGAAGCGTGAATCGTGAATATTTAGAAGAATTTAATAGAACAAAATTTTAAATTTTACTTATGTTCCGCCAAGTCATCCATCCTTTGAGCGTCCGTTTGTGTTGAGATTTTGTTGCAATCATTGTGTAAAATATTTTTATAACATTCCCTTCCCGCTCTTTTTTTATTTTTTTTTATTCCCATTCATTTTTGTGAAGGTCAGATGGTAGAAGTGGCAACCACTATTTGGTAGAGATTTTATAGACTGCTTAAAAAAAAAAGGAAAAAAGTACACTTCTTTGTTGATGCATTAATAAATTTTGAATTTTAGAGTTTGGTATACACTGTGAGCATCGTATATATATATATATATATATATCTATATATATATATATAATATATATACATATATATTATATTTAATATAATAATATGAAATATCTTCAGTACTACTAAAATAAAATAAAAAAATATATATTAGAATTAAATAATGCATTGTCAACTTGCTGTATTTTAAATATTGCTGCCAGAATGTCTTTTGCTGATTTAATTTTTTGTTGTTACTAGCAGCCTCGATGTGCATGCGTCCCATATTTGCCACTCCAGTAGTCTAGTGTTGATACTGATTTTCAGGAAGCTCCTGCATGACATCATCAATTTGTCATGTTGCAACATTGTTGGTAACCGAATACTAAGAAGATATATGTATATATATATAATATATATATATATATATATATATATATATATATATATATGCTAATTTAAACAGGGTTTCTTAACCTTTTAATGACTCCAGACCCCAGTGAACTGCCTAATATGGTTTCATACCCCTTTGCTTATGTCCACTCAAGTCCTATTTGTCGACAATATAACTTCATATACTTAGTTTAATACATACTTTAGGTATGAATAACTAAGAATAGAACATACAAGAAAATAAAAAGCATTTATAGTTTTAAGTTACTTATTATTTACAAATTGTAGCAATTTATAACATTGCCACATTAAAATAAAATATATAGTATACAAATATCCAGAGATAATCCCATTACCCCTCCTCCCCGCGCATATTGTTCTCATAACCCCAGGGCTATGGATACTCCTGTTAAGAACCCTGTATTAGAGAATACATTTTCAGGTATACCAGTTCAGTATAAAATAGTTCGAATAATGGCTCTTTATAATCATCTTTCCAGCACTGTTAAGGTAATGGATATACTGAACTGGTATGCCTGAAAAATGTATTCTCTAATCATTGATAGAAATTTAAGTAGGTTTTGCCGATGATTCCTCTTTGTGCCCATTAGCTTTAGACGGGAAACAGAGACCCTTGATGTTTGTGGGAGAGGAGGGGAGTCCGCTCCAAATGTCAGGCTGTGGATGAGGAGCAACAATATGGCACTGTAGAGATTTTGGATGGGTAATTTTGGGGATGGTGTCTGGAAGATCGATTGTATCCACTGGTCAACTCCTAACCCTCCACCAAACCTCCCCCTGTTGAGCCCCACCTGTCGAGCCTACTCTTCGGAGTGAGTAGTAGTATAGCAGATTCTGGTTGCCACGTGGCTCTAGAATGTTTACCTTTGTAAGCGCACCCATAGGCATTTCTCTCTCTCTCTCTCTCTCTCTCTCTCTCTCTCTCTCTCTCTCTCTCTCTCGTTAGGGGAGGGGGTGGTCGGGCGCCCTCCGTTTAATATTGGCAGGCAGCCATCTGCCTCTCAGTCCTTTTTCTCTTGTTAAGGTTCTTTCTCGTTCAAGTGAGCTCCCAGCTGAACAGTCTTAATGGTAGTTAGTATTAATGGCCGTGACGTTCAGGGATGGCAACTGTAGGACAGAACGTACTTCGCCAACGTACAACTTTTTTTTTTTATATAGTCATATTAATCTAGACAAAATTGGTTCTTTGCTCAGGAGTGTCCACTTGTACCAGTGTATTGCGTTGGGACTGCATCATTATTATTGAACAGTTCAAAGCGAGATTGGAATCCTGCTTAGATTGTTCATATTCTTGTTGGCCAGCGTTTCAAGCTCACGCCATAATTCCGGTTTGAATGCAGAAAAGTCCGAGATTATTTGGGAGTCATGTTAACCTTAAAAGGCAAAAATACGTGGCGTAATTTATGAAAAATTATACTAGTGACTATTCAGCCACACGTCAAGATTTCGACATAACTGTCCAAAACACACTCAAGATGGCGCACGTTTCTGTCCATACCTAAAGGAACCATACGCAAAAGTTCTGTTGTTTGATGGAGGGTTAGGTTTTAGGCTTATGGCTTAAGGGGAGCGCGAGAGGGAGATATTAGTTGGGATACGGAGTCTCTCTCTCTCTCTCTCTCTCTCTCTCTCTCTCTCTCTCTCTCTCTCTCTCTCTCTCTCTCTGAGTCGCTACAGACGACAACAGTAAAATCGACCCTTCACTTCCCCTTCCTCTGGGAGAGAGAGAGAAAAAGAGGGGAGGGGGTGGAGATGTTTATATCATCGAGATTTGCTTTTAAGTTTCATACTCCAAATTAGTATCCCGTATAAATGTTTGTGTTTGTTTGTATGGTGTTTTTACGTTGCATGGAACCAGTGGTTATTCAGCAACGGGACCAACGGCTTTACGTGACTTCCGAACCACGTCTAGAGTGAACTTCAATCACCAGAAATACACATCTCTCACTCCTCAATGGAATGGGCGAGAATCGAACCCGCGACCACCGAGGTGAGAAGCAAACCCCAAACCAACCACGCCACTGAGGCGCTAAAATATTTGTGAATGAATTAATCGAAACAAAGGCGTTTGTTGATATTTTAGCACAGGGTAAAATAATATTTTACGGTATTAATGGAAAACTTTTCCTTAGCAACAGTACGGTTTGAGGTAGGCGTGTCTCACAGCACTGACTCCTCTCCTCTGTGAGGGTTCATCTTTGTTACCCTTTAAGGTGGTTGTTTTGACGGTTACGCTATCGTCGTACAGTTTTTACACGTTTTTCGGTATTTGCCCCTCCTCGTGTATTCTTCCATGAAAAGGAAATATTCACCCTGAATTCAGACCTATCTCCTCGGAATGTTTAGGTACAGCTTCTTGAGTGACATATTGGTCTCATCTCATTTAAGGTGAAGTTAAAGAAGAGGTACAACGACCCATGACGCAAGGGCAACTGTTTCAGAGCACTAACGACGATGGCTCGTGACTTACATTACGCTGCCTACAAAATTATTGTGGATTTTCTTTAGTTTTACCAGCGTCAAATATCTGTAGACTGCCAGTGTTTCATATGTTCCGGTATCATTTCTTCACAGAAAACTAATTTTCTTAGGTGATATATAGACTTTCACTCGTATACGCATTGCGTTACTGAGCCCGAGATCTCTACCTTGTGTGACCCCCCCCCCCCCTCCTTTATCCCCCACTGTAAGCTGTGCTGGAGGACTGTCTGGGTAGGTTGTGTCGGGTGCAGGTCCTGGTCGGGTGGTACTCTGCCATGTAGTGTTTGGAGATCATGCCGGGTACGTTTGCCGGTTTCTAGAATTCATTGGGAACGTTTATCTTTAAAATCGGGTTGTGTAACGGCAGTGATTTCGTTGGTAGAGGAATAACATTTCATGTTGAAGGGCAATAAACTTCTGGATTTGATAGGGGGAGGTTTTGAACGTTCACGTATGACTTTCTTATAAGTCTTCCAACATCCTCCCATCTTTTTCTTACATAGCGAAGTTTCCCGGTGGATGAGGGAAACGTTTATTCGGGGCCGCTGGGCGTGGGAAAATATTTGTTGAGGCTTGAGGTGTGTTGAGAACGTTGTTAAAGAGGGGAAATGTTGGGAACCATTAGGTCGGCGTCCCTTCACTTGGGGATAAAGAAGCACCACCACGTCTCGGTTCAGACGCTCTCTCTCTCTCTCTCTCTCTCTCTCTCTCTCTCTCTCTCTCTCTCTCTCTCTCTCTCTCTCTCTCAATTCACCGTCAATATGTGGTAAAAATGTAGTATGGCCAGGGTTTAGTGATCTGTGTAGTATGGTACTTCGAAAATGAGATAGATTTTAGACTGCCTAGCAAGAAAACAAGGAATCGCCAGATTTACTTGTTTGTTTACGATAGCCGATAGGGGCCTCGTGACAGTGTGGCTACTACTTTGTATGGAGCTGCTTGGAGGAATAATTTTTACTCGCGATTTAAGTTTGCATCCATTAGTGCCTGTGAAGATGTTCGGTTACGTCCTTTGTAACATTGAAATAAGCCTGATTAACTGTCCGTGGTAAAGTAATTTATTGTCAAGGGATTTGTGATTTTTTTGTAGCACACCTTGAGTAAGTAATGTGTAGGAAGGTTATAATGCATATTGCACCGAACTGGATTATACCACAGATTCTGTATTAAAGCGGGAGAGAAATTCAGCTTTTATTCTGTTTAAAGTAAATGCTCTTATTGATGGATACCTCGTGTCAGACTGACCAAACTGCTTCGGAGAGATTCAAAACTAAAAATCCAAGATCGTAGTATGTTTTAAAACGCTGTAAAAAAAATGGACCTTACTGTCAGGTAAAGGAGTCAAACTTACCGGTATCATTGTCCATCCTGATTAATATTTACTGCGTTTAATACTTCTACAACGAGATTTCATGGAAACGACGCTCTACTGGAACAGCATAAGGAGACGCTTATCAGAGAGAGAGAGAGAGAGAGAGAGAGAGAGAGAGAGAGAGAGAGAGAGAGAGAGAGAGAGTTGGGGGAAGGGACTCTTTTGCGTCGATCCCTCCTCCCCCTTACGTGCGGCGTACTCGGTGACTTTCGTTGACGTCACCCGATGGCTCCCTTCTAAGCCATGTTCCCCACCGGCATCATAGTTCCCCTCTCTTGTCCCTTGTGTTTCATCTCGTCGCTCCTTTTCACCTGTCAAGTATCAGTGATGATTATTTACAGATAATTATTCACCTGGTTATGTGTGAGTTGATTTGCCCCCATATTTAAGGTTACAGTTGTGTACGAGTGTTTACACAGTATTTAAGTGTAACTGGTATATATTCGTTTATCGTTTGCAGTTAGTGTTTTGCTTGAATCGACCCCATTCCCCCCCCTTTTTTTTAGTTTTTTTCTACGTTCTCGTCTCTTCCACATGCACGTTGCACAAAGACCCTCTCAAGCCTCAACAACACCTTTATTGCGCTAGCGCGCTCTCTCTTTCTCTCGTGGATTGGGTGTGTGCCGTGAAATATTCTTAAGTAGATTTACTTTTAAACTTCCATCAGTTGGTAAAGAAGGTTGGTTGTCTAGCTCTAGAGGACCAGAAAATTTTTGTCGTTACTTTTTTTTTTTGATAATTTTTGTAGAGGATTAAAAAATTGATTTAACTGCATGGTACTAGTCTGACTTGTTTCTTTTATGCCTCATATGGATTCACAAAAGTTAAATTTTTTGTTGGTATTCTGAACGTTGTATGCTCCTACGTTCAGTTTGTATATAATAAATTCCATTGCACTGACGTTTTTTTCGGCTCTATTTTGGGTGATTGTTACGTGTGCGACTTCGACTAGTTTAATTTGGTTCAACTTATATAATGTTTTTGAGTGTTGGTCCTGTGACCCAAAACTATTCATCTGGTCATCTACCATTTGAATAATGGCCGCTGTTTCTTTGAGAAAAACGAAGATTCTTTAATCAAATTAAAATAATAGTTTGAAACAACCTTTCAGAAATACGCTTTATTTTGGGATTTGGTGAATTGATGGCTAAAGTGCAGTGCATTTGTATATAAATATTTTCTTAATTTTAAAAGTAAACAGTGACGTGTAGTTTTGTGTACTGCGGAAACCTTAATATTTTTATCCATCAGTTGTACTATCAGGTACTTCGTAGTGTAATTTCATTATTCCTATCTGACAACAATTTTAATGTGTTGGTCTTGCCTTTGATGTGTATATTGAATATTTCTTTTGCTCGGTAGTGTTAATGTTGTTAACCCTTCAGTTTGTTGTTTTTGTGTACATTGTGGCGAACACAGGTCTACGTTGACCACCATGGCCGTTTGATCAAGTGTGAATCCCAGGAAATATTTGAAAGGCCCTGGTCGAGTAGTGCTGTTGCAAGCTTTCTGCTTAGCAAAGGTTAGGTTGAATATTTAATGGTTAGACGTCATAGTTTCATGTGGCCCTCATTCTGGGCTATTTATTACAGTCTTGTGCATTCAAACCGTTCTAAAAGTAAAAGTAATGCATTTTTTAAAAATATTATATATAGTAATGTAATTTATTATATGTATATTAAACATTTCATTTCTGTCAAGATTTAACTTATCCTTGCAATGCTTTTGCAGGTTGTGCTTGGGTGAGGGGTGAGGATGTCTGTAGGGTCGCCCACGCCGTCGCTTGAGTCTCTGTCTGGGACTCCTCTAGGTTCCCTCATAGACTCGGATCCTCCACGCTCTCTAGAGAACTCTCCACCAGCATCCACCACAGGTAGCATTATTTTCACTTACTCAGGCAGTAAGCCTACAAACTACTTTGATTGTCGTCGTTGTTGTTGTGTGTGTGGAGGTAGGAAAAGTCTATGGGAGAGCATAAAAGGGGCTGGTAAAGATGTTTCGCATTGAGTTAAAGATACAGGAATTTTAGGATAGGATATTTATGATTTATTTATTAGATGTGCATGTTAAACAGTACAGAAATTTTTTTTAAATAAAAATATAGTTTATATTTGTATTAATTCTTTTTTGGGGGTAAAACAAGGCTCTATTTGACCATATATTTTAGCATGTTTGAATTTACATTAAAAGTTAGAAATATAATGTTTACAATTTGAGTGTGAGGAGAAAATAGAAATATGTTTACAATTTGTGCGCAAGGGGAAAATAGAAATATAATGTTTACAATTTGTGTGCAAGGGGAAAATAGAAATGTTGTTTAAAATTTGTGTGCGAGGGGAATATCTTGCATGTTCTCGATTAGGCTGGAGGTCGGGTCAAGCCTTTTTCTTCTGTCAGAAAAAAAATCAGGAGCAAGGGCATTAGTAGTACCCTAAATCATCACTAACCTTTTGTGTATGTGTCTAATTAACTGTAGATATTGTATACTTCTTACTAAATCATTAAATTCATCAATGGTGTTTTAGGTGTTATGGCATTTTAAGTAAATGTATTATATATATATATTGGCTTCTTGGGATGTAGGTATCGTTATAGGTGTAGTTAACACTAATGATGATTTATATTTGCCAGCAGCTGTTTTGAGCTTTGGCAATATCCAAGAAAGCTTGAGATGTGTTAACTTTTATTTTTTTAATATCTCTTCATACAGAATGGTTGTAATGATTGTCAATTATTTCAGTGGGAAATTTTTTTATTGTGACGGAAATTGGAAGGACATATAGAGCAACTGCATTTAGGTTTAGTGTATCTTATTTTGGAAGTTCCAAATTTTTTTTTTTTTTTATATTTGCTAATATGTAATGTGCTTTGTCATTTATTGTTGCTTATCAATTTATTTATGGGACTTTGTCATGTTAATGTATGGCATTTTCTCTTTCAGGTTCCATTGTAGGACGGAGTTCTCCAGTTGCTACAGTTTGTGGAATATGTAATGATACGTATGTTCTACCACGTGTGTTGTCCTGCTTACACGTCTTTTGTTTGGGGTGCTTAGAGAAAGTTTGTGATGGTGGAGAACGATTGGTGTGCCCTCAGTGTCAGGCAGTGACAACGGCTCCTCCGCCATTGCTCTTACCAGATTATGCTCTACATCGTTTACTAGAAACGCCTGTGGATGAACCAGCGTCTTGTACTGCTTGCAAGAGCCGGGACGTTGCTGCTGTTGCTCGTTGTCTGGATTGTGCCAAGCTTCTTTGTCCACACTGTGTCATGGCTCATCAATATATGCATTGCTTTGAGGGCCACAGGGTAGTTACCTTGGCTGAACTGGCCCAAAGAGATGAGCGACCAGTCACTTGCTTAACCCACAAGGGGGAAACTTTAAAATATTTTTGTGTCACATGTAGTTCTCCAGTTTGTATTGAGTGTACAGTCTTAGACCATCCAAAAGGTTTGCATGAATTGGAAACCTTGAATGATGCTGCACCCCGCCATCTAGATCAAATCTGCCATGCCATGGAAGATGGTCGTTCCCGAGCTGCTGATCTCCGCAGCTGTGTTAAGTCAGTTGAAGGTTCATCATCACGTCTTCAGCAGCAGTATGAAAAAGCCCAATCTGAAATTCATGACACATTTACATTCTACACAACAATGGTAGAAGAGCGCAAGACAGAGCTATTGCGGGAACTGGATTCTCTTTATCATGCCAAACAAGTTTCCCTCTCGGTATTTGCTCAAAAGGCTCAGGAGAGTGTTGATAAATTGTTATCTATTTGTGAGTTTATCGATAAATTAAGGAAATACGCTAACACCACTGAAGTACTTATGTTTCGCAAACTTATTGAAGGGAAGCTTTCTGAGCAAATGGGAAAAAATTTTGACTTGGGAATGCAGAATGTCAGTGATCTTGAATTTGTAAGTAATTTTCCTGCCATTCAAGTTGGTGTAAGGAATACATTTGGATATATTCGATCTGCTTCAGATATACAAGTTGGACCTACAAAATTACCTCCAATTGCAAGACCTAATTCTTCCAATTCAGTAAGTAGTATGAACAGTATCAACAGTTGCCTGAATGGACTTTCAGGACTAAATTTAGCTAATGGCTTAAATGGAAGTTTGAGCAATGGCCAACCAATGACTAATGGCCAAAGTTTGTCAAATGGCCAACTGAGCAATAGCCAGCTTTCTAATGGTGTTTCTACAAGCTTAGCCAACAGCTTGGGAACAAGTTTGTCCCATAATCTGAGCAATGGACTAGTTAATGGATTAACAAATGGCTTGACCAACGGCCTCTCAAGTGGGCTTAACACTAGTGTCAGTGGTAATTTGAATGGAATCCTTGAACGTCCATACAACAACAGTCAGTTGTCATCACTCTTATCTAAGAGGTTTAGCTCGTCCCAGAATATGGGACCATTCTCCACCAGTTTGGGAGATCTGAATTTGAATGGTTTATCATCATATGAGAAATGGAGCTGTGGAGGGGGGGAAGGTGTATTTAATCAAGAACCTGTGAATGGAGTTAGTGCTCCAGATCCAGTTCTGCATGATTTGTCCCACAAACTGCTATCATGCTCTATTTTTCCTCCCCGTTCTCAAATAAAACGACAGAAGATGATTTACCACTGCAAGTTTGGTGAGTTTGGGGTGTTAGAAGGTCAGTTTACAGAACCCAGTGGGGTGGCAGTCAATGCTCAGAATGACATTATTGTAGCAGACACCAACAACCATAGAATTCAGATATTTGACAAGGAAGGACGTTTTAAATTCCAGTTTGGGGAATGTGGAAAACGAGATGGCCAGCTACTGTACCCCAATAGAGTTGCGGTTGTACGAACAAGTGGTGACATTATTGTAACAGAGCGTTCTCCTACACATCAGATTCAGATCTACAACCAGTATGGACAGTTTGTTAGGAAATTTGGCGCCAATACACTTTGCTACCCAAGAGGGGTAACAGTTGATCACAAAGGTCGAATAATTGTAGTTGAATGCAAAGTGATGAGGGTTATCATATTTGATCAGTTTGGCACTGTTCTTCATCAGTTCAATTGCCCCAACCATCTGGAGTTCCCTAATGGAGTTGTTGTTAATGACAAGCAAGAAATATTCATATCAGACAACAGGGCCCATTGTGTTAAGGTTAGTATTTCTCTTCATGCTTGGGTTATGTCTTAATTTTAGTAAAATTGTGTTTACAATGCATCAGACTTTATCAAGGTAGATCTTTGAAGCTTTCGTAAACTTAAAATATGGTATGTAATGGAAAATTTTTCAAAGACATTCGTCAACTTGAAAAGCTATTAATTTAAAATTTTTCAAAAATGAGTCCATAGGTTTGCATTTGTGCCTTCTCTATTGCTTTTGTTAATTTTCCAGAAACTAGAGAAGGGTGACAAAATGAATTCAGAAATTGAATAGATTTTATGGTTTTCATATTCCTTTCTTCTGTAATACTGAAATAATTTATTTTGCTTAATACCTAGCAAACTGTCAAGCTAATGAGAAATTCACTTAGCAAAGTTGACTAGCTGTTTTAATACTAAATTATATTGAAAAATTTATTGTCTGCCATTATAATATTTTTGTTTCTTTTTTGCAGGTTTTCAATTACGAGGGTCAGTATCTGCGACAAATAGGAGGTGAAGGAATAACAAATTATCCCATTGGTGTTGGGATTAACAGCCAAGGAGAAGTTCTGATTGCTGACAACCATAATAATTTTAACTTAACACTATTCACGCAAGATGGTCAGCTTGTGTCTGCATACGAGTCCAAAGTCAAGCATGCCCAGTGCTTTGATGTTGCATTGATGGATGATGGCTCAGTAGTGTTGGCCTCCAAGGATTACCGACTGTATGTGTACCGCTACCTGCAGGTCCCTCCCCCACATATGTGAGACGGGTGATGACGTATTTTGCCTACAGTTTCAGTGGTGCATTTTCCAATTAGGTTGTAATAATATTAAAAAAGTTGAAAGACAATGTCAGAGCCAACACTTAAATTATCAGTGAAGGCATGGTTATACATTGTTTGGCATGTTAAAATGAGTGTGATACACGCACACATACACCCATACACAGTGACAGGACACTTAACCTCATATACTGATGACCTCACCACTCACCCACAAGTGATCAGTGGCCAGGCAAGTAACAGTGAGACCACTAGTGCTCATTTTGTGGGTGGGAGGCCAGGTAGCCGTGTTGTCTCTGTTCCTTCATATAGTCTATTTTTAATACGGTGGTTGCAGTTGTTTGTACTCTCAGGGGCAGATGCCAGGCCCATGTCTGCCCCCCTAGTCAAAATGTGTGGCTGATGCCTGCCTGCCTGCCTGCCTTCTTTGTGTAGGCTTAGAGGTCAGTTACCAGTGTACTTGGGTATCAGCAGTTACCATTAAATGGGCTTAGATACCTGTTAATACAAGTCACTTCTACATTTACTCGCATTTTATGTTGAAGTAGGTTTTCTATTTTATATATATGAATTTTTTTTCAACTGCCAATAGTCATGTACATAACTTATTCAGTGGACTTTAAGAGTTTATTTCAAAATTTTCTATTTGTTGCATCTACTGTCATAGTTGTGCCATTAAGGATTTAAGTTTTGTTTTTGGATAACCTGCTCATGGTATTTTGTTTTTGGTTTTGTTCAAGTTTCTTTTATTTTCATATTTATGTGCAGTAATTTATTGAGGTTATAATAAAGTTATGGGAGTGGAGTGCCACCAAACAAAAATTGAAGGTCTGATGGCACTACTCTACCCTCCCCCCCCCTCTCTGTAGTGGTAGCATCTCTCGGGTGTGGCACCATGTACTTTAGCCACAGCTGGAAAGAAGAAAAACTCACCCATTATTGTTCTACTGCATTTGTTAGTTATAAGGAATTGTGCATGAGAGCTACAGGCAAGTAGTGCATGAAAGGGTAGGCTGTTATGGTTCTTGGTAAAAGCAAGATTACTGTAGCCTGACATACCAGCCAATTACCCTGATGATGATGATGATCCTAGCATTAACAACTATGTTGGCTGGGAAGTAGTTAGATTCTCAGTCGATAGATAAGTGGGCCGGTTGGCCAGTCCCTTGGCTCTGTGGGAGCCAACAGTTTTATATAAGTTTTTGGGATGTCTGTCTTTTGTTTTTAAAGAGAAAATGTTTTAGTTTATTTTATGAAAAGTATGGAAATTGTTTCCTTTTTTACAAGTATTCCGTTTATCAGAATGGATACATTGATTGTTTTATGAGTCAATAGTATTGACAAGTTACATGTTGAGCCATCCAAAAGTTTGCTACTCACTTGTTATACCTTTTTCACAATGTTTGCTGAGGAATATATATCAAAATTAGTTACTGGTGTTTCTAGAGATGTTTAACTTGCCCAGATTTGCTTTTATTAATTAAACCCAAGTATGACAATCAAAGTCAGAGGAAGTCATTGCCTGAAATATTTATCTTTGTACTTGCATAACTAAAATTTTTGTGAAACAGCACTTTAAGAAAAACTGGGGGCCAAACTAAATTACAGGTGATACTATAACTTTGGTGATGTTTTCTACAGTGACAGTTGAACTTTAAATTAAATGCATACTGTCTTAAACTCTTGAAACACATGTAGAACAGAAATCAAATTCTGTCCTTATAGTAACGGAAGCACTACAACCACACTGCAGGTAATATTCCAACCACATCTTGGTCATGTCATTCAGGCTTGGCTTAGGGTTTCCTGCATATCTTTGTGGTTTCAACCGGATTAATATGCCCTTATTGCCCTTACCTGTTGATATATATATATCTATCTAGACTAGCTCACTATGTTAGGTAGAAATTGAGTACCATTGTTGTAATCACTATACCCTATCTTGCCTTTTTTGTATCTGCTTCAAGTAGTGTAATACAAAGCTCAACCTGTTGTAACCCTGCCTCCTAGGATGGCTAATGTTAACTAAACCAACTTGTGACCTTTCCCTGAGAGATCATCATCATGCCTTACCAGTGTTTTGCAGTGTTTTAGTCCTTAAGGTCGTGACTGTGTTGTGATTGTGCCACACTCACACACCTCGTTTTTTGTGTGGAATTGGAGGAGGAAACTCTTGTCTCCTCCTCCTTCTTCTACTTCTTCAAAATAGAAAGGTTGCAAAATCTCAGCACAAAGTCAGATTGTTTTTCTTAATGTTACAGCTGTAACAACTACAGGGCACAATTGAATTTGGTATTGGTGAATTTCTGCTATCAGAAACAGGTCTAATTGTGTGTAGATTGAATTGTAAATGCAGAATCACATTTTGTTAAGTGCTACATTGAAACGGTTGTTAGTTTTCAGTGTTCAGAATTTGGCCATAGGAGTTGTGCCAAGCTGGGTAAACTGTAAGCTTGTTTAACTGTTAAAAACTGTTTATTATTCATTCACTGGAGTTAGAATTTTTGTAATGTACTAGCCATTTACTCATGAAAGTTAAAAAAGAAAGGTTTCCTGTGAAGTCGTGGGAATTTGTTGTTTTTTGTCACTTGCAGGAAGCAGTTTTTTTTTCTTTGTACCTGGTTGTTATCCAATGTCTGGCATATAGACGTGGGTTGTTAGTGAAAGTGCCGGCTTGTACTTAATAGTTTCTTTTAAATTTTAATGGCATAATAGAGGTGTTATAACAGCACATACACGGCCTTTGTGGTAATGCTTGCTTTCCCAATACAGTGAAAGATGGATCAACGTATAATGTTTGGAATTGCGTCAACAAGTTTGTTGCCAGTTAGTTAACTGTATTAGGTAGCACACAAGCATTAAATGTTACCTTCAAATTTCTTGTAGCCAGTCACTGTGTTGCAAGGGAGCACTGAATGGCTTGGACAATACATATCTTTTGTTGATACTACTGTGTAGACACTAGTGGAGCTGTCTGGTCCCTCCAGCTGCCTGGTTTCTCTTGCAGTGGAGTTCTCCTGTCTGCGAGAACCCTCCAGGAGCTTCTTGGGTCCCTCAGTAGACTAGTCAAGGCCCGGCTGGCCAGCCAGTCTGCCTGGGTCTGCCGGGCCTAGTCTTGGTGGCATAAGGCATCAATGGTGCGGGGCTAGTAGCTGCCCTCTGCACCCCTTCAACTTTTAACAGCTCCTGGTGACATGCCCTATAGCCACCCCCCCTTGTTTGGAGGCTGTGACATTAAAAGTAGTGAGCTTAGATGCAGTCCCAGGAAAGGTCAGGTCAGAGGGGTGTATATTGGGTAGTTGCATGCCACTTATAGTTAGTGCTCGCTGTGCTGTGTAGATCAACAACCCATAAGTTAAGGCGGACTTAGTGTAGTACTGAGGGGGCTTCCCCTTCGTCTTTCACTCTCGGACTGTCCCTTAGGTTCAGATGAAATGGCATAACCCTCCTGGCAGACGCACAAAAGTTACCTGTCAAATTGCCCTCATGGTCTTTGTTGATATTTGCAGCCAACATTCCAGTTGTTGACTCTTGAAATGTTTATCCTTCCTTGGTGCCACAAACTATGCCTAGAGCTACATTTCATCTGTGACCAATTTTAATCACATTACACCAGTGATATTTGGGACACTACAACATAGTTTGATCATTTCTTCACCACTTCCATTGGCCTTTCTGAAGCATGACTTCGTTCGTATCTACTTAAAAAAAGGAGTTCCAAAGTCTATTTTTTCACCTTTCTACAGTCCAAAAGAATGTGTAGTTGTGGGCGGGCGGTGGGTTGGTGAGCCCGCAGGCCCAGACGGAGGGGGTAGGGCGGCCACCAGTATTATGCCTTGCACCGTCTTGACCCGCCCTGCGCCCCTCTGCTTTTCTACTAACGTTAAGAGTATCATACCCAGTTCTCTGCTGTTGACACGTTAACTACTTACCAGAGATGAAACATTCCACTATTTTTGCTGTTTTTTCTATCTGTTTGTATCATGTTACTTTTGTAGTAGCGCTGCTTGTAGATTGGGCCACAGGCTGGTCTTGGGTTTTATGCTGTTGCCTCTTAGCTTTCCTCATGACCAGTCTTTGTGCCCACCAGATGTGTGTTGCTATTTTTGCTATATGAACCTCTTTTGTTCACAAAGCAGTAGTTAATCATTATTGTGCCTAGTCCAAAGCATCAGGAAAAAAAAAGTCATGACCAGAACCCAGAGACAGGATGAGCAAGTTTCCGCTTCCTAGTATTGAGCCTCGAGAAATCAAAATGTGTACTTAAGTGAGCCTATTTGGCAAAGGATGTGTTGGTCTGTTGAATTTTAAAAGGAGAAAAACAAAATACAAGAAAAAATAACTAGGAAGCCTCCTTTGCTCATCTTGACTCTGCCGCCCCCAACAAGGCTAGGGCGGTGCCAGTAACTACTCTGTGTACAGTGTTTACGGCAGCTTTTGTAGAGATCTGTGTTTGTAACCATGTTGATATTGTTTAAGGTCCAAGTGTGTCAATTACAGTCATACATAACTCATGTTACCCACTTAAATGGTCCCGTAGTATGCAAATGCATTATATATTCATATACTATGTCTTACACAAGAAAATGCCATGTCTGTCAGTTGTTCAAAAAGTTTCAGTTTATTTTGATATATGAGAGCTGTTACAGAATCAATCTTGGACTTGTTTTAAACCTCTTGTTATTAACCCTGATATTGTAAAAAGTAAGGTGGGCCACGGGGTGTGTTGACTGACCCAGTAGTGACAGCAGCACAGCAGGGTCATTGCCCCCTTTGCAGTAGTTCATCCTGGCACCATAAGTTGAGTTTTTTGTTATTTTATTAAACATTGGTTCCAATAAACGCTACTTGGTATAGACTGTCCTCCCCGCAACACACCCTAAGTGCTCCCAGACCAAGCATTAAGTGCTTGGAGTTGTTGGTCTTCCAAGATGTAGGCTGGGGAACAGTGAAGCACCAGCTGCCATAAGCGAGGACAGACACACGTCCCCCTGGCCCACCTTCATTGTTGATGTGTTAAGCACCTTTGCTGCAGGACTATTTGGTGATGCGTTGAGGCACTGTCTGAAACACCCAAGTTATGCTCCCCCCCCCAACCTCTTTATCTTTCTTCACCTTTGGGGTTGTTAACCATCCCAGAGGAAGACTATCTTCCTATGCCTTTCATAACCCTTCACACTTCAGCAACTAGTTCTAATATCCGTTTGTAATGAGACTAAATTGTCCATTGAGACATTTGTTAAAATTGTAAAAACATTGTGCATTTTGTTTTGATATATCCCATACAATATTTATTATTTATTTTATCGATAATTCATTCCAAGGTTAATGAAACCTTCCCACCACCCTTTAGTTGTTGGTAACCCTGACCTTAAAGCGCCAACATGTTTTGCGCTTTTATACTATATATATACATATATACATATTGAGTGATCCAAAACATAATTATAATTTCTTCAATTAACCTGCTGGCGCATGTGTTGGTTATTATTTTTAATTCTACTTGCCATCAAAGCAGGCTGGTGAAGGGACCATTCCAAACTAATCGATAGTGCTGTCTCTTATATCCTTACCAAGAGTTACTGGTGAGAGTTAGGCCAGTGTGTTACGGAATCTAAGTATAGAATCTCTATGGTCAACAAACATGGCATACACAAAGTAGGGAGTGTACAAATTTTAAGTGTTTATTTTTCTAAATTTCTTAAGTCTTATAGGGTATATTCACATTTTTGCAATTTGTATATTTTTTAGGTATTATGGTTATGTATGTACACTTTGGTCACCTTCACTTTACTTTTAGTTTTTTACCAAAGATATAAGTAAATCAAGTGTCTCAATAGTTGATCTGAAGACAGGTAGAGAGTTACATAGATGGAAGCTGATATAGTTAGAAGGATGGGTTCCTGTCTTTTTACTGAAGTACTGTAGGGTGATGTAGGTGCAGGATTTGTATGAAAACAGGCTTCATTACTACAGTTCAGGTTATTTGAAGTGGTTGCTGTCCTTGCATACTGCATATACAGTGAAGCATTTCAAAATGTTAGTCATTTGTACTTGCAGTCATTGTGTCCTCTTTTGGTCACTAGTTTCAAATTAAAGTTGTTTTACTGTTACACAGATGTTTTTATAAGGCTATACTAAGCAAATTTTGATAGAATTTTTTAGCAAGTGCAAATTGCTATTGTTTTTAATTTTTATTTTCTTTTGAAAGGATATCGTTGAGAAATGAATACTCTTAATTTTTTCATTTATGGCAGGAAAACTAAATCAACTTCCATATGTAATTCCCCATGTTTATTGTATACAATTTTGTTGTAGTTTATTTACCGGAATGGCCCCATACTTTTATCATTTCATTGAATTTCATCACATATCCTAATCATACTCTGAGGATACTTTTATTTAATTTTTCCTTTTTGTTTTTGTTTTAGATTCTTACTATTGCCTTCACAAAGAAATATTTAGAAATATTTTATCGTCTTTCATGGCGCAAGTTTTGTTGAATGCTGTAATGGCTAACCTAGAGAATTTCAATAAAGTATTTTGTTTGACTGTAAAAATGCTTTTTTTTAATATACCTTTACATTGTGTTAATCAGGAGGTTGTTATACCTTAGGAACAATTGAGAGAGAAGAGTTGATTTTCATTATATAAGGTTAGGAAAGCACATTTACTGGAAAACAGGTGTACAATACAGAAATTTTTATTTCATCATGACAATTTGATACAGAAAACCTTCAATTTTGTAAATTTTATGCTGAACAGTGTCCTTAATAGTTTGTAGGTTGAATATTCCTGTATCTAAGATCATATGGTTCCCTTGGGAGTCAAGGCTGGGAATCATCTCGCAATTTGACCAAACTTGAACATGGGGGCCAATATAACCAAAAACTACTGTACTGCTATTTTGTTATTACTTGACAACCTTTTCAGATTGGTTCTGACTAAATGGCAAGTTGTCATGTGTAGAGTTTGGCAATTCCTTTACTTGGCATTATAATTGATCCTTCAAGACTTAGGCTGCAATTTTTTTAATTGTCTTAAGTATTTATTAATGTTCCTCCATTATAATGTTTAACTTAACACTGACAAAAAAATTAAATTGGTACTTGAAATAAATTGTCAGCAGATGCCCGAGTAATTAATCACAAGCCATGTGATGCTTTCAACAGATGATTTTGTTTCATATCATCTTGAAACTTGGCAATAAGTGGTTAGTGAAAGTATTTGGCTATAAACTACTTTTTAACACCAAGCAATTTTTAGGATACATAAAAAGTCTGTTGTTCATTGAACTTTAGGAACTAGTGAAACTGTAAAATATTAAAACTAGCCTATCACATATTACAAATCTGCCACAGAGACTGTCTTCCCTAGCCTAGGGAGGTGCATACAGTACCTAAATACCTATTAAATATAACTTCATTTATAACTACAAAAGTAAATATGACAAAGTTTTCTTATGAAAAATAAGATACAATTTCCATCTCTCTACTGCCCACAATATGATGCTCAAATGAAGCCAAATAGGGGGAACTTAGCTCTTAAAATGTCATCAAGAAGAGAGTATACTTTTCATGTGTTATCCTCAGGAAACAATCTTTTGGGTGGCAGTGAGTTGGGCACTAATAATTTTGGTAGGTCAGACCCAGAGGCTCCGAGACTGGACTAAAGGTGCATCTCTCACTCGGGAGGGTACAGCAGAAGCTAAATTTCAGATACTTGGCACTACAGAAAACAGTCCCCAACTTTCAACAGTAGCATCTATAGTGGGCCTCTTGAAGCGCACAAGAGAGCAGTGCTAATGGTATTTTGCAGTATTTCAATTTTATTTCTTATGCATCTATTAAAGTTGCATTTCTTTTTTTCACCCTGAAAAAGAATAAGAACCAAAATCTTAGAGCATGTGCATAGAATGTATTCTGCGTACAAGATCATTTACTATATTTACTTAGGAAGAGAATCACAAAATGATGGTTTGGCATGTTATATTTCCTTTTAAATTAGCTATGCTACCATACCTTTTCCGTGTTCCACTTTCTTCGGTGATGACAAACATTAAGGAAGGTGGAATTGGGTAGTAGTCTTCATCTGGAAAGAGAGGGTAAGCTAATCATTTGTTACAGGTAACTGGTTTAGATTCCTTGTTTCAAGACAACTCCACTCAACATGTACAAGAACAACTTTGTGACCGGGACATGAATGTTTCACACCACAAACAAATTAATCTGGTTGACTGAAGCAACCACTGAAGTTCAATCAACTGCATTCCAAAATATTAATGAAACTCAATGCAGCAAAGTAACTAACAAATTTGTTTTAACCCTCCGAGAGACATCATCTGCAGTCATGTAAACCTTAGAAAATGTTTGGCTAACTTCAGCCTGTCATTATGACTTTAATTTGATGTTGTTCATATGTGGAACAAAACTTCGGTCTCAACAATAGGATATTTTTCCAAGTGGCAGCTGGTAACCGGTTAAAACAATCTGAGTTTGTAAAGCAAGGAATCTGTAAGATCTGGCAACACCTGTGCGTACGAGGTGAAAGCTGGTCAGAGACTGCGCATTCAACCTGGTTTTTTCTACCCGTGTTCTGTCTTTTCAGTGTGATGGGGTGTGTATACTTGTTGGTATGGCTTCCCTCGAGTCTTCACGGCCTCTTCAACGCATGTGTCCCGGCATTCAGGGGTTCCCGTGCTGTAGGTTTTTGCGTCGTCAGATCTGGATCTGCATACAACTTGCAGTAGGTGCAGAGCTAATTTTTGTAAGGTTACGAATCCCTGCCTGGAATGTCATACCTGGCCTAAGTCGCAGTGGAGGTCATTTTATAGGAAGAGGGAACATCGCAAAGTTTCGACTCTTCCCTCTTGGGAGGGGTTTTCTTCACCTCGTCTGGATGATTCGGCTGCTCCCTCTCCTTCGGTCACTCTCCCTGATGCTAACTCTGGTGTTCCTGTGTGTCTTTCCTTTTCTTCCATTGATTCGTCGATGGAAGTATAGGGAGTACTACAGGGTGATCTTATGTGTAATGTAGGCCCTTCTACCTTGGATTTCAATTGTCTTCCCAGGAGAGAGGAGGCTGCCTCATCTCATTCCTTTATTTCAGATTCAGAGTCATCCAAAATGGCGGTGGTCTGGGTGTCTCTTAGGCTACGGGGTTCACCCTCCTTGGAGGGTTAGTTGTCGCATTTCTTGGAGGCCTGTTTCCTTCCCCCAGCCCCCTCTGCTCTTCCGCCTCCCCCTGGACTCCTCTACGTTAGATCTCGCGTGCAGCCATCTTGTGGAACATCACCTACGGTCCCTGGGTATCTCCTTATCGCTCTGCCAGTGAGGCCCATAGGGAGGTCATGACGTCACTCCCAGCACTCTCAAACTGTGACGTCAGTAGAAGCAGCCGCTCATCTTCCTGCTGCTGTGACGTCATCTCTTCCAGCTATGACGTCCTCATCCTCTTTCGCTGAGCCATCCGAGACATTGTGTCAGTCTTCAAGAGGCTGGACTCTGTTTTTGAAGAGAGGTTTTCTGCCTTCGCTGTGGGTAAACGTAAGGTCTTTTCTCCACCTCCTGCTTGTAAGAGATCTCGTAGGGAGGGAGATTTATCTCTTCCATCTTCCCCATCGCTGCCTTGTCATCGTATCAGACGTTGGAGGATCGAGGACTTTGCGATTACGTCTTTTGCGAGCAGAGGGAGTGCATCACCTCCTCCTTACGACCGTGTCTCCCTCACGCACATCCGTGGTTGTGCAGGTGAGAGGAGCACTTTGCCAGCTGCCTCACATGGTTGTGCTTCCCCATTGCAGGTTAGCATTTGTGGGATTAACAGTGGAATCTGGAAAGGAGTTATCCTCGTCTTCATTACATGGTTGGGTCTCCCCTATGCATGCTGGTAATGAGTCAACATCTCTTCATGGCCGTGTCTCTCCGTGTGGATGTATTCGTGATAGTATGAGAGCTAAGTCTCCATCTTCCATATTTAGACATGTCTCAGGCTTGCATGTACGTGCTGATGTTGTTGGAGGTGCCCATTCTTCGTCTGCCTTGGTTCCAGTTTGTTACCCTAAGGACGATAAGGCGCCGATTAAAAGGTTGAAAGTTGCAGAAACGGAAGTGGTCCAGGCTGTGTTGACATTCTGGAGCATAAGAATTCCTTGGGCCATGGACGATTCCTCGTTCACCTGAAAGAATTCTTGATCATAAGAATAGTTCGCCTTCAAGAATCTCTCTTTAGTCACGATCTGGGTCTTGAGACTGCTCGGTCGACATCTCTCAGACGTGTACTCACCTCGTCACATGCCGTGTACATTTGCCACTTCTTAACTTACTGCATAAAAGTATGTATTAACTTCACCATTATACAGGACCATGAAATGACACCATAACCAGCATTACTTTACACCATACCATGAAAATAAATCTACAGGAAGCATTACAAAAATATTGTCTTGTTCATGAGCAAATAGGTCAGAGTAATCTTTTCCATTGATGAGTTTTGTGATCCCCCTGAAATCATGAATGGTCAATGAAGAAGTAAAGTTCAGGAAAATTATTACTGGAATCACTAAAATTGTGATACATTGCCATCCAAGACCTACATATATATAAATCAGATCTCAAAAAAAAAAAAAAAAAAAAAAAAAAGTTTACAATGCATCACAGTTATAAAGATCAGTCACTGGTTCAAATCTGCCATACAGTTTGTCTTAAGATCATCCTGGGAACAAATCAGTCTTGCATCATCATTAAATACTTTGGACTTTAACATTATGCAAGGTCCAAAGAATGCATATGCCACATACCGTATACATACCATAAATGAGTTAATTATATTAAATGCAGAATGGGAATGTCCCTATAGGCCACTAAACAGAGCTGAAAGTCAATGGGAAATAGAGCTTGATGCAGGAAAAATCCTTCCTACAAAAACAGCCAAAAAAAACCCACGTTTCCCAAATTTAGTCTGTATTAAATATGTAATGAAAAACCACATCCAGAAAGAACCAATAGCATTACAGACCTGAATAGCATCTCGGTGGCATGATTGGTATGGTCTTGACCTGCCACCTCGGTGGCCGCGAGTTCGATTCTTGGGCATTCTATTGAGGTGTTAGAGATGTGTATTTCTGGTGATAGAAGTTGACTCTCGGCGTGGATTGGAAGTCACAAATAGCTATTGGTCCAGTTATTGATAACCACTGGTTCCATGAAATTTAAAAACACCATACAAACAGACAATACAGACCTGAATCCTTGTTGCTATGTCCAACACAGATAACAAAAGTATATAGCCAAAAGTGACATTTTTTCATTTGTATTTTTCATAGCTAACAAACCTTTGGTCTTACCTATAGGATAATCTTCCTGCATCAGCTGGAAACCAGTTAAAAACAAAGATAAAGCAAGGAATCTGTGGCATCTGGCAACTCATACATATACCAGGTGGAAGCTGGTCATCGACCAGGTATAGAACCCTGTGACACACATCTTTCTCCCAACCCAGGAAAAGAGAAAGGGGTGGCTCAAGATAGGCAATAAATGTAAAGACCTCAGGTTTGTTAGTTATGAAAAATACAAATTGATTGACAAATTTGTCACTTGTTCATACGCGGAACAAACCTTCAGTCTTCAGAATTGGATAGACATACTTGGAGGGTGGTACAAGTACCCTAAACCAGCTGGAAGTTTAACCCACCTGACCACCCTTCCTAGAGGAATTGAGTTCTAAAGAAGGGGGTCCAAACCTGTGAAGGAATAGACAATCAGCTATCTCTAAACTCAGCCATCTGGGTTGAAAGACAATGATATATGACCAGATTCATTGCATTCCAGTAAGATAAAGAAAACTCTGCCTGTTCAAGCAACAAACCATGCAAGCCACAGGGGTTTGTCAACACTTACTCCCCTTGCCATAGCAGATTTGTCTATTGTAGTAACAATACAAAACCACCACCAGCATGACCACTGTACTCACCTGTATCAGACCAGTTCCAGTATATGACTTGTTTATTCTTCGACCCGCCCGTAGGAAGAAGAAGGGAAAAAAGAGAAAGAAAGAGGCCAGCCAACTCACTCATTCTCTCTTCCACACAATCATCTTAGGTAAGATACAAACTGTCCCGCCAAGGGCACTGGGTGAGTTACACTTGTTGGGCAGCCACCACTGGACCCAAGGAAAAAGTGTCCAAAGACCTGTGGGCAGTGTCCTTAAGGTAAAAGGAAGTGAACGTGGATTGACATAGCCAAGAACCAGAGCTCGAAATTCTATGAAAAAACAAGTTCTTCTTAAATGCCAAATTGGAACTTATATTTCTGATGTCATGTGCTCTAGCCTGCACAGACTCATTGACAGAACTAGGATGTGAGGAGTAAGCCTGTTTAATTGTCTCATGTAAACAATGAAATTGTGTTCTTGGACACTTCCCTTCTGGAGTTGCCCATTCTAACAAAAAGTCTACAGCACCTAGGTCTCAGGTGACGAGTTCTCTTTAGATAACATTGCAGTGCTCTGACGGGACAAAGCAAGAGCTCCCATGGATCGTGTCCACAAAGTATTCAGTGAGGGAATAAAAAACAAGGAAAATCTGTCATCATGCACTGAGGAATTCTGGGTCTTGGAGGCGAATTCTGGGACAAATTTTAAGGCCAAAAACCCCCAACCCCTGGTGTGTTTAACATCATAACTTAGGCCACGAAGCTCCCCAACCCTTTTCGAAGAAGCCAAGGCCAACAGGAACTCACTTTAGAGTCAGATCCCTGTCTGATGACTGACATATAGGCTCGAATGGAGCTCAAGTGAGACTTCTCAGGACAAGAGAAAGATCCCATGCAGGAGGAAGAGATATCCATGCCTTTCAGGCACAAAACCAAGCCCAAGGCTGCTCTGAAGCCTCTGACAGCTGAAACGGAAAGACCTTTCTCAACCCTGAGGAAGATCAGAAAACCCGCTTTCCATTGAACAGAAGCTGAGTGGAGAAAAACCCCATTGACAACACCAATCACAGTAAACTGCCCATTTCCCCTGGTAAACTGCTGACAAAGATTTCCTGAGATAGCCAGACATTTGGCCCGCAGCCTTTTGAGAAAAACCTCTCGCTCGGAGGAGGTACTTGATAGTCACTAGTCATGAAGAGACAAAGATTCTACTGACTGGTGAAACCTCCACACAAGAGTTTGGCAAAGGTGCTGTCACCATGGGGAATTTCTTTTGGAACTTCTGACAGAAGAGACAGAAGGTCTGGGAACCACTCCATGAGATTTTGGGAACTCGTTACTATGTTCAGAACTTGACAGATCAGGCAGAACGGAGGGAAAACATACACCTTGAGATTGTCCCAACGATACTGTAAGGCATCCTCTGCTAGAGCAAGAGGATCCAAGACATTGAAAAGTAAATCTCCAGCTTCCTGTTGAAGCAAGTGACAAAGAGGTCTAACATAGGCCTTTCCTAAACATGAAAAAGCCTGTCCGCCATATCCTGATGCAGAGACCAGCCCATGCCCAGGATTTGGTTCCGACAACTCAGCTTGCCAGCCACCACATTCCTCTTGTCTTGAATGTACCTGGCAGAGAGCTCCACCAAGTTGTTGATCGCCTACTGGTGCATCTCGACTGTCAACGAATAGAGTTGACGAGATACCAGGCCCCATTTGTTCACATAGGCGACCACCTTGGTGTTGTCCGACATCAGCATGATGGAATGACCCTCTACCCTCTCACAGAACTTCTGCAGACCTACAAAAGCTGCTTTCAACTCCAAAATGTTGACGTGAAACTTGTCCTCGACATTCCAAACACCTGAGGCAAGGAGATATTTGAGATAAGCACCCCAGTCGTTGATGGAGACATCTGAAAACAGGAGTAAGTGTGGAGGGGGTGAACGCAGTGTCTCCTTTGAATTTTGGCCTAGCCTAACTCCTTTCTTTCTCTATAAAAATGAATAATCTACCCACCTGTACGCTTTCTCCAACTCCAGTACACTCCAGAAATCACCTTAAAACACCAGCACCACAAGACTTACGACCCAAAAAACAACTCCTACCAGACAGAGAGCTCTCCCCTACCAACCACACACCACCAACAACGTGCTTTCTTTTACTCAACCCCGGTTTATTGTTTACATTCCTGCCGACGCCGACCGCCAATCGTTGTCTATGACGTCAACCAGCCTATGACGTCACAACACAACTTTAAATTTACATCAACAGACAACCTTCTAGAATCCTACCACATGTTGTCTATATAGAGGACACCCAACCAAACTAATTTGCACCAAACCTGCATTAAAATACCCATTAACAATTAATTAAACAAATATTATAACTCACACTTATCTCTTTCTCCCTCCCCTCCGACAGGTTTCTTTCCTTAAACCTAGTATTCCCCCATTTAATTTCCTTTGCGTCCCTCCAAAACGTATTGTACCCTCCTACATAATTTCTAATAAACATTCCCCTGAATGAAACTCTTGCTTTAAGTTATAACACAATCAGCCCACTTGCTACCTTTCCTTTTATCATCTTCACCTCCTTTACTTTCCCCGGATCAATGGTTCTGGTTACCCTTATTGCAAGCAATATTCTTTTGAATTTTTAATCCCAGCTTACTTAACAACCAGTGACTAGCAATTTGATGGCAGGTTCATTCCAGGTTTGTCTTTACTATCAGTGTTAATCCAAGGCTTCTAAATTTCCCCCTCCCACCTTAACTACCTCTTCCCACAAAATAGCTTGGAAATATAGCCAATCCTTCCTTTACAGCTATTCCCACCAAACCACTCAAGGGCTTCAAAAAGCCATCAATGGTGGGGAATTTTGACCACTCTCCTGGATTTCCGAGACTCCATCCATATGGGACTTCTCCTCTTTCCCTATATGTCAAAGGGAAATAAAAAATATAAAAACCCAGTTGAGTATGGCCATCTTCCTATGTTTCAAAATGAAGCGTCTTGCATAGGGCTTTCCCGAACAAAACCCTAAACCTTCTTCTTCCATACCTCACGTTATTGTAACTGTTCGCCATCATGATCTTAGTTTTTCTCACAATTTTAATAGGTTTATTCACATCCTGAGTTGTTCCTTTCTTTAAATGATTTAACTTGAATTCGCTAATATCATATGATATTTCTGGCATCGTGGTGTAGTGATACCCAAGTTCAGCCGGTGGCCTACCACGATATGTACTCTGTTAACTCTTTTTGTTCTAAGCACTCTATTGAACCCGCTATATCTTCTAGCCTCTGAGGTTCTATTATGGAATTTATATACGTGCCACTGATTAGAAGGGAAAAATTATTGCTCCTTCTGCTCTATTACTACTCCTAAATACTTGAAACCTCCTTTTACTCTCTTGTTCTCCTACGTTGCAACTTTCCCTTTCAAATTCTACCCAATCGTTCCTTTAAGAATACCTTCAGTTCCTCCGTAGCAAAAATCATCCGACGTGTGTACACAAAAATTGCCTTCCAACGTTATTGGTTCTTTTTCCAAAAACAACTATATTAGGTTCTTAAGTCTATTCTTCTTCATCCCCTGAAGCTCCTTCACTACGTTTCAGCCACTTTACAAAATACCATGGGATTTTGCTGCTATCCATTGAGGCCCAATAGACTGTTTTCTTCAACTTCCATAATCACCCCTCCAACCATCTTCTTACCCTTTGGTGGCCTGTTCAAGTACAACTTATCCTTTGTATCTTCGACACCTTGTAAAATATTGCAGTTTTTGACAAATCCAATGTAATAACCCAATTCCAATTTCGTTTTTCACCCCTTTATTATGGTTAGACAGAATTTTTAAAATCCCTTTCAGCATTGCATGTTGGGAGCATTCCTTTTCCCACTCAGCCATTTCTTGCTTCAAACCCTCTAGCTACCTCCCAATCCTTGCTTTTACAATCATCCTTCCCCTTTCCCCCCTTTTATCTTTTCAGCTTACTATCCATCTTTAGAGAGTATAGCTTTTTGTCCAAACATCATTTTAACTCCTCCAATACACCCTGGTTTATCTCCTCCAACTTAGAAGTTCTTTTTCTTTATGCTTCCATTATTGGACTTCTATTTTCAAATCCCAGCAACACCTCCTCTCATCTTCAATTTTTTCTACCATGGACTATAAATTCCCTTCAAGTATTAACCCACCCTTTGTCACCCTGACTTGTGAGTCTTCTTATATTGAGTACGAATCAGCCCTATGCTTGGCTTGATCTTTTTCCTGCAAGGACCATTAAAATAGTCCATTTCTTCATTCTTCACTGTATTCATTGTTTATTAGCCCTAACTATAACTTTCTTATTTCCTTTTGAAAATTTTAAATTTTATATCCTTCCAATTGAACTCGGCCATTTCTAATTGACCCACTTTGGCCCGTTATCTTCCACTTGTTTTCCATCTATCACCCTTCCCCTTCTTTTCTATAGTATCTTCTGTGGTCTGCCCATTCCTTCTATCACCCAATTATCTCCTCTCCCTTCCAGCCCAATCTTACTTTCCCATTCATTTGGGCAGCTGAACCTACCTTTCACCCCATGGGGATTTATTTATTCTAGCCCGATTAATCTCTTCTGTATCTCGGTGATCGTCGTTGAATCCTTGTCACCATGTATCCTAGCTTACTTCTTCATTAAAGAATAACCCCATGTTTGACTATTGATTGTTTTCCCCAGATACTCCCTAACTACCTGAGCAGGTAATCTCCAATTCATTTTCATTTTCACCCTCTTATAGAATAACCCATTCATCCTATACCATCCGCTTCTTCAAAATTTATGTTCTCTGGATGTTTTGTTTTAGCGGCTATTCTTTATTTTATTGACAGGACTCATTTTTTATAAATGCTTCTCTGGCCCTGTTGGCCCATTGCATTTACAGTGATGTCCCTGTTACCATACCCTATTCCATACCCTTTTTCTCTGCTTGCAGGACTAGGAAACTTTCTGACTACCTATTAGGTTAGGCAGTGAAGGGTTTTTTCCAAATACTTAATTGGTTCGGGAGAGAAACCTCCAATTATTCAGTTAAACAAAAGTTCCTAGCACTCACTAACCCATTTCAAAAGCCCTAGGGACCAATCTACTTCCTCTTCCTCCCATCATCTTCCATTACACTTCCCGTTGATCATGCCTACGGGTCTTTTCACATAATCCGTTGCTCCACGGAGATTCTGGATGCTGGGATGGCTAATACTTTAATATTCCATTTTTCTTTTTTTGCCATCCTCCTTACTTTTTCATTTTGAAATTCTCCCCCATTATATGGACAATAATTTTGGAGGAGGGTGCTCCAAATATAGACAAAACCTAGCACGCAAAAAGTATCCTTTTGTTTTTATCAGTTTATTTGGTTTCTTATCATTTTATCCAAACAGGACCTATGACAATATTCCGTTGGCCATATCCCACTATTACCAAAGACAACTTTCCTCTTCTTCTATCCTATCACCCACATCCATCGCTACGACTTTGCATTGAACGTCTTTTACTTCCAACGAAAAGCCATACCTACCGGTTTGGAGGTTGGTTTCTTTTGGGGTTTATTTTATTTTATTTTTTACAAACCTCACAATGGTTTTAATCAGTTCCGTTAGTTAACCTTTCTTATGTTCCTCTTTTTCTTTTTCGATTTAACCCAATTACTCCATTGGTCTTCCTCTGTTAGCTTCCAATTTTTATCTCCCATTCCATGACCAAACTGTAAATGTAAACTTTCTTCATTGTTGGGTTCTTAAATTTCCCTTCGGATTCTTTACTTTACCCTTCCAACCCATCCAGTCAATAACTTCTTTTCTACCTTCCTCCTCCGTTATAGGCAACTCTTAAATGACACCTTGTTTCGCTTCTCTCTTAATCCTACTTTCATTCCCCCTAAGACTTCATACTATGACACCCCAATTTTCTATTTCCAAATCTTTAGGGTCATACCCATTTTTACTACCCATGGTTTGCCCCTTACTATCCAGCCAGGGTATAATCACCTTGCCAGAAATTTCCGTCGTTCAAAATAAAACTTTCGTTTTTTAGTAATCACCCAGGTACTTATATTATTCCTCTGGACTTAAAAGAATATGTCTCACCAAAATTAACAAACACGTTATTAGACTCCGGTCCTAGGTGTACCTCATTATCCTCAACTACTTCCTGACTTCGAATCCATGAACAAATACGATGCTTAGTCACAATTCTTCCCCGCAAACTGTTGAATTTACAACCCTGTGTCCAAAAATTGGCATCAAAACCACCTCCCATGATGCCTTTCCCACTATTTTATTAACTTCTACTACAATAAACCTCCTTCTTCCTTCTGTCACATTTTCTGTTTTTACCGTTATTTTCTTCTAGTCTTGTTTCAGTTTTTTTTGCCTTATTATTGAAAATTCTGAAAATTTTGGACAATCAACTGTACCCCTATAGCCCAATGCCATTGCTGACAGCCTGCATATTGCACATTACGTTACCTTCCCATTCCTTTGTTTATAGGATTTCTACCACCCCTTCCTCGGTTGCCATCTTATCCCCGATATCTTCCTTTGGTTTTCCCTACCCTCTCCCAGAAGGAACTGGCATTGCCTTCTGACGAACCAACCCCACATTCCCGTTCCTCTTTAGTTCCCTAATCCCTCAAAACAGTTCTTTTCCAATTGTTTGCGGACACTGTTCCCAGTACTCTAGCTTTTCTTGCCACAACTAAGCTGATAAATACCATTTGTTTTTGACTTTTCCGTGAGATTTGCGTTGCTCTACTTACATGATACCCTTCGACTTAGCCTCTTCAAGCGCGCCTTTCCCCATGGCTCGTTCACACTCCAGATGATGCCTTCCTTCCGTATCTAATTAAAATAGTCCGCCAATTATTTTCACTAGATTCTCATTCTTATTAGGAAGGTATCTCCTTTTATTCTACCGTAATTCCTCCATTAACGAGTCTTTTAGAGTAGGCTTTATCTAGTTTCTTCTTGTAGGATTAACTGTTTTGGACCCTCCAGTTACCAGTAAGTTTATCTTTGAGCTAATGACTTCCACTAGCTCTAGGGCTCTTCCCTTTTAAGCTCATTTCGCATTTCTTATCGCCGGGTATTTTGTAATCTTCTTCCCCCATACAACAATAGCCAGAATCTTCCGGATTGACCTTTCCCATTTCTTTGTATTCTTTCCTTTGACTATCCCGCCTAAACCTAGGAAATTCCCATTCCCTTTTCCATCTAGTTAGTCTCCCTTTGTTCAACTGTCGGATCCAGGCATCTTTGATCAACCACGCTCTGCTACCAGTTTCGAATTTTTGGCCTAAGGCCCTAACTCCTTTTTTATTTCCCTATAAAAATGAAACAATCTACCCTAACCTGCTACGCTTTCTTTCCCAACTCCCAGTACACTACCAGAAATCACCTTAAAACACCAGCACCACAAGAAACTTACGACCCCAAAAAACAAACAACCGCCTACCAGGACAGAGGAGACTCTCCCCTACCAACCACACACCATCCAACACGTGCTTTCTACTCCCCCAGTGTTATTGTTGTTACATCCTGCCGCACCGCCGCCCGCCCATCTTGTCTATTGGACGTCACAGCCTATGACCGTCACAAACACAACTTAAATACATCAACAGACACCCCTTCTAGAATACCTACCACCATGTTGTATTATATATAGGGACACCCCGACCATAATTTCAACAATGCATAAAATACCCATAACAATTAATTTACAAAATATATAATCATCTCCCACCGTGAGATTCTGGTCATCCAACCACCGGCGAGGTCTTTTCTTACCTCTTCATACAGAAGAACTTTCTGCTGAGGGGAATCTCCCACTGGGGACCAGAATTCCTTCAGTCTCCACTGTAGAGACGTGAAGGTTGAAGGATGACCAATAAGGGACCAAGAT
This sequence comes from Macrobrachium nipponense, assembly GCF_015104395.2. Taxonomy (NCBI): domain Eukaryota; kingdom Metazoa; phylum Arthropoda; class Malacostraca; order Decapoda; family Palaemonidae; genus Macrobrachium; species Macrobrachium nipponense. The sequence continues at coordinate 30,474,821 of NC_087209.1, read as the reverse complement.
TCTTCAGAGAAAAACAGAATAACCTAAGAAATGGGCCTTTAACCAATCTGGGGGCCTTGGCTGTTCGGTCTGTGAACCAGGAATGAACGTTGCTGACCGACCTGAACTTCTTCCCAACTTACTTGGCGCCAACGGAAAAAAACCATTGGCACTGGCCAAATTATCTATATCTATACCATAAAGACAGACAGCCTCTATGGCTTGGGAACAACCACATTGGACTTCTCCAGGTTTACTACTACACCTAGACCCCAACAAAACTGAAGGCGGCGATCCCTGTCTTGAAGTAATTTCTCCCTGGAGCTTGCCAAGACCAGCCAGTTGTCGAGGTATCTGAACAGGTGAATCCCTTGAGCATGAGCCCACGTCAAGACTAGGGCAAAGACCCTTGTGAACACCTGAAGGGGTGTAGTCAATCTGAAGCAAGGGATCTTGAACTGGAAGAATTGCTTCCATGCTGAAGCGAAGGAACTTCCTGGATGAAGGGTAGACTGGAATCAGAAAGGAAGCATCTTTCAAGTCTATTGACAGCAAGAAGTCATTGTCTTGTATTGCTGCCAAAACTGTCCGGCATATCTCGATCCTGAACCTTGTTTTCCTTACAAAGTGATTCAGTTTGGAAAGGTCTATCACTGGTCCCCAATCAGCTGTAGCCTTTGGAGCAGGGAAAATCTGACTGTAAAATCCCAGTATCGATCAGAGAAAATTCTTTGCGTTGCAAGCATGGAAAATCAGTTAAAAACAATCAGAGATTTGCAAAGCAAAGCAATCTGTTGGTTAATCAGGCAACGCATATGTATACAGGTGGAAGGGGAAGCTGCCGGTCACCGACCAGGCAATCAGAAACCTAATGACGCATCAGTCTTTCTCCCAACCCAGGAAAAGAGTGAGGGGCGGCTAGAGGTGGGCATTAAATGTTAAGACCTCAGGTCTGTTAGCCATGAAAAATACAAATCAATTAAAGAATGTCATTTGTTCATACATGGAACAAACCTACGGTCTCAACAATAGGCCAGACTTATAAATGGAGGGAGGTACAAGTACCCTAAACCAGCTGGTAGTTTAACCCACCTGATCAACCTTCCTAGAAGAATTGAATTCTAAAGAAGGGGGTCCAAGCCCGTAAGAGAAAAGACAATCATATATCTGAAAACTCAGCCATTTGGGTTGAAACACAATGGAACCATATGACCAGATTCACTTTGCAATTCCCAGGAAGATCAATGAAAAACTGCCTTGATCAAGCAAATAAAACCATGCCAAGCCAAAAGGGTTTGGGCGAACCACATCTCCCACTCCCCCTTGACCAGAAAGGAGGAGTACTTGCTACCGAATAGCAGATTTGTCTATTGTACAGTAACAATACAAAACCACCACCAGCATGACCATCATACTCACCTGTATCAGGACCAGTTTCCAGATTATGATGCGGTCCTATATTTGATAACCCCAACCCCCCCCCACCCCCCCCCCCCCCCACCCCATAGGAAAGATACAAACTGTCCAGCCAGGGGCATTGGGCGAGTTACAAATCTACTCTTACAATAACAAAAACCTAATCTTTAAACACCAACTCCTACTATTATAAAACCTTAGGGACTACAAAACAACTCATCAACTACAAAAAGACAACCCCTACACCTAAAAATAACACTACACAACCCTAAGGAAATAAAAACTCGACCCTACTAAAAACCTAATCACTGACTCTACCCAAACAACTCTCAAATTCACACAAAAACTCAACAATAAAAACTCAAAATTGGGCAGCCACCATCAGACCCAAGGAAAAAGTGTGTAAAAACAAAATTAGATAGCAAAAACATTAATATAAGAACTGGAATAACAAAAGTAGATAGCCAAAACATTAATATAATATATGAACTTAAATAACTAACTCTTGACTGAATCTCAAAAAATCATCCTAATAAGTGTCACTGGCCGTAATCTTTCTGAACATCATCATCCTATAAAGAAGCACAATATTAACAATAGATAATACAACCAGTCGTATCAGACCAAAAGTGACTTGCAACATTGAACTTTACAGGTTACACCAAAGTAAAAACCAAAAAAAAAAGGCAATTCAATTCACTTTAGTAAAAAAGATAACACAATCAGGAATACCACTGAAACAAGAAAGAAATGTATTGTAGAAGACAGATATAAGAGGAAATTACTCCATCACCAGTTAAGAAATTTTGTCAGTCGTTAGTACTTTCAAGTTAAATGCTTATTTGCTAGAGCTGAATACTATCTACTGTAGATTTATTCTTGGATAAAAGTAAAGCTAATAATAAAATGAGTATCCCTAATCATAAAATCAAAATGGAAAAGAGAAAATGTTGAAAATAAAAGTAGTAATTCAAATAAAACCAAACTGTGAAGTAAAACTATCAGCTAAAAATGAAAAATTTTAAATACTGAAAGTAAAAATAATTATTTATAATAGCGATGTTAAAAGTAAAACACTTCTGACAATCCCCAAAACGTAACTTTTCACATATATAATACCTCCAATAACTAAATTCTTCCATAAAAAATGCTTCCATAAAATGTCAACACAAAACCCTTGAAGACCTTGGAGAAACCACACAACCCTTACAGGAACATTATTCAGGCGTGGTATTTACAATTTAGAAATTACACAATCCCTTCAATTATTAATTGTATACTAACATCTTTCTCAAACCCCGAAGAAAACAGCTTAGAAACTGCAAAAGACGTATAGTCTACATTAAAAGTAATCTGACACAATACATAACCATAAATTTCTCTGATTTTCCTCATCTTGGCTATTAAACTTTATGCAGTGGAACCTTGGTTTTCATAAGATTCAGTTTTCGTAAACTTTCTCTGATGAAATTGTCTCGGGGCTTTGTACGTTACCTCGGATTTCATACACTCAGAAATGCTCCTTCTGGGCCGACTGCGTGACTAGGCCCCGTACCAGTGCCCAAACAAAGCATCTATTGTTCTCTCGTGACCCATTCTGCTTTTGAGGTCGTTTTTTTGTGCTTTTTTATTCGAGTACAACTGCTAAACCATTATGCAGCCAAAGAAAGTTCAAAGTGCCAGCCCTTCTGTAAAAATTGCAAGAAACACTACCGAATTTAAGAAAGAACTCATAGCTAAGTGTTGCTTGCCGATCACAGTAGGAAAGTGCCTACAAGTGTAATGTTGCTGTTAGTGAATTTAAGGCCAGCAGAGGCTGGTTTGAAAAATTAAGAATACAAACAGGCATACATAATGTGGCTACTTCAGTGATTAAGGACATTTTTACAAAGTGGAGTGATGTAAAAGATTTTGTGGAGAATTATCATCGCAATAAAGATGATGTAATCCGTGTCTCCAACTTCTTTAATGACACTTTAGGCAAATTTTAAAGAGAAAACAGGAACAAATTACTCTGGACAGTTCTGTTGTGCGACAGGGGTCCAGGGACTCTCAAGCTGATCCTAGTGCCAGTAAAAACCAAAGAGGGGAAATAACCCCAAATAGAGCCAGTAAAAAATGAAGAGAAGTAACTTCAGATAGGTCCTCGATACCCGAAATCCTTCTGGAGGGGGTTTTCTCTTCTAAACAATAAACTCTCCTCCTCTTCTCTCTGTCTTCCATAAAGATTAGTTACATTAAATGTTCATTATTCATTTATATTAATTTCTCATTGTTTTCTGTATGTAAAACTGTGTTTATTCCCTATAAAATATATTTTGTTAATATTTTGGGGGGTCAGGAATGCATTAATTGTATTTACGTTATTCTGTATGGGAAGTATTGTTTCGGTTTTCGCACATTTCAGACTTAGTGGGAGGTTCTGGAACGGATTACGTATGAAAATCAAGGTTCCACTACATTTCAGGAAAACTGAGTCGCATTTTTGGCCAATATGTATCTTTCAAACCAATAGTTTAATTGGTATGACACGTTGAAACAGAGTACATATCTTGCACTCTCCGCTAATTTTTGATAAAAAATTCCATGTACAAACAGATTTTAAAGGTACTTTACTCTTGGACTTGAGGATATAGCCAGTCCAGATTTACGAATTCAATTGGATAAGCACACATGGGGGTACTTAACCCTCCTATCACTCGCCCTTCCTCATTCTTCAAACCTCACTTCCCTGTCTACCTTTTCATTCATTCCTTGCTCACCTCCCTCTTTCTCTGTTCGCAATATTTATGTAATGGAATGTTTTCAGGCACACACAGCATTGCAATTCATCAGCTGTGCAATGCAGGACAAAATGCCTACACATTTACACAGAATTTAGGAGTTTCCAAAATTTTTGTAGTTGATGAATGAAATGTCAGGTTACATGACAGTTCCTCACTTGTGTATCTAGTAACTACAGAGAAGGTTGTCTCATCGCTGTTCAGGGTTATGATTTACATGTTGAAATGCATACACAACACAAAGGTATTTTACCTTAAAAACTTATCCTCTCTGCATTCCTGTTACAGACCTATTATTCACTTAACAAAGATGTTTTGATAAAGAGGGAGAAATGGGGTGGGGAATAAGGGAAAGATAAAACTGTTTATTGACACAACTCTGAATATTGTGTACATTGTCTCAATTGGTTATAAACTGTTTTGTGAGTTTAACCTATGATTTCTTATAATATACGTAGAACACTGAATTTAGAATAAACATTTAAAATTTTTCCATCACAAAATTCTGCAAATAAAATAAAAACAAACACATTCATGAAGAAAGTAACATGTTATGGAGTGTAATGATGTAAAGGAAGAGTATGGAGAAGAATGTAGAGTCAAAGAGGAAAGTTGGGGCTCGTGAGGAATTATTAAAAATAGACACTCATGACAAGTTCAATAGTACCCAAACTCGTTATGTCCGAAAGCATTAATCAGTTTGCTGGCTACCCCATGTAATTCAAGAGTAAAGGCCTGAAAAAGCTGAATTTTGAGATTTAATTTAATACCAAAAATTAGGGGAGGATGTGAAACTAACAGACCTATCCACCAATAATTTGAGATATATTGGCAAAAAACTAAATTTAAACTTCCTGAAATATATAGGAAGTGTTCATGTATTAAAGACTTGAAGCAAGTATATCTCTAGTGGTACAGTAAATCCAACCCCCATATTTGTGGATTTTTCTAATACTATACCCATTTTTCATGGAAAATTCACAAATTATCAGTATTTTTCACTGAGAGATATTCACAAATTACTGTATTTCCATAAAATTTTTATGATTAAATGCACTTTTTGTGATAAATCTCTTAACATAATCAGATATAAGGTTTTTTTTTTTTTTAAACTCTCAAAATAGCAGTTCTAAGAGTTTTTAGAGTGGTTTCAAGTATTCAAGGAGGATCTGGTACCCATCTTCCCCAAAGAGTAAATAACACCTTATGTTTTAACTCAAAAAGTTTCTTGCACAACATAACTAAACACGAGAGTTTAGAATAACCAGCCATCAAAATGGTAACATCTAACTTGTGACCTGCTAAGCACATTGGAAGTATGAAACTATACATTGGCAGTATAAAACTATAATGATTCTGGAACTGTTTTTATTCCAGACTCCCTGTTGCCCAGCTGAATCTCAACACTTCCTCTTTTCACTAGTCTTCTATTACCCAATTGGCCACCTGTCAATTTTGACACTTTCAAAACCTTTGGATCAACCTTATGAAAAATTTGACATTGGATCTACTTAATCTACTGCCATGACTGATTCAAATGAACAGAATGAGTAATTAAGGGATTTTGACGTAGGAAAAATCTATTTCTGGGTGAGGAAGTCGTCACCAACAATAACACTAAATACAAAGGTGGTAGCTGTAAGTTACCCTAAAACAAAGTTGTCTCAAACAGTTTACTGAAGGAAAATTTGATTTCAAAATTGTTCATCATAAAACCTTTGCAAATATCTGAAAAATATTCATTACCAAATGCTCAGGTTTCAGCACAGTCAGTTGTCAACTCATCCAACTATTACATAGGATAGACTGGACATACTCACCATTCATGTAACAAAATTTCCATTTAAGTTCCTTTGATGAGAGCAAAAACTATCATTCCGACATTCCATTTGTCTTCAAAATCAAAACCAGAACACCTTTTTGGGGTAGGGGGAAAAAAAAAAGCGCAGGTCAGTGTGGAATATTTATTTAATTTCATTTCCTGACACCTGGTCTGAACAAGATTTTCTAGTATTTCATAACTGTACTGGAATAATTATGAATTAAACCACATTATATTGTGTACCTAATAACAAATTAAATTATTCATATATATAAAGGCCAAAAACTTCAGACAAGGTATGCTTCCAGAAGCTCCCACCCAACACTGGGTTTTGGGATGCCCCCTTCATAATGTTACAAAAAGACACCGAAATAGTAGGATGCTGCACAGTAAATGACCACCAATTCACTATTTCAGCCTCACTTTGTTACTAAACCAAGTCTCTCAGTTATAACTGCTGCTGCTTAAAATGACTGGGAAAGTGAGAAAAAGTAATGAGTTTTCCTTAAATAAACCATAAATGTAATGTAACTATATATATAGAGAACTAGTCTTGAAAATACTAAGCCATTTTCACATAACTGTTGTCAAATTCTTTCAATGCATTAACATGTTCAAGAAACAAAACACACTTTCCCAGCCATTATTTACTTTTAAGCAGCACTATCTAACCTCAGCAGCCTTGAGCATTGACATCTTGCCCAGATTTCTTTGTCACATTTAACGTTGTGAAGACCTGTGAACAAGTGAAAACTGTTAAAATACATATCAATCATAACATGAAACTCTACAATCACCTTTCCCAAAACCCATGTCACTGAATGACCAATTTGAATCTAAATGTAAGTAATACTTACATTTTGTTTATATGTAAAAATTATGCTCAAGTTTTAACCTAAGAAATAGAATCTAGTGAAAACTTTAAGACGCGCAATACTGATATAAGAAATTTTATACTATCTGTAGACATACTAAAGTCATATGAAGTGGTACTTTCTTCATACACTAATTTACTTTTAATGTACAACAGATCAAATTTTGATAAAAGTCCAACTAAATATAGGTATAAGGCAATCTGAGAGAGAGAGAGAGAGAGAGAGAGAGAGAGAGAGAGAGAGAGAGAGAGAGAGAGAGAGAGAGAGAGAGAGAGAGAGAGAGAGAGAGAGAGAGAGAGAGAGACGTTACCTCAGCTGTTGTAGGATGAATTCCAACGAGATTATCAAAGTCTGCCTTCGTTGCACCTAGTTTCAGACCAATACTGAAACCCTGTGTTATTTCACCTGCATTTGGACCCAAAACATGGAATCCAACTACTTTTTCCTGTGAAGGTAAAAATATATCAGAGCCTTGCAACATGGAAGGGGAAAAAAAATCAGGTCTCAACTTCAACCCTTTCAAGCAGTATACATCAAAGATGTATGAAAATGACATAAGAGGTGAAGTGGGCTGTATCATATAATTAATCATCATTTTGCATAATGATATTTGAACGGATTTTGTAGGAAAATGTTCAGATCACTTGAATGGGTCATAAATGACTATATGGCAACACAAACAGTTCAGGTTACAGGAGAATAATCAGACTTGAGATTCAATGGTGAAATGTACCACTCCTTCCCATCTCAGGACTTATCATATATAATGTATATTTGTCCATAAATATGTTCCTGAAATGTTGCTGGTTTTAGATCTTATCTTTTGCGACAGTATGTCAGCTGTAATTGTAATTTTGCAAAGTACAAAAAAAATAGACAAATTTTTTAATCAATTTGCATTTTTCATAGCTAACAAACCTTCGGTCTTGACAATAGGATAGTATAATCTTCTAGCACCAGCTGGAAACTGGTTAAAAAACAATCTAAGATTGTAAAGCATAGTATCTGTGACAACTCATGCGTATACGAGGTGGATGTTGGTAAAAAAATTTTATGAAGAACATGTCTCACTAAAATGTGATCATCTCACCATTCCAATGCAACACGTAAATATTTATCTATAAATATACTCAGAGACTGTTGAAGATTTTAGTTCTTATCTTTTTTGATATTGCAGTATGTGAGCTGGAATTGTAATTTTGGAAAATAAAGTTAAAAGTATTAGAAAGAACATGGTAAACTTGCCAAAATTAGCGTATTTTTAATTTTAAGTGTCATGGGGATGCTGCCTTGTGGCACAGGGTTGGGAAAATTCACTTTCACCTTCCCATAGAAGGTCGAGAAAAATTTTTTTTTTCTTACTTAAACCATGTGCATTTGCACATCTCCCTCTCTCCAGACGTATTGATTTTTATTTGGCTGGCCATAAAGTCTACCTGGTTCCCAGTAATATTGCTATTGTATACAATTAGCCCGGCCTGTAAGGATTAAACAATTTCTTTCATTCTCTGAATCTTCTATTTACATAATTTAAAAACATACAAAGTGAAGTACACTACATACTGTACTTACATTTTCACTGGTGACACAGACCAACTTGGCGTAACAATCATTTTCCGGTCGATGGGCAATAGTATGTTCCAAAGGTATGTAATTAGAGTGATAAACCTCAATATCACCTTCCCCATACTTGTTTATAGCTTCCTCCTCTGAAAGTCCACAACATCCATATTCCAAAGGAGTAAATACAGTTGTTGGGACATTAACATAATCTGTGAGAAGTTTTCCATTTCCATACAACCTCTGTAAATAGGAACAATAAGCATTATAAACACAATAGTATATAGTATGCACAATTCACACAACTCATTGTAGAGAGAGAGAGAGAGAGAGAGAGAGAGAGAGAGAGAGAGAGAGAGAGAGAGAGAGGAGACGCAGATAGAGAGAGAGGAGAGGAGAGAGAGAGAGAGAGAGAGAGAGAGATGAGAGAGACGAGGGAGAGAGAGAGAGAGAGAGTCTTTGAAATAACCTTTAATTCTTTTATAAAAGCAATGAATGGTAATAACTAAAGAAATCCCTACTGAATAGAACTGAAGCTTTCATTGCATTATCTACTGCATTAATCTTATATTATTTGCTTCTTATTTTTCTTTTATAAATAACATTAGCTTAGTATTCACCAGTAGGATGCCCTAAAGGCAATAACTCACAAAGTTTTAAGTTAAACCATCCAAGGGTTAACTAGGTACCTCTGAACTCTCTGCTTTATAATTATCATCATTAATTGCATTTCAACTAGTCTTAAATGAATCTTATAATGGGATGAAATTGACAGATGTAAGGTTTTATCTACCAAAAGAATTTTTCTTTTACCTTTGATACTTTTGGAGATATTAACACTTACATCATGTTAGGACCAGGCCGTCAGCAATGAGCCTGTTTCCAGTAACACTGATAATTTAAAGATAAATCCTATATGGGATGAAATTTAAAGATGTAAGGATTTATCTGCTGAAAGAATTTTTCTGTTATTTTAATACTTTTGGAGAAATTAGCATTTGAATAGCTTTAGGGCCAGGCTGTGGCAAAAATTATAATGCAATAATTAAAACAACACTTAAATGTGAATTTATGATATTTAAAAAAAAAAAATCTTATATGGGATGAAATTTCCAGATGTAAGGTTTAATCTCCCGAAAGAAATTTTCTTTAATCTTCAATACTTTTGGATATTAGCATTTGAAAAGTGTTAGGGCTGGGCCATGGCAAAAATTATAATGGAATAATTAAAACATCATTTAAATGTGAAAGTATATTTTGAAAATAAATCTTATTTGGGATGAAATTTCAAGATGTTAGGTTTTACCTGCTAAAAGAATTTTTCTTTTATCTTTAACACTTTAGGAGATATTATTTGAATAGCATTAGGGACTAATGCAATAATTAAAAAAAAAATTTAATGTGAATTTATTATATTTTAAAAATACCAAATTTGTAACTAATTTGTATTTTTCATAACTAACAAACCTTCGGTCTTAACATTAGGATTTACTAGCGCCAAGCTGGAAACCGGTAGAATTAAAATTACACTTGTGAGATCCAGGGACTAATGGCATCTATACCAGGTCACGGGGCATATATACCCAGAATGCCCACGGCTACCTGTGACCCATCAGTTATATTTCTAACCCAGTTTAGACTGCTAGAGGGGTGGTTCGAGGTGGGCCTTTAACTGTTAAGACCTCAGGTTTGTTAGTTATGAAAAATACAAATTAGTTACAAATTTGGTATTTGTTCATACACGAAACAAACCTTCGGTCTTAACATTAGGATAGACTTACTATTGGAGGGAGGTAAGTCTCTACAACTGACTGGGAGTTTGCCACCTTATCCATTTCCGAATATATAGGGAAATTCTAAGAGAATGGACAATGAACCTAGGACCAAAGATATAAGCGGATCTATTGGTTTCCTCCCACTGGGTGTAGATACCATTCTACTGTTTACTCTTGTCCCTTGCGACTGGATCCACCTTCACCCCTCTTTTCCTTATTATCCAGAGGGGTGTGTTGCTACTGAAAAGTATATCATCAGCTAAGATAGCTTCACAGTATGGCTGACCATCTCACCTGCATCTAGTCCGTTCCAGCACATGACGGTACTCTCCTTCATATTGCCCGTAGTTAAAGGAGTAGGAAGAAAGTAGTAAAGAAAAAAGACCAGTCATCCCATTCATTCTACTTTCATACCTTCATCTTAGACTAGACGCAAACTGACCCGCCAGGGGCACTGGATGAACTATATCACTTGTTGGGCCGCCACCACTGGACCCAAGGAAAAGGTGTCCAAGGATCTATGGCAACATCTTTCAAATAAAATGAGGTGAAAGTTGTTTGGCGCTTCCACACGCCAGCTTTCAGAATTTTATCCTTCTTGTTCCGTCCTGTACTTACGAACAACCTCTGGCACCCCGGCCTGAGGTGCCTTGTTCTCTTTAAGTACTCCCTTAGTGCCCTGACGGGGCACAGGAGCATTTCAGCTTTGTCGTGTTCTACAAAGTCTGCCAAGGAAGGTATGGTAAAGGAGTCGAATCTGCCGTCTACTATTGTTGGATTTTGGGTCTTTGCCACGAATTCTGGGACAAACTCACACACCATTGATCTCCAACCTCTCGAGTGCTTTATGAGATATGAGAGGCCATGTAGCTCCCCCACCCTTTTGGTTGAAGCCAGGGCCAATAAGAAGACTCTCTTCAGGGTCAGGCTCCTATCCGTGGACTGCCTTAGTGGTTCGTAGGGGGGTTTTGTCAGACTACTCAGTACCTTGGTCAGATCCCAATCTGGGGCTTTTAGCTCCTTTGGTGGGCATGACTGTTCAAAGCTCCTCATCAGCATGGCAACTCCCATGAAGACGATATGTCCACTCCTTTCATTCGTAAGACTGAGGGCTAGAGCAGCCCTGTACCCCTTCACTGCAGATACAGACATATGTTTTTCTGTTCTGAGATATATCAGAAAGTCTGCTAACTGCTGAATAGTGGTACCGAGTGGAGACACGTTCCCTCTACGACACCAATCACAGTATGCTGACCACTTCCCTTGGTATACTGTCGCAGATGATTTTCTGATATTACCTGCCATCTGAGTTGCTGCTTTCTGCGAAAACCCTCGCTCTCGGAGGAGATACTTGACAGTCTCCACCCGTGAAGCGATAGGGACTTCACCGACTGGTGGTACCTCTCCATGTGAGGCTGACACAGAAGGTTGCTCCCATGGAGTAACTTCTCTTGGCACATCTACTAGGAGTTCCAGTAGGTCTGGAAACCACTCTGCTTTCGGCCATAACGGGGCTACCAGGGTCATCTTGAGGTTCTGAGACCGCATTACCCTGTTCAGAACCTGACGGATTAGACAAAATGGAGGAAATGCGTACACGTCGATTGTCCCAGGGGTGTTGTAGCGCATCTTCTGCTACTGCCTCTGCGTCCGGGACTACTGAACAATACACTTCCAACTTTTTGTTGTACCTGGTTGCGAATAGGTCTATGATCGGTCCTTCCCACAACATGAGCATCCTGTCCACTACCTGTTGGTGTAGGGACCACTCCGTTCCCAGAATCTGATCCCTGCGGCTCAACTTGTCGGCCACTATGTTTCTTTTTCCCGGAATATACCTGGCCTTGATGTCTACCAGGTTCTCTATATCCCACTGGTGAAGTTGAACTGTCATCACATGTAACTGCTGAGAAACTAGGCCTCCTTGCTTGTTTATATAAGCTACTACTGTGGTGTTGTCTGACATCAATACCACTGAGTGTCCCTTTACTCTCTCCCTGAATTCTTGTCAGAGCCAGGAAAGCTGCTTTCAAACTCCAGCACGTTTATATGGAGTTCTCTGTCCTTGCAACTCCATTTTGCTGACACCATCAACTCCTCCATATGGGCTCCCCAGCCTTCTAGTGACGCATCCGAGAACAGGAAGAGGTCTGGGGAGGATTGTTGAAGGGGGACACCCACTGTCAGATTGTCGTCGTCCACCCACCACAGCAAGTCTTTTCCTCACTTCTGCCGACAAGGGAATTTGCTCGTACGGGTGATCTACTGTTGGTGACCCAAAAACTCCTTCATCCTCCATTGTTAGGGACCGAAGGTGTAGCCCTTCCTTGTGGTACTAGCTTTTCCAGGGAGGTTAGGATTCCCAGCACCACCTGCCACTGTCTTGCTGGCTGTGTTCTGCTTTCCCAGAAAGGCATTCACCACTTGTTTGCATTTCTCTACTCTTTGGTCGTCGGGAATACTTTGGCTTGTGTTGTGTCTATCACCATTCCCAGATATTCCAAACGTTGACTTGGATCCAGCTGCGACTTCTGCTGATTCACCACAATACCTAGGCTGTGACAAAGCTGCAGGAGGGCCGCCCTGTCCCTGAGTAATTTCTCCCTGGACTTTGCTATCACCAGCCAATCGTCCAGATATCTTATTAGCCTGATCCCCTGAGCATGCGCCCACGCCGACACGAGGGTGAACACTCTTGTAAAAAACTTGAGGAGACGTTGTCAATCCGAAGCACAGGACCTTGAACTCGAAAGCTTTCCCTGCAAGACTGAAGCGGAGAAATTTCCTTGAAGACTGATGGACTGGTATCTGAAAGTATGCGTCCTTTAGATCGACTGTCAGCATAAAGTCTCCGATTCCGACTGCTTGTAGAACTGTTTTCGGAGTTTTCCATCTTGAAACTGGTGGTCCTTATAAACAGATTCAGCGTTGACAGGTCTATTACTGTCCTCCACTCCCCGTTGGCTTGGGTACCAGGAAAATCCTGCTGTAGAAGCCTTTTGTCGGACTGCATACTTGTTGCACAGCTCCTTTTTCCATCATCTTCTTCACTTCGTCCTGCAGAATAGTGGCCTTCTGAGATTTGTGGGCATAAGTGACGTGGGTAATGGTTGATCTGTCAGGGGCGGGGTTACCTCGAACGGAATCAAATACCCGATCCTGAGAACATCCACCACCCACTGCTCTGCCCCTAGTTCCTGCCACACCTTCCAGTGATTTGCCAGGCAACCCCCCACTGTGTGGCCGAGTGATGGGAGGCGCCCATCCTATCTTCTTGAGCCTCTCCCTCTTCCCCTATTGCCCTTCCTCTGTTGTTTCTATTGTGAGGGCCGATGAGTTGTCCTCTTTGGGGAAGAGGGTCTTGTGACTCTATTAGGATGCTATGTCCCACTGTCTTCTTTCGAGACATCTGCTGTTGTCTTCCCTCCAAAGGAGTAGTTGACTGTTAGAGGTTTTCCTAACTGCCTGTTGCACCAACCTATCGTTAGTGTCCATCCTTCTTCTATCTATCGCCTCTTCCAGTATGACCTCTGGCAACAGTAGTTGCGATTCCAAGATATCCCCATTCCTCATTGCTAACAGGGAATCCAAATCCACATTGCGGCTTAGTCTAGCCAATGCTGCATCTCTCCTCATTAGCAGGATATTTGCCCAAACATTGGCACTTACGTTTGTCAGGTACGCAATCGCCTTGGACCCTGACTGTAGTAATCTAATGAACAATGGTTCATCCACTACTTTCCTTGTTGCTTCCGAGGATGCAATTTTCGCCACTGCTGTTGACCAAAGGTCTAACCAGGACGCAGCCTGAAAGACAGAAGAAGCTGTTGCTTCTAACGTAGCAGCCTCTTGGTACGTCATCGCAGGGCACTCCATTTTAACCTGATCCAAGGTTAATCCAGGCCTTAACCTTACAACATTAGGGTTCATTTGTCTAGACAGCAAAGGGACCTTCGGTGTCGTATAATATTTCCTTTGCTTTATCATTGGAGGGGGAATAAATTTAAATGATCTATTAGATCTTAAGGAATTATCCCTCCCTGCAATCTTTGCGTTTACGTGTTGCAAGACCGATTCCGCATGACTCGAACAAGGCAATTCATACGACACCTTGGTATCCCTCTTTAGTCCAAACGCCATGTCAATTCCAGGAGGAAGCATACTGGCCGGTGTTTCTGTCTTCTCGAAAGGCTATTGAATTGACGAATCAAATCAATAACCTCTGCATACGAGGCCAGAAACTCTTGGTTTTCTCCTTCCTCCGGCTCTAGTGTACCACTCTCCGTCACGAGAGATGTTGTCTGGCCTCTATCTTCTGACAGACGGCCCGGAATTCCACGGCCGCCTGCCCCTACGGCCGCGGTCTCTTTGATCTTTGCTGGCCGCTGTTGGCTCGATCCCAGATAGTCAACAGGGGAACGAGAACGTCTCACTCTTTCTCTGCTCACGGATCTAGAGCGAGAATCTCGTCTAGATCTCCAAGATGAAGGCTCCCTTAAGACAGAGGTAAGTTCGTCTCTATTAGCATTGGCATGTTTTCGAGCGTCGGAGCCCGGCCTCGGCCTTCTATCCAGACGGACACTGCCTTCCACGAACGTATCCGCCGAGGTTGCCAACTCTCTATTTTTCGTACTTTTAATAGGAGCCTTATCGTCCTTCGTACGTGATTTGAACGGCCTTACGGGCGAAACTGGGACCTGCATTCCATCCTCTGCTGCACCTTTTCGCCGCCAACGTCGATTTTACCAGAGGTATCGCAGTTTTTGCGATCCGAACTGGCAACTCCGCCTCCGGGCGGCCGCTAGCTCGCCGGCCGTCACCTCTCTCGCTTGTTCGGACTCTTGCGAACGGCTTCGTCTGCCAACCTTGTGCTTAATAGCCACTGATTTTCCGACCTTCTTGCTGACTTGGAAATGGCAGTCTTGGTCCGAAGAAGAGGAAGAATTGATTCTTCTCCTCTTGGCCCGAGGATCCGCTAGGAACTCCCGAATCCTCCTCCAACGCTTGACTGGCGCTCGCCGTGACGTTATCGGACTTAGCGATGACGCCGAACTAGAGGAAGAAGACGAAGGCGGCGAATCACACTTTTTCTTTTTGTCTCTCTTATTCATTCTCTCCTCTATATCCTGTAATTTCTGCATTACAGTTTGCATTGACGGGTCAGAAGGCGTATTAGCGTCTGGGTGCAGCGTAAACAAAAAGGCCGGCGGAAATCGGTCTGTGACGTCATCACGCCTGCCATCTCAGAGTGTGACGTATGTTGTGATGTCATCCCTCTCGTTACTAGGGAGAGACTGAGAGGTTTCTGCTGGCAACCGCACGTTTGCTGCCAAACTACCTCCCACGTTCTGCATCACTGTAAAACTGAGTGGGATGGTGAAGCAGCGGCATTAATTCCCATAAATTGCAAGCCCGGGGGATGAGGAACATTCAGCGCTGCCGGACCCTGCTGGAACCGTGACGTCATATAATGCGCAAGCAGACCATCCAAGGTGGTACGCCTGGTAGGCCTAGCGCTGACCACGTACCATCTAACCTATGCGCTTGAGTAGCAGGAGCCTGGAACAAAGATGGCGGATCTCCCCCTCTACTTGCTGGGAACAAAGGAGAGTGCAAATTATTCATAAAATTACCCAAGGCCCCTCCTGACGTTTCCGATACAGAACCGCTAGGAGAAACCGAAGGGGTATGAGACAATTCAAAAGCAGGTGGAGAAACATATGGAGCAGCCTGGTTTATTACCGATACAAAAGAAGCCGGTAAGGTTTGGTCATCCAAAGATGGCGTCACCCCCTTTCTTTTGTATTGGCTTTTCCCATAGAACTTCTTCCACTGTTCCACCGACCAACCGCGACAAACAGAACACGGATTAGTAACCGTACATACGTTTTCCCTGCACCTACTACACGTTGGATGAGGATCCGTCGACACCGAAGTTAGGAACCTAGAACAAGGGAAGCCACTGACTCCTGGGCATTTCCTTTGTCTCCTCTTCGAAGCGGTAGACGATCCCGATGTTGAGGCAAAATTCTCCATCATACCACGTATGTAAGGCTTTATCTGTTGAAAGGATTTTTCTTTTATCTTCAATAAGTCTGGAGATTTCAGCATTTGAATAGCGTTAGGGCTGGGCTGCCAGAAATGAACCAGTTTCCAGTAAGACTTCGATTCACTCGTAATTATTTTGTTCAGTAAGATAAGTATGTCGCAGCTCTGAGTTTAATACATACATTAATCTCTTCCTTCTGTTCCCAGCTTTCAAGCTTCTATTCTCAATATTGGTTTTAATGCTTAGTTGTGTTCACAAATTTTAGTTAAAACTAATTTCCCAAGCGTAAAACCTCATGTGGTAGATATAGTATTCGTAATGCGCAATAACTGTTTAGTCATGAGCAAAATTGTTTCAATGCAGTACTTTCATTTTATTCCGAATGTAAATTTTTGTAAAACAAAGCATCTGTTCTTACTATATGTATACAAGAAAGTATACCTACAGTACAGAGCATTCTACTGCCGACAAGTCTACACAATCACTTACTAAACAGAAAGGGAGTAGAATTGATGCCAGAAAAGAATGGACAGTGTAAACAAATGTGACACAGCAGCATAATGTGAAAGTGTTTCTTTAATGTGTTTCTTGTACTACTATAGTTTTTATTGTTATAATACATATACAACATATTCCTTACATTCTGGATACACACAAGCTATAACACTCGACACAGTTTCCTTATCAAACTGCAATATTTTTGGATGCATCTCCAGGACAATATATTCATACATGTATTGCCAAAAAAATAAGTTATTTTACACTGCAGTACTACACTGTTATAACACCTGTGGATTCTAAGGCTTTGTTAACTTAGTGTGAGTTTGCTCAAGTTAAGTAGATCACAAGGCGAGGCTGTTTTTGAGCAGACTACTAGAAGCCGTGCATAGGTTTATTCCCGTCTGCACTGTACAGATAAGAAATAATAATGTATATCATTATCAAACATTACATTTTTATAAGGAGGATAAAATTAAATACCTTTGCTAAGAGTTTTCCTGCCTGAATAGCCACAGGAGTCAACTCTAAGCCCCCTTCAATGATGTCTCCTACTGCATAGACATGAGGGACCGACGATCTTTCAGCATTGTCAACAATCACCTTTCCATTTCTGGAAAAAATAAAAATGCTACTTAATTTAAAGTATACCATGATTTATTTTGTGAAAAAATAAGTTGCTGCCTGACATGGTAAGATCGGTAAGAATGATTCTAGTGCTTGTTAAAATCATTTGCCATAAATATTTTCAACAATAATTAAAGAGTAAAACCTTTGGTAAAGTTCCAGGGAATTTTAGCTGTAAATCAATGGTCTAGCTTCATTTAATTATAAGGTAGTTTAACTTTACCAAGTAAAACCTTGATTTTGGGGTTCACAACTAGTCTGTGGTAACACATTCCAGTCTTCGTTACTGCTTATGAGCTTAGATATTTATAATACCTTTTAACAGTTAATGTTAAATCTATATTTCATGAATGGTTTTCACTCTAATTTTGAAGAAAAACAATCTTATTTTTTGCAGTACAGTATCTTTAAAATAATTACTAGTAGTCAGAATTATGCACTAATGTTTGTGGAACACAGAATTTTCAATACTCATCTGAAATAAATATTGAAAAGGCTATAAATTAAATTTTCACCGTAAAAAAATTTCCTCTCCAATACAGCATTACTGATATTTATGCTTTTTTTACACAAAGCATTGAGAAATACTTTCTTTTCCAAGCTCTTCTGCTCCATCCTCTCTCCTAAATTGTGAATCAAACTAATTATGATTATTAATAATAATGTTTTTCCAAGAAAACAATTCCCACTAAAACCTAATAATTATAATTTCCAGCGCCCTTTTCTCTTCTTCTCAAGCACAAGAATAAAACAAGTGAGGTTCACAAGAGGCAGACCAATATGCAGCTGGGGGGTCTTTCCAGAAAAACCTAAAATGAACAGATTTAAAAATGTATATACTATATAGAGTTTACATACTTGGCTAATTCTACATTTATATTTTCTAAGCCAATTCCAGAAGTGCAGGGATCACGTCCAACAGCAAGGATAATGGTGTTATACTCATCCACAACTTCTTCCCCTTCTGTTGTTTTACCCGTAACTCTGTACAGACCAGGGGAACCCTCTTCAATCTGTAAGAGACACAGCTTTTAAGTTCTAGAATTAAGGACCCATTTTACACAACTAAAAAGATTTTTTTTTTTTAAAGAATTTACATTATATACTGAAAAAAGTACACAAATAATACCTTAAAAACACAGATGAGAAAAGTAATTTTTTAATTCTATTACTCTGACCAGAATAAAAATTTACATAAGTAGAAATATTAATAGGTTTTTGGTACGCATTGTACATAAATACCCAGAAAGGGTAGGCTACCATCATTTCCTATACACATTTCTTATTCTACTAAACAAGTATGTACATATCTCAAAATGTAAAATAATGGTTCAGGATCAGAATAGAATTTTGTGGAAGGGAATTTTTACAGGCAATTTTATTTTTATTTTTATTCTTATACAGCCACTTGAGTATATTTTTCATTTAATTTTGCCATCCAAATTTTCAATGACATATCTATGCTATCTAACTAGAAGAGAAATGTGACACCAGTTTACATTCACAGGGTAATTTCCCACTTACATTCTTATTTGCATGCATCGTTATTACCAATAACCATAAGGTAATTTAACCCAAAAAGCTACATTGCTAAGCACTCACAGACCTGGCCAAAGGACTTGCTCCTAAAGATTAAAATGGAACATAAGTACTGTTAAGTAGTTTAACTAGATAAGTGACATAGAATACTGTACAATGATAGGGTTGGTACCCACAAAATTTAAAAATTTCTCACATCCTTTATATTGAATCATTTGGTTAAAAATAAATATGCTTTCTCTTCTGTCTTTTAATTTTCAACATTTTGCAAATATTAAATTTCAAATAAGTTATGAGACAAAGAAATAAGTGGAAAAATTCCCAACAAAACTGTTGCAATAAAATGGTAATATCCATTAAGAAACCCATTTATCTCTTAATTTACCACTTCTGATAAAGAGGAAAAGTGAAAAAAGCAGGTACTATAAAATAATCAGCTCCCTGGCTGCTTGGTTCATCTCACATGCCAGACCAAAGACAAATGTTTATTCAAATTATAATCTTTTCTTTCATATGCAACTCGACATTATAGATTAACTTGCAAATTATGCCTATCGATTTGATAAATCTTCCCATATAATATAAGTAGGGAGGAGCAAAGACAACAAAGAAAACTATTTATGTCTTTAACATTTATAACTTTAAAATCCATAAGCAGGGCCTATACCTTACATTTTCAGTATGGTTTTCATTAACTTGAAATTGTAGACAGGTACCTAAAACTCGACACCAGTTAATAGACTTTTTCTACAGAAACTGAATAAACATATGAAAGAAATGTAGTAAAGTGATTATGATCTACAAAGCATTGTAATTCATAAAGAAGAAAAGTTACCTGTTCAATTAAAGTAGGCACTGCACCACGAATGAATTTGACCCCATGCTGTTCCATGTATGTTCCGATTCGTTCAGCAACTTGTTGATCGAAGCCACGAAGCAATATGGATCTTACCTGATAAAGTATAAATTAATTAAAATTAATACAATAAATCTGAAAAGAACTGGATTTCATGAAGAACCATACGTACAGTAGATACTTTTTTATCCTTAGTTGTCTAAAATTTAGTATAACAAAATTTCCAGATAAAATTTTAATTTTAAAAAACCTTTAACACATTAAAATATCCATTTAATAATAATAATAATATGTTGGAAACAGACCTTCTTTTCCTTCAAACATATTTTATTAAAAATAATGCCAAAATTCACTGAACTTATTTTATACAAAATTCTCTCAATTCTTCTGGCACACTGGTATTACTAAGTCATAAGAAGAATTGAGAGAATTTTGTATAAAACCAATTCTGTAAATTCTGCCATTATTTTTAATAAAACATGTTTGAAAGAACATGGTTTCCAGCAAATTATTATATTAACCCTCTTACGCCGGAGCGGTAAATAAAAAATTGTCTCCCGTGTGCCGGAGGGGTTTCGGAGTGAGCGCGGAAGCGGAAAAAATATTTTTTTCAAAAAATCACAGCGCGCTTAGTTTTCAAGATTAAGAGTTCATTTTTGGCTCCTTATTTTGTTATTGCCTGAAATTTAGTATGCAACCATCAGAAATGAAAAAAAATTATTATCATCATATATAAATAATGCGATATATGATAGCACAAAAACTAAATTTCATATATAATTGTATTCAAATTGCGCTGTGTGCAAAACGGTTAAAGTTAACAAGTTACTTTTTTTTCGTTGTAATGTACACTAAATTGCGATCATTTTGGTATATTACACATTGTAAAACGATAAAAGCAACACAGAGAAAATATTATCACAAAATAATGCATGAATTCGTAACGCTCGCGGCGTAAACAAATATTTTTTTTTCAAAAAATTCACCATAAATCTAAATATTGTCCTAGAGACTTCCAATTTCTTTCAAAATGAAGACAAATGATTGAATATTACTATACTGTAAGAGTATTAGCTTACAATTGCAGTTTTCGACCATATCTGACGAGTTAAAGTTGACTGAATGTAGAATTTTTTTATATATATTTTTTTATATGCAATTATTTCGGAAATAAGAAAAGCTACAACCTTCAAATATTTTTCGTTTTATTCTACATGAAATTGCGCACATTTTCATATAAAAAAACTCTATGAAATGCCTAATATGAAATGGAGCAAATATTCCGAGAATGGGACGTACGTATTTCGGAGATTTGTGGCGGAGAATCTGCGCGCAGAGGGAAGGAAAGATTTTTTTAAAATTCACCATAAATCTAAATATTTTCCTAGAGACTTCGAATTTGTTTCAAGATGAAGATAAATAACTGAATATTACTAGACTGTAAGAGTTTTAGCTTACAATTGCGTTTTTCGACCATTCGGTAGTGCAAAGTTGACCACCGAACGTGGTTTTTTTTCTATTTATCGGGATTTATATGCAAATATTTCATAAAAAATTAGAAAAAGCTACAACCCTTCAAATTAATTTTTGTAGGTATTCTACAATGAAATTTGCGCACATTTTCATATATAAAAACGTTT
This sequence comes from Macrobrachium nipponense, assembly GCF_015104395.2. Taxonomy (NCBI): domain Eukaryota; kingdom Metazoa; phylum Arthropoda; class Malacostraca; order Decapoda; family Palaemonidae; genus Macrobrachium; species Macrobrachium nipponense. The sequence goes on along the minus strand of NC_087209.1, from coordinate 30,453,402 downwards.
TATGATAAACCGGCTAATTTAAAATGGTGCAAACATTACCACAATCGCAAGCAAGTGATTTTTTCGGAAGAGTTTACCGCGCGGACGTAAAAAGAAATGAAAATTATTTTTTTTTCATAAATTCACCATAAATAGAAATATTGTGCTAGAGACTTCCAATTTGTTGCAAAATGAAGGTAAATGCTTGAATAATACTAGAATATAAGCGTTTTAGCTTACAATTGCGTTTTTCGACCATTTCGGTAGAGTCAAAAGTTGACCGAAGGTTGAAATTTTGGCAATTATCGTTATTTATATGAAAATATCTCAAAACTGATAAAAGCTACAACCATGGGTTGTTTTTAATTGTATTGTGCATGAAATTGCGCACATTTCCATATATAAAACTTTATATAACGGCTAATTTTAAAATGGTGCAAACATTACCACAATCGCATGTATGATTTTTTTCGGAAGAGTTACCGCGCGGACGTAAGGAAAAAGTTTTTTCATAAATTCACCATAAATCGAAATATTGTGCTAGAGACTTCCAATTAGTTGCAAAATTAAGGTAAATGATTGAATATTACTAGGGAAATTATGAAGTTTTTATGATAAAACAAAGTTTAATGTATACTTACCTGGCAGGTATATATATAGCTATATTCTCTGTTCCACCTGGCGAGAAATTTTCAAAACTCGCGGCAATCGCTAGTAACCTATTAGTAGTTCAGGCAACCACCACCCCGTTACCGTGGCGCTAGCGCTAGGAACCGTTCCCAATTGGCCCAGATTTTCTCTGAACCCTGTCCCCTGAGGGAGGCGGGGTGGGAATTAAATTATATATACCTGCCAGGTAAGTATACATTAAACTTTGTTTTATCATAAAAACTTCATTTTAATGTATGACACTTACCTGGCAGGTATATATATAGCTGATCGACACATTTGGAGGTGGGTCAAGGACAGCAACATTCTTAGAGTATAAAAATATTATTAAAATATTATTAAAACTCCAGGTTCCTTACCTGCTAAGGTAGCTGACTTCATAGGTCCTGCCTCTAAGCCTGCTTAAACCTTAGTAGCTCTCAACAAGGAAGTGTCCTGTATGTTGAAGAAGCTAAGACTGGAACTGACAACTGGACGTGACCAATGTGTTGACAGATCCTTACAGCCCTCTTATGCCACGGCATTCAAGCTAGTAACAGATCATTTACCTGAACTACACACACACCATCACCAGATAATACTAACACGACTGAGAAAAGTACCGCACCCTTTCTCAGACGACCAATAAACACAAACACCATCACCTAATAAAAATCAACTAGCTTAAAGAAGGTTATGGGTAGTAACTCCTTTGCCCAATACTGTGCCCGAGGACACGTATGGACCTAGCGTCTGACAATTATCGAAGGTTGTCTGAACGTCCCTAAGATAATGAGACGCAAATATTGAATTAGTTCTCCAATATGTGGATTCAATAATTTCCTTGAGGGCTAAATTCTTTTTAAAAGCTAATGAAGTCGCCACTGCCCTGACTTCATGAGCCTTCACTTTCAAAATACCAAAGCTCTGCTCTTCACACAACATATGAGCCTCTTTAATTAACTCTCTCATGAAGAAGGCTAGAGCGTTCTTCGTCATGGTCTAGTGGGGTCTTTAACTTGAACACCCAAAGAGCATCCAGACTTCCCTCTGATAACTCGTTTTCTTTCTATATAACATCGCAACACTCTCACTGGGCAGAGAACTCTTTCTTGCTCGGACCGACCAATTCAGTCAGACCCAAAACTTCAAAGGATCTTGGCCAAGGATTAGCTGGATCCTCATTCTTGGCCAAGAAAAACCTTCTTGGAATTGAACACACTGCATTGCCCGTTCTCCCATCCCACCTTCTTCGATATGGCTGAAGCTCACTAACTCTTTTAGCAGTTGCCAATGCTACTAAAAAGATAGTCTTCTTAGCAAGATCTCTCAGAGAGGCTTCCTCTAACGGTTCGAATTTGCTAGAAGTTAAATACTTCAAGACCACATCCAGGTTCCAAGCAGGTGGCCTGCCTTCTGATTGTTTCTTCGTCCCAAATGACCTAATCAGATCTCTCAGATCTAAGTTATTCGAGATGTCTAGATCCCTGTGTCTAAAACACTGAGGTTAGCATACTCTTATAACCTTTGATTGTCGAAACTGACAAATGTAAATCCTTCCTCAAGTAAAGAAGGAAATCTGCGATTTGGGTCACAGAGGTACTGGATGAAGACACTTTCTTGTTCTTACACCACTTCCGGAAATTGTCCACTTCGACTGATACACCGTGATTGTGGAGGTTCTTCTGGCTCTAGCCACTGCACTGGCCACCTCTCTAGATATCGCTCTGACCAGAACGTTTCGATAGTCCTGAACGCAGTCAGACCCAGAGCGAGGGTATTCTTGTGAAACCTGTCGAAGTGGGGTTGTCTGAGTAAATCTACTCTTAGAGGAAGAGTCCTTGGCGTATCTACTGTCCATTCCAGTACCTCTGTGAACCAACTTTGGGCCGGCCAAAACGGGGCTATTAAGGTCATCCTCGTTCCTTTGCTCTCCCTGAACTTCTTCATCACTTTCCCAGCACCTTGAACGGAGAAAAGCGTACAGATCTAAGTTTGACCAATCCATCAGGAATGCATCTACCGCCACTGCTTCCTGGTCTGGAATCGGAGAGCAAATATGTTGGTAACCTTTTTGTTCTGGCTGTCGCAAACAGATCCACTACCGGACGGCCCCACAACTTCCACAGGCTCTGGCAAAACCTCCATGTGCAACGTCCACTCCGTCGAGAGAAGTTGCTCTCTTCTGCTCAAACAGGTCCGCAGTCACGTTCTTACTCTCCTGGTATAAACCTGGTGAGTATCACGACTTCCTCTTCTGTCCAAAGCAGAATTTCTTTTGCCAGATTGTAAAGGGGAAAAGAATGAGTTCCCCCTTGTTTTCGAATATATGCCAGAGCCGTGGTGTTGTCCGAGTTGACCTGCACTGTCTTGTTTCGAATCAACTCTCTGAAGTGCTTCAAAGCCAAGAAAATTGCCAACAGTTCCTTCCTGTTTATGTGCCACTTTGTTTTCGTCTTGTTCCAAAGTCCCGACACTCTTGAGGGCCTAATGTCGCTCCCCAACCCACGTCCGACGCGTCGGAAAACAAGACGAGGTCTGGGTTCTTCTGCTGAAGCGACATCCCTCTTGCTAACCTGCCTGGAGTTAGCCACCACTTTAATTCCCCTCCTTTACTTCGGCCGGAATTAGAAACTGGAAGGAATCCGGTTGCAATTTTCTTGGCCATGAATCCTTCAGGGAAAAACGAAGAGGGTCTCATGTGCAGTCTTCCTAAGAAAATGAACCTCTCTAGCGAAGAGTGTGCGCCCAGTAAGTACTCCTCCACTCTCTTGGCGAGCACCGGTCTTTCTTTAGAAAGTCCCGCACCTTCTGACTGCATTGGGCTTGCCTTTCGGGGGACGGAAAAGCCCGAAAAGTCACTGCCGATATCTGAATCCCCAAACACTACATCTGTTGTTGGGGCTCCAAATGGTGGGATTTTCCCATATTCACTACCAGACCTAGGTCTTTGCTAAGTCCAATGTTTGACTCAGTCCTCCAGACATTGACTTCTTGACTGGGATCTTATCAACCAGTCGTCCAGATACAAAAGACACTCTGATCCCTCTTAAATGTAACCATCTCGCCACATTGGACATCATCCTCGTGAACATTGAGGGGCTGTGCAAAGCGCCGAAAGCAGAGGGCCTTTGAACTGAAAGACCCTGTCCCTGGAATCACAAACCTTAGATACTTCCTGCTTCAATGGATGAATCGGAATATGAAAGTATGCGTCTTGTAAGTCCAGAGTCGCCATCCAGTCCCCTGGACGTACCGCTGCCAGTACTGAATCGTTCGTCTCCATAGTGAACTTGGTCTTTTCTACGAAAAGATTCAGTTGACTTACGTCCAGCACTGGCCTCCAACCTCCCGAAGGACTTTGCAACCAGGAACAGACGGTTGTAAAAATCCCGGAGATTCGTGATCCAGAACAGTTCTATTGCTCCTTTCTCTAGCATGGAAGCTACTTGCTCCCACAGAGCCGCTTTCTTCTCTAAATCGTATTGTAATTTGCCCCGAGGCGGGCCACTCTCGGAGATGTTGCGAGAGGAGGTCTTTTCAAGAAAGGAATCTTGTATCCTTCCCGAGCTACGTTGAACAGCCCAGGGATCTGCCTTCATTTCTTGCCAAACTTCCCAAAAACCTTGAAGTCTGGCTCCCACTGTCGTCTGGAGGACTGAGTTCTCATTCTTTAGAGGGGGTCTTGGCTCCTCTTTTCGCGGGTACTCTCTTACCCCTAAAGGCGGGTCGAGCAAATGTTCTTCCTCGAAAGGGCTGTTGCGACGGTCTAGTATCCTTTGGCGTCTTCTTCACCAACTTGGTTGGTAAGAACTTCTTAACTGAAGACGAAAGAAGATCTTGAGTGGCTTTCTGCGAAAGGGAGCGCTATATCCCTAATCACCTCTGAAGGAAACAGCTGTTTCGAAAGGGGCGTGAGAACAGTAACTCCGATTTCTGAGAGTTAGAAACTCCTTTGAGGCGAACGAACACAACAGCGATCTCTTCTCTTAAGCCACTCCCTGCTGTGAAATAACGAAGCCAGCTCATTCGTTCCGTCTCTAAGAGCCTTATCCATGCAGGACATAATGCTCTTAGCCGTTTCTAAGTCTGCGAATCCTCTTCTCCCTAGGGAATTAAGCTAGCGTTCCCAAAGACCAATCCAAGAAATTGAAGACTTCGAAAGTCCTAAAAATCCCTTTAAATAGATGGTCAAATTCCGAAGACGTCCACCAGACCTTGGCCGACTGTAACGCCTGTCTGCGTGAGCTGTCTACTATACTGGAGAAGTCCCCCTGGGAGGAGGCAGGTACTCCCAGGCCTAGACTTTCTCCAGTAGCGTACCATACTCCTGATTTAGAAGCTAACTTAGCTGGAGGAAAAACAAAAGAGTATTTTCCCGCTTCTTTCTTCTCCTTCATCCAGTCATTCACCCGTTGAAGGGCCTTCTTCGCCGAAATTGACATCGTCATTTTCAGGAAAGAGGACTTCTTTGGAGTCCTAGTCTTGGAAAACTGTGATAAGGGGGTATAACGGAGCTGTCGGTTTAAATTCCCCCTCAAAAACAGCAATAAGACGTGAAGTCAGAACCTTATAATCTGAAGAAGGTTCCGTATTCTTTTCTTCAATTACTTCCAACTCTTCTTCTGCTGAAGAAATGTCTTCGTAAGGTCGTCGGTAGTATTGACGCTTTTCGTTGACGGACTAGCGTCCTGCCGCCCTGGGGGGGGGGCCGTCCTGCGGCTTACCGAGGCATCGGCGTTCCTGCCGGCCTCCTGATGTCGTCTGCCGCCTGCGTCTGCGGCTACCGAGGCGGCGGCGTCCTGCCGCCTCTCGATGTCGTGCGCCTGTCCTGCGGTACCGGGCGTCGCGTCCATGCGCTGATGTCCTGCCGCTGCGTCCGGCGTCCACGTAGAAACGCCTGCTTCCTGTCGCCTGCTGTCCACCATTGGTTTCCCTCCCGCGTCCTGACGTTTGCGTCCTGCTTCTTCGGAAACTATTTTCCTCCTAGCGCCAGTTCGCCCTGCGTCCTCGGCGAACGCGTCCTGTCTTCCCTTTTAGAAGACTTAATGGGAAGGAAATCGTCCTTACGCCTCGAAGATGGTTGTTCAGTAGCATCCCAAGACTTCACCAGTACTGCCAACTTGGACTGCATTTCCCGTAAGAATGCTTCGTACTATCCTCCTGCATGGTGGACGACGAAGAGGAGAGGATTACGAGCTGGACTGCGACAACGGAGAGCGATCCTGTACTCTACCCGACGGAGAAATACGGAGGGGAGGATACATAAGAAGATGGAGGCGATTCTCCCATGGAAATACCATGCCGAGACGGACGTATATCACCAGTGCGTCCTGCGTCCTCTCTAGTACGAAAAATCCTTTTCCTCTTGATCGGGACTGCGTCCCGTCTTCCGAGGATGACAACACCTCAGGACTACTCCAAGCCTCACTGCCTTGCGCCTGTCTCTCGAGAGCAGTTGACGTCCTGAACGTCCTCTTGAGTGGGCGAGACACCACTGCATACCGACGTTCTCGCTCAGAAGTCGAACCTTCCGAGGACGCACACTTCCCAGTTACGCCTTTTCTGCGGCGAACGCAACAGCCTGGGAACTTGCAACAGGACTGTTCGAAGGGACGCCTGACCGTGACAAAACCAAAATCTCTCGCCTCCCTTCGACTGTCGACATGCCTTCTCCCTTGGGTCTGGGAGCTTGACAGAGGTCTAGGTCTAGGAGCACGAGAGAGACGATCAGACGCCCCCTCCACTACACTTTCACTGACATCGAAAGCACTAACTTTATCTGTGAGTCGCTGTATTCTGGTCGCCCATGGACGCAAGGGCAGCGAACACTTTTACAATATTTGTATCGTTCGTCCTCCTCCGATACAGCAGCGGGCGCAGGAGATACCTGGGGAGAAGGAACTACCAATTCTACATTAGAAGGAGCTGGAGAGGAAATACAATCACTCCTTTTACTCGAAGAATTTGACTTCTCACTACGAGAAACAGATCTCCCATACAGATTCTTTCTCAAGTCTCTCAACATATTTCATAAAGACCTTCCATTCCTTCTCTGATAAATTCTCACATTCAATGCATCTATTCTCCCAAGTACACACATTCTCCCTACACTTCTTACAAACGGTATGAGGGTCGACCGAAGCTTTCGGCAATCTTACCTTACAACCCCTCTTGTTTTACACACTCTAAACATACTTCCAGAGTCAGACATCTTAAAGAACAATCCAAAGCGAATGCCAAGCTAACGTTTCCGAGTACAATACCAAAATCCAAGATCAGTCAGCAACGAGAATGAAAATTCTAGCAGGGAACCACCAACAATGTTGCCGGTTTGGCTGGCAGAGAAAATCTGGGCCAATTGGGAACGGTTCCTAGCGCTAGCGCCACGGTAACGGGGTGATGGTTGCCTGAACTACTAATAGGTTACTAGCGATTGCCGCGAGTTTTGAAAAATTTCTGTCAGGTGGAACAGAGAATATAGCTATATATATACCTGCCAGGTAAGTGTCATACATTAAAATAAGAGTTTTAGCTTACAATTGCGTTTTTCGACCATTTCGGTAGAGTCAAAAGCTGGCCATACACGATAGAGACTGGCCCGTCAATTTCAAGGGGATTGTCCCGCATCGGTCCAGTCTTTATGGTGTATGGGGGGAAAAAAGCCAGTCTCGTCGGGCTTATCTTGGCTCGCCATCCTTTCAGCATGTTGAAAATCCTGTCCTGTCCCGTTGCAATTTGCTGACTCGCCGCGCAAGTCCCTAACGTGTGTGGGAAGAGATTAGCCTCCCAGAGTCCTGACCATCTATAATTATCTGGGTTATTTTCCTTTAACTCATTCAGTAACATCATATGAGAAAATTTCTCTCTCTTTCTTAGCCCTTCTTTTGACCATTGTCTTCTGCGATTTTTGCCACACATTTCATAGTTATTGTCCTCTTGATCCAAGAGAGCTATGATTACAGCAATCATCTTTCTTTTATTTAAAAAAAAAGCCATATTGCGAATGATATGTCACCTTACAATCAAGACCGCTTGAACACTGAGTAATCTTCTTCTCATAGACCGATGGGCAGATAATGAAGAATGTGGTAACTCCCAGAGATGGCAGAGCATGTTGTCCTCTTGAAATCCTGTCTCCATCGTGTATGGGCAATCCTTAGGGATCTGGCGCGGAGGGCCAGTACCGCCGTGACGGCCCGCCGTGCCAGTCTCTATCGTGTATGGCTAGCTAAAGTTGACCGAAGGTTGAAATTTTGGCAATTATTGTTATTTATATGAAAATATCTCAAAACTGATAAAAGCTACAATCATGAGTATTTTATTGTTGTATTCTACATAAAAATGTGCACATTTTCATATATAATACTTCATGTAACGGCTAATTTACAATGGTACAAAAATTATGTCAAAGTGACGAAACAATTTCCGAGATGTGTCACAGATACTTTTTAGTGGAGCAAGAAAGAAATTCGCGCTTGCGCGCCTGCGTAACGATTGTAAACAAAACAACACCTTGATCGGTGAACTCCCAGCATCCCCCAAGGAGCGTGATTCAAAAGTTGTAGGCTGGTAGGCCTATAAGTATTTTTCCACGAATTTAAAAAAAAACTTTTGTAAGTCGACGTAAAATACGTCCAGTCGGCACACGGGAGACAAAAAATGTTGACGTAAAATACGTCCAGTCGGCGTAAGAGGGTTAAATGGATATTTTAATGCTTTAAGGTTTTTAAACTAAAAATTTATCAAGAAATTTTTGTTATACTAAATTTTATGGTTTTCCTAAATCTGTTAGACAACAGATGCTATGCAGTGGAGTTCAGCTTTTGTCCATTCCACTACTCGTGCGCTGTATCTGATTACTGGTACTGCCCATGTGTTTATGGCTTTCATCCATTTCTGGAGTTTTGATGATGATGATTATTATTGAAAAAGAAACCCACAAAACTACTGAGTATATAATGTAATAAACTGCCCTTTTTAGGCATACTCATAGAAAGAAAAGAAACAGGATATGAGTTCACCACATATTGAAAGCCCACACACAAACTCATATACCTATTCATTTCTTCTCTTTCCAGTCATAATATAAAAATAGGTGTTCTAACTGGTTTATTTTTTAGGGCAATGAGAACGTGTGACTGTTGTAAGATAGATCAAGAAATAAATTACAGTGGAACCTCTACATACGAAAGTCCCTACTTACGAAAAATCCAAGTTACGAAAGTAAAGACGAAGATTTTTTTTGCTTCTGTATGCAAAAATAATTCAGGTTGCATGGAGAAGTGTGTGCTCCTGGAAACAGCCCACATAATAAGAAATGGATTCCTCAGGGGGTAGAATGCAATCCGGAAACTCAACACTATAAAAACCACCTAGTCGAATAGGATGACTGACAGAAAAAAAAAAAAAATAAACAAATGCAGAAGATGGAGGCAACAGAATAACCATTTGATGTTCATGGACGATATCAAGCTGTATGGTAAGAGCATCAAGGAAAATAGATACCCTAATCCTGACTGTAAGGATTGTATCTGGGGACATCACGATGGAGTATGGAATAGAAAAATATGCCTTGGTAAACACACACAAAGGCAAAGTGACAAGGACTGAAAGGATAAAGGTACCAGATGGGAACAGCATCAAACACATACGAGACAGGATAAAAATACCCGGGAATAACAGGAGAGGATATAAAACACCAAGAGATGAAGGACACAATCAGGAAAGAATATATGCAGACTTTAGGCGATACTCAAGTTAAAACTCAGCACTGGAATTATGAAGTCATAAACACATGGACAGTACCAGTAATCAGATACAGCGCAGGAGTAGTGGAATGGACAAAAGCTGAACTCCACCGCATAGCATCTGTTGTCTAACAGATTTAGGAAAATCTGAAAACCAGTGAAGATGAGTGGCTCATGAGTGTATGGGAAGAAGGACCCAGAAATATACACACACAGGCAAATGACAAACAGAATGGGGGTATGGCACAACAAACCAATGCAAGGACAGTACACGAGACAGACTAAAGAACTGGCCAGTGATGAAACACGGCAATGGCTACAGAGGGGAGAACTCAAGGAGCAGCAGAAGGAATGCTAACAGCAGCACAAGATCAGACCCTAAGAATCAGGAATGTTCATATAACAATAGGTGGAAACAATTTCTCGCCCATATGCAGGAAGTACAATTTAAAAAAGCACGCAAATGTCCAGCACTTGCACAGAACCAGTACAAAAAGAGGCATGATTCAGTAGTAAAAGTCCTCCACTGGAGCCTTTGCAAGAAACACCAGCTACATTGCAGTAATAAGTGGAACGAGCACCAACCTGAAGGAGTGATAGAAAATGATCAGGCAAAGATCCTCTGGGACTAAGGTATCAGAACAGATAGGGTGATACGTGCCATAGACCAGACGTGATGCTGATTGACAAAATCAAGAAAAAAGTATGACTCATTGATGGCGCAATACCATGGGACACAGTAGACGAGAAAGAAAGAGAAAATAACAATTTGTCCAAAATTGCATTTTTCCTAACTATACAAACATGAGGTCCTTTTACAATAGGAAGGTACTAGCGGCAGCTGGATAGGTCGTAAGCTTTCGAACAAGGGGTTCGGTAGTTAACTGCTTGTCCGACAGGCGCGCGCGCGCGACTGGGAGGTAAACAAATCACTTTTGCTTTTGGCCCAAGCAAAAACTGCAGAGTGAGGGGTGGCATGGAGGTGGGGCTATGTGTAAAAGGACTCAGGTTTGTATAGTTAGGAAAAATGCAATTTTGGACAAATTGTCATTTGTTCCGACACGGCATACAAACCTTCGGTCTTTTACAATAGGAAGACTCACTTCTTGGTGGGTGGAATCTGAGTCTTTTGTGAACAGACTGGTGTTCGCCCAACCTTGGAAGCCTCCCTGGTCGTAAGAGCGAGGGAGGGGGATCCAAGCCTCTGTCCGATTGATCGGGGTGTGCACCGCAGGATCAATGGTCAGACCTCTGGACCGAGTACTAAGAGAGAGGCAAGCGTATCTCTTCGTACCAGCAATGTAAGAACTTGTTCCTGTACAGGAGCAAATATAAAGTCATGGGTTTGACTCTTGTAGGCATCCACTTCCCCCCCCTTGTAGGAGGAAGTGGTGGATATTCTGCTCCTATCCCTAGTGAAAGGGATAGGATGGGGCTCTGTCATATAGCTCACCTGCATCTCGTCCTCATCAAGCGTAGTGACGACCGTGGCCCTCTGCCCACAGGTAGAGGAGGAGGAAAATACGGGAAGAGGAAGCCAGTCACTCACTCATTCACACATCCATCCACACAGTCACACCAGGACTCGATGCTGTTTCAGCACTGCGAGGGTCTGGGTTTGCTACACAACTTGTTGAGCAGCCACCACGGGTCCCAAGGAAAAGGTATCCAAGGACCTGTGGGCAATATCCCGAAGGTAGAAGGACATAAGGTAGTCTGGTTAGACCAGACCCCTGCCTTCAGGACCTGCGCCACGGAGAAGTCTTACGAAACGCCAACGAGGGGCCAATACTTCTGACTTCGTGAGCTCTCGGACGGGACGTACGGATGTCGTCACTACCATCAGCCTCATACGCCCTCCTGATGACCTCACGCAGCCAGAATGAAAGTGTGTTCTTGGGATACTTCTTTCTTGGTTACCCCGGTGCTAACGAAGAGGCGTCGACACTCAGGCCTGAGGTGTCGAGTTCTCTTCAGATAGCGCCGTAGCGCCCTCACAGGACAAAGCAGCATCTCATCCGTATCATTATCGGTGAAGTCCATTAGGGAGGGAATCGTGAATGACTCGAACCTGTCGTCAGGGATCGACGGTTTCTGAGTTCTTCGCAACGAAGTTCGGGACGAAATCGAGCGTCACAGATCCCCATCCCCTGGAGTGTCGTACATCATAGGAAAGACCATGAAGTTCCCCTACTCTCTTCGCCGATGCCAGGGCCAGCAAGAAGAGGGTCTTGAGGGTCAGATCCCTGTCTGACGACTCTCGGAGTGGCTCGAACGGCGTTCGAGTCAAACTCCTAAGGACGAGAGTCACATCCCACCCCCGCAGGGGGCCTGAGTTCCCTGGGTGGGCAAGACCTTTCGAACTCCTCAATGAAGCCAAGGAAATCTCGAACGAGTTCGAGATGTCCAATCCCCTCAGTTTCAGGACGAGCGCCAAGGCGGCTCTGTATCCTTTGTACTGTGGGGACTGAGAGGAGCTTCTCTCGGCGAAGAAAAACGAGGAAATCCGCTACCTGCTGAAGAGTGGCTCTGAGAGGAGATAGACCCCGTCTACGACACCAACCACAGAAGACGGCCCACTTCCCCTGGTACACAGCTGCAGAGGACTGACGGACGTTTCCAGCCATCTCTGTTGCTGCGCTACGAGAAAAGCCTCTCGTTCGCAAGAGATGGTGGATAACAGCCAGCCGTGAAGACGTAGGGACTGGACTGCTCGGTGGTACCGCTCGACGTGTGGCTGGGCGAGAAGGTTGTGCCAGGGGGGAATCTCTCTCGGTTCTCCTGCGAGAAGAGCCAGCAGGTCCGGATACCAAATGGCCTGTGGCCATTTGGGAGCCACCAGGATCATCCTGAGATTCAGGGTGACCAGTGCTCGACTGATCACCTTGCGAATCAGGCTGAACGGGGGAAAGGCATAGGCGAAGAGGTTGTCCCACGGGTGTTGAAGAGCGTCCTCTGCAGCTGCCCATGGGTCCGGCACGGCCGAGAAGAACACCTGGAGCTTCCTGTTGTGCCGGGTGGCGAACAGATCCACGACTGGTCGCCCCCATAGGTCGAAGAGCCTTTCCACCACGTCCTGGTGTAGAGACCATTCGGTCCCTATCACCTGATCCCGACGGCTGAGCGTGTCTGCTACTACATTCCTCTTCCCTGGAATGTAGCGTGCCGACAGCTCTATTGAGTGTGCCTCGGCCCACTCGTGCACCTGCCGAGTCAACTGGTACAACGGGAGAGACACTAGCCCCCCTGTTTGTTGACGTAGGCCACTACCGTGGTGTTGTCGCACATCAACACCACTGAGTGTCTCACCAAGCGGTCCTGGAACTCTTGGAGAGCGAGGAACGCTGCCTTGAGTTCCAGTACATTGATGTGAAGGTGCTTGTTGTTCTCGTCCCACACTCCTGGAAGTCAGCAACTCCTCCAGGTGTGCGCCCCATCCCTCGGTCGATGCGTCTGAGAACAGCTGCATGTCCGGGGGGGGAGTGCGTAGAGGCACTCCTCTTAAGAGGTTCCTGTCGTCCAGCCACCAGGCAGATCCTGCCTCACCCTCCGGTGTCAGTGACACTGGAAAGCTTGGGGAATCCGTCGCCTGTGACCAACTACTCCTTTAGCCTCCACTGAAGAGACCGCAGGTGAAGACGCCCGTGAGGGACTAACTTCTCGAGTGACGACAGGTGTCCGATCACGACTTGCCATCGCTGAGCTACCTGCTCCTGCCGAGACAGGAACTGGTTGGCTGCCTCCCTGAATCTGCTGATCCGCGAGTCTGCGGGGAAGACTCGCCCTGCTACCGTGTCGATCAGCATACCCAGGTACTTCATCCTCTGCTTGGGCTCGAGATCGGACTTTTCGAAGTTCACAACGATCCCCAGATCGCGACAGAACTCGAGCAGTCGATCCCTGTCCTGTAGCAACTGCGAGCGGGAGCTCGCCAGGACTAACCAATCGTCGAGATACCTCATCAGACGTATCCCGTGCGAATGGGCCCAAGCAGACACCAGAGTGAACACTCGCGTGAACACCTGTGGGGCGGTTGAGAGACCGAAGCAAAGTGCCTGAATTGGTACACCGTCCCGTCGAGGATGAAGCGGAGGTACTTTCTGGAGGACTGATGAATGGGTATTTGGAAATACGCATCCTTCAAGTCCAACCGAAAGCATGAAATCGTTCTCCCTGATGGAGTCGAGCACTGAGCGTGCCGTCTCCATCGTGAACCGGGTCTGGCGAACAAACGGTTCAGGGGAGAGAGATCTATCACCGGGCGCCAGCCTCCCGTAGACTTTTCCACCAGGAAGAGTCGACTGTAAAAGCCCGGTGACTGATCCGTGACGATTTCTACAGCTCTCTTGACTCAGCATGGTCTTGATCTCCTGTCTCAGTGCTTAACGTCTGCTACGTCCTTCGATGACCCTGGAACGTACGACTGCTGTTGGACCGGGTTGGAGGTGAGGGGTGGCCGAGATTCGAAGGTAATAGATATCCCTCCCGAAGGACATCTACAATCCAGGTCTCGGCGCCGTAGCGCTGCCAAGTTGCCCAATGGCTGGCCAGGCACCCCCCCACCCCCCCACTTCCGGCAGCAGGTGAGGGGGAACGCCGTCCCTAGCGTTTCCCCCTTTCTTCGACTTCTTCCCAGAGCCTCCACGGGAGGAGGAGGGCTGGGAGGAGGGCTGGTTACGGCTCCCCTTGGTAGAAGTCGAAGAAGACAGAGTCTTTCCCGGGGCTTCGACGCAGCTACCGTCTTAGCCACCGAGGAAGCGCTAGCCGAGCTCTTAGACTTGGCCGCAGTCCGAGGCTGCCCAGAAGCCTTCGAGACTGCCTGGTGTACCAGACGGTCACTGTCGTCAGTGCGCCGTCTGTCCACCGCAGCGTCCACCATCTCTCCTGGAAAGAGAGACGTGGAACTCCGTAAAGGTCCGTTGCGAAGTCCCAACGCCGCTTCACGCCCGGCCGCCCTGGAAACCCGAGTAAGGAGGCGTCCCTTCGTCGGAGAACCAGGTTGGCCCACAGGTTCACCGTCTGGTGGGCAAGGAAGGAGATGGCTCTTCCTCCAGACTGGCAAAGTCTCCTAAAGGCCGAGTCATCTTCAGGGGAAATTCCCCCGGAGTTGGCTGCGACCTTAGATACTGTGAGGACCACAGATCTAGCCAGGAGACGGCCTGGAAAGCTGCCATGGCGGTAGATTCCAGGGAAACGAGTGCCTCTTGCTGCGAGAACCATAGGTTCTCGGACAGGAGCTGCTGCAGAGACACACCCGGAGTCAGCCTGGCTAACTCCGGGTTCACCTGTTTGGGCGGCATCGGGTCTTCAGATGGCACGTAAAAACGCCGCTGTCGCAGCAGAGGAGGCGGAAGCAGCTTGCTCGACCTGCCAGACTTGAGCGAACCGTCTTGTCCGGAAACAAGCGATTCAACCTGGTCCAGCACTGAGTCTGCAAGCTCGGAACGCGGCAAACCCACCGTCGGTCTGGGTTCCCTCTTCGGGCCCCAGAACGACTCGAGCCGGGACGTGGGCTCGGATGGTGGGAGCGGCGATCCTTCCCCGAGGTCGTTGTGCTGACGAATCAGCGCAATAACCTCGGCAAAGTTCCTCTGGATCTCAGGAGTGACTGCGTCCTGCGGAGTCGGACCATCCAGTCCCTCAAACAGGAGCACCTCCCGAGACCCTCCTCCCTCAAGGGGAGGAACAGCGACAGACCCCTCTCGGTCTCCTCCAACCACTTGTGCGTACGACCTGGCTGGTCCGAGAACCGTGCCTGGTACGTACGACGACGTGGTGGGATCCTGAGGGGCGCACCCCTCACGATCACTCCTCAATACCTCGCCCCTCTCCCGGTGTAACCCGAGGAGGTTGAAGGTATGGGAGAGGCAGACCTGACGCTCCTCCTCGCTCGCTGGCAGAAACCAGCGGGCTTGGAAGGACTGCAGGCGATCGTCAACCCGCGGTGGCGATCGAGCTGCAGACCTAGTCGAGCCGTCTCGCTGTGGAGAACGGCTGGACCGAGAACAGCGGCCCCGGTCTCGTGTGTCAGAAGAGCTGGTGCTGGTCGCCGTACCCGATCGCTCTCTGTGCGAGTGACGGTCAGGCGACCGGCGAGCTTCACTGTCACGGTGAGACCAGGTGCGTGTCCTCACGGCGCGTCAGTTCGCTGGTACCAGCCGTGGCTGGTGCCGGCGAACGGGGGGACCTCTTCCCAGCCTCAGCCCGTGGCCGGTCATGGACCGCCACGTCCGCCGCCCGGGTAGCCAGCTGCTCGCCACGAGAGCGAGAGCTGGTCTGGTGAGAGTCGCGGTGAGCGGCTGTCACCAGTCTTCCGCTCCGTGCCGTGAACCTGACGCTGAGCGGACTCAGAGGTCTGGTTCCTGGCTGCACGGTCGCTGTTAGGCGACCGTACACTCGGTACCTCTCGCGAACGAGAGGCCGAGACGGATCCTGCTGCCGTGGCCGAACCACTAACAGCAGGTGAGGAAGTGCCGGTGTTAGCCGGCACTCCTCTGGTCCCCGTAGTCTTCTTCCTCGCGGAAGAAGAGACGGGTCCTGCCCCCGAAGGAGCAGGGTGACCAGCGGAAGAACCCCCCGTCTCACCAGAGCGAGACGGGCCCTTAGAAGTTCCCGAAGGAGACTTCTTAGGGGGGGGAGGCGACCTTCTTTCGTTCTTCATTGCGGGGAAGGGGGAGCCTTAGAAGAAGAAAGGGGAAGAAGGCGGCAGACGACGACGACGACGAAGAAGACGATGAAGACGACGACGACACCTTCCTCCTCCTCTTCTTCTTCTTCGTCAACCTCCTCAGGACCGACGTCAGATCTGTCATCCAGAGCGGAGCCGGGCCTGCTGTTGCCGAAGCAACAGGGCCCGGACGCACCTGTCCGAACAGATCAGCATCGGGAGCAGCGGGGCCAGGAACAGGAACAACGTCAGCAGGTGCAGGCATCACAGGAACAGCAGTAGAGACGGCAGGGGCAGATACAGGAACAGCAGCAGTGGTCATCAACGTCACGTCCGAGAACGGCGGCTGGGCAGGTACGGCAGGTACGGCAGGCTGTGCAGGCTGTCCAGTTGGACGGACCAGCGGCACAGACATCCTTGGTACTGGTGGGAGGTCCAGGGGCGAGCTCTTCGGGCACACGAAGTCCGGTCGCGGCAGCACGGCAAACCCAGGTGGCGGCATCACACTCCCCCGTGATACGGCGACTGGTCCCTGCACCGATGTAGTAGGTGTTACAGAGACCGCGTGCGGGGTGTACACCAGGTGAGGAGGTGAAGCGTAGCCAGGTGTTGTAAGGGTCGTGGTGGTCGTCGTAACCGTCGCATGAGTGACCGCCACGGAGCCAGCGAGATGGTAGAGCAGCCCCTGGACACTCGGCACGCCCTGCAGCCCCAACGATGCCCACACCTGTCCGAGGTCGTCCTTCGCGGCAACCGCACCTGAGGAAGGCAAAGTCGGGTGATTAGCAGGCTCCTCTACCCGCTCGCCCGAAGACGAACGGATAGAGGACCCAGAGTACAACTCGACGTCAGGGTATCTAGCGCCCTCCTCCACACTCGACAAGTCAGGTGAGGAGAAGGACCTAGAAACCCCCCCCGAAGGGGAAGGCGCCAAACGTGGAAGCTGAGCGGGCGGCAGGAAAGACGACGAAGTGTCCGTAACCAAAGGAGTCGCGGGAGAGCTTTCCGACGACTCCTTTGCAGGCCTTCGCTTCTTCCTGCCCTCATACAAAGTCCACTGCGCCTCCGACCAATTATTACAAACTTCACATGGCTCGGCTCGGGTGCATTCGCGCCCCCGACACCGAGCGCACAAAACATGTGGGTCAATTTCCGGGAATGAGCGGAACTTCCCGCATTTACGCCCTTCGGTACCCGGGCATAGTCTCCGTGGGGTAGCGAGGCGAGGAGATTCCATAATTGACCAAGATATCACAATTCAATGAAAAAAGAAGAATGATTGTACTTACAATGATTCTTTCACACACAAACACAACCATATACTTAAGGAAAGCAAACGACGAGAAGCGGGCAGAGAGCGTCGAACACACACGTCTACTCGCTGTGAGGCCGAAAGCAAAAGAGATTTGTTTACCTCCCAGTCGCGCGCGCGCGCCTGTCGGACAAGCAGTTAACTACCGAACCCCTTGTTCGAAAGCTTACGACCTATCCAGCTGCCGCTAGTACCTTCCTATTGTAAAAGGACCGAAGGTTTGTATGCCGTGTCGGAACAAAATTTGATAAGTATAAAGACCTGAAAATAGAAATTAAAAGGATATGCCAATGAAATTGTACTCACAATCATAGGGGGACACTAGGCACGATCCCAAGATCCCTGAAAAATCTAGATGCTTAAGTAGCTCCAAGACTCAAGTGAAGAGTGTGCTCCTAGAAACAGCACACACAGTAAGAAAAGTGAAGAACTCCTAAGGAGGCAAGAAGAAACCTGAAACCCTACACTATAAAAACCACCCAGTTGAATAGGATGACTGTGATAGAAAAAAAAAGCAAAATATTTAATCATCTTAAATTGTTTTTTCAATATATTCCAACTATTTACACTGAAAAACATGAGATCTCTCATAACATTTCTTTCAAAGTTTTGTTTCAAATACGTAATTGATATGAGTTTGTTTCAAAGTTGTACAACCATTCAAGACATTTGACTGTAAAGAGTTGTTCTCCATTTTCTGCCGTCAGGGATTGCTTTCTGTTTGTTAGCCATCATATCCACAAGTCAGACAACTGTAACCAACTCAAGGGCTGAATAATATACTGTGCTTCCACGTTCCATTCTCTTTGGAATGAATACCACCACAGTCCAACTGCTGGTTTTAATGTGTTCATTTGTTATTGTCAGATTCATTATTGAATTAAAACATTCCATTTACTAAAAAATAATGGTTATTAAATAGCAAATCACTACCAAGAACATAAACACTTGGCTACCAGATCTACACCTTCATTCCTTCTAATGCCTGTGCGCAGGGCCAACACTTATTTCAACATTTGTACCAGTTCCACGAATTTTTCTTTTCTTTTTATAAAATGAATTTTAAGACCATTTTGAAAGGCTTTTAATGCACTTCTAGTCACTTAAAAGTACAAATTTCCATGGGAGCTTGTTTTTACCACCTCACCTGGTGACCAGATTGCATACGATTCTGCTGTGACTATACGTATGCACAACTTGGTAAAGAACTATCTTGTATTGTAAGTTGATACTTAAGCAAATCCTACACCAGAGGAAGATTTGGATCAGTTTGTATAGACCACGTAATAAAATATTAACACACAAGTCTTGTACAATTATAAAAGGTTCCTAGGCTAAGGTGCATTTCAAAACTTAAAAATAGCCTAAGCAAATCTAGTCATAATGTAAAACATTTTTATAAGATGGTAAAATTTATATAAATATGGGTCCTAAGTGTAAGCATACATTATTGGTGAAAAGTGCCAAATAAGGTACTGCAAAACAACTGGCAGTATCATAAGTAACAAGAACAGGATTTGTGGTTTTACCATGTCACCTGTAAACATTAATAATTAACAAAAATCTCAGTGGTGTTGTAACACGGTATAAATTAGGAAGGTGGCCAAAAGCCTTGTCACCTAGATGAGCATGGCTTCATTTATGGCTTTGGACAATTAGTTATTATTCAAGAAGCACAATGGACTTTCAAATTGTTACCCAACTGAACAAATTGCTGTATTCTTCATACTGCAGCCTATAATCATCAAAACAGAACTACTGTTGTCAGATTTATACCTTACAATCTTAATGCAAGCAGTTTAAATGTCACTGATAAAATGCATTCTTAAGTTTACTTTCATTAGTTTTTCTGATATAATGTTCACTTTTAATGGCAAATTCATGCTGCGTTATAGCCTACCATAGCAAAACAAAAACCTAAAAATCTAAAAATGTGAATCAGTCTACTATTCTGATGAGTAATATTGGATGGCCTTTTGCACTGCAACTTGGATATGCCAACACCCTCACCATCAAAACACATGCACAGATTTTGTACGTAATGTATGATGTGATCCCCTTAAAAGTCTGAGTATACAAGAGCAGTGCTGCCTGCTTAGAGAGAGAGAGAGAGAGAGAGAGAGAGAGAGAGAGAGAGAGAGGAGAGAGAGAGAGAGAGAGAGAGAGAGAGAGAGAGAGAGAGAGAGAGAGAGAGCGCTCTCACAAGTAAGCCAGTGTCAAGAAATATGACATTTGATTAAAACTGCTTTCAGTCACTATTCTATGGGTACTGGAAGATCATATACCATTCATGAACATACAATAACTTAACCACACACTGTTATTTACCCAGTTTTACTAGACTTACAATACTAATCACAATTTTTTCACAGTGCACTTTCTTCTACAGCACTTTCAATAATGCATTCCTTACGCTACTCCTCTAAAATTAAACTGCACAACAAACCCCAATAAAGTAAAATGTTATGATCAATTTTCTCCACTAGAGACAGAAATATTAAATAGTTTCCAATCTTACCATGACAGTGGTGTCATAGCCTAGTCCTGCTAAGAAGCCGGCACATTCTAGAGCAATGTATGACGCCCCAACCAAAAGTGTCTTGCCAGGGGCATAAGGTAAAGAAAAGAGATCATCTGAAGTAATGCAATATTCCTTAGCACCTGGAATATCTGGATACCTTGGCCGACCACCTGTGGCTATGAGAAAGTTATCGGATGTAATCATCTTCTCTTTCCCTCTGCGATCAACAGTCTGAAAATAAGATAAATGATAAGGCAGAAAGCACACATTTGTAAAGATTAGAGGTCATCAACAAACATTTTATCTAAAAAAATATGACTGACTTTTAATTTAGGCTGTCAATACAAGCCAAGCAATGAGACACTTACCGATTCAGGATTTAAGATCTTGAAAATATGGATTTGGTGTGTTGGACAGCACAACAATGATTTCCAGATTTAATACAATGCTTTGAAATTGGAACTGGGAGACAACCCCACAGTTGTACTAAGGTGTAACAGAGGTGTTAAGACTGTAAAACTGATAGAAAGAAGTGAGAATGGAGTCAAAGGCTAAAAACAGGATGTAGCTGGGGGCTGAAGGGATGCTGAAAAAACCCTTTGATAATTACTGGATTAGCTGGGTCCATGATATAATTCAGTTTTTGCTCGGATGAAAAAACTCCCTAATAATGTCATGATTTCAATGCTTGACTTTCAAAGTGAAAGTAAAGTACAGTGGACCCCCAGTATTCGAATAGCTCAAAACCCCGAATAGTTGAAACTCCCCTTTAAAAATGTATATATCTGCCTATCTTGAGTGTTCCAACACCAAACTATTCCTAAAAATAATATTTCAAAGTAAACCATAAACATTTTTTTATGTATTATATGACTTAGTTATGAACAAGTGAATATAATCCAGTCCCCCCATAAGTATTCAGCCAAGCACATTTTCTTTCACATACTAGTTACTATTAAAGCCATCTAGATGATGAATTTGCTGTGCACTCCGATGAATGAAGAGTTAGATCTCCTCTAAGGGCGCCTCTTCACCTTCTTCAGGTGGCACTTTGGGAGGCACTAACTCAGGGGATTCAAGAGGCACTACTTTGGAGGGTCCTTCTTAATATGAGTGATGAACATCATGATTGGCAGCTGCTGTTGTTGCTTCTTCATGGTGGTGAGGGCTTGATTATAGGGCTCCAATGCCATATCAAGGATATTTAAAAACGTCAAGGAGCATTCTATATAAGGATCCCATGTTGGAACAAACTCCCGTACGTCATCTATCATCCTCCTAATTTGGGATAGCCGTTCCAAAGTCAGGGCCACTGCCTCCTGATCCTGCTTCTCTGCTGAACCTGGTGAATCTTCTTCACTGCAGACATCAGTTCTTCAAGTCCTGGTCAGTCAGGGGGTCAGAGTGGGTATCAATGAGTTTGCTGACTTCTTCCTCAGTGATGTCTCCAAAGCCTTCACCAGCAAGGATCATCGCCAACTGGACCGCCCTATTGATGGCCAAACATTGTATTTCTTCTGGAGAGAAGCCCTGATAATTTTGCACACAATCCAGCCACAACTTACTCCAGCATGTGGTCAGGATCTGCTCCTTCATCTCCTTCAACAACCGGTCGATGACAGATAAACACGTGGCAATTGTGAATTTATGCCAATATTCCTTCAGCATAAATTCAGTTGCAGTCCAATGCATCAACAAGGAGCTGGAGGGAGTTCTCAGTGTGTTGTAATAAAAGACTTTGAACCCCATGCCCAAGTCGCTCAGGTATTGGCTAACTTGAGGAATGAAGCTTTGATGGAACCAGTACTAAGTAAAAACTTTGGTGATCCAGGCCTTGGGATTGTGCATCCAGAACACAGGCAGCAATACCTTGTTCTTATTTTTGAGTGCCCTGGGATTTGCAGCCTATTAAATGAGGTCTAGTTTCAGCATAAAGATGCTGCAATTCCACAGATCAGGAGGGTAACCCTGTCCTTCTGTGCCTTGAATCTGGAGGCTTTAGCTACATCCTTCATTAAGTATGTCTGGGAAAGCATCTTTTTCTAGAACAGGCCAGTTTCGTCTATATTGAACACCTGTTCTGGATGGTAGCCTCTCTCCTGAAGAATCTTCTTGAAGGTCTCAGGATATTTTGTGGCCACCTCTGTCCGCCGATGCTGCTTCCCCTTCTAAGGAAACAGACTTAAGGTGGAACCACTTCTGTGAAGCAGTGAAACCATCCTTCGCTCACCTGAAAACCTTCAGGAGCTAAGGATGGTCCCGGTTGTGTCTTCCTCCTTGTAGGTACATGAAAAAGACGCATTTCGCATGTACCAGTATTATGATGTTATTATTATGTTCAAACATTATTTCACATGTTGCGCGCCATTAGAGTATCCATGTTAAGTCCAGTAATATGATATGGCAACATTTAAGTATTGGCAACATTGTAATTATTGCCCTCATGAGGCAGTCTCGTCTCGTCTGTATGTTTGTTAAGCTGGCTGCTGTTTGTCCCCTGGATCTTGTATATATTTCTACAATAGACATTTAGAACCTACATTTAAGTTGTGTCCTTGCCCCTCCACTTAAGGTTAAGGAGTTTACCAACACATACATGGCGCAGTGAACTTTGGAAGTGTCGTATTGTGTGAAGTTTATCAAGACTTGGACATCGGGAACCGGACGGTCGTCGCCATATTGGATGTTCAGTTCAAATGTGCTTTCGTGTCCCAGCTGATTCTTCTATGTCATGTGCAGTGTAGTGCCTCAAGTACTCAGTGAAGTGTTGTGCAGTGCATTGTGCTTTTATAGTGCCTTTTTTGTGTGCTCTAGTGATTTATGTTATTTTATTGAGTACGCATTTATTCTGTTGTGGCTTTGCCAGAGCACCGACCGTCACACCCGCACTCATGCCATGTCACGGGATGACTGAGTCTGATCCAGTCGACTTGGCAACCTTGCCTTGGATGTGAGCTGCCGTAGGCAGACACTATCGCTCAATAGTCCCCTCGTTGGCTGACGTATTTCTCGCACATACGCACACACTCATGCTTCAACGAATTTTATTTATTATTCTTGTATTATTCTTGTATCAGACGTTTTGGGATAATTTTAATAATTTTGTTGGAACTTTATTCTTGCGCACTGCACATTGACAATAATGATGGACTTGAAAGGTACGCCTGCAGACCATTTAGAAGAGCCCACAGAACAGTGGCAATTCAGTAATGTGGGCGCCCACACTCTGAGTGTTGGGGGAGTGTTGGAGCATCCAGTCTCTCCTCCCCACCACTCTTAAGCCCCCACTACCAGCCCCCATCTACCTCTCAAGCTACAGGGACAGATTTCCTCGCTTTGATTAAGTTTTTAGAGGAATCTCGCTTGTATGAGGATGAGAGAAGAAGAAGGGAAGATGAAACAAGAAGACAAGACAGACAACATGAAGAAGAAAGAAGAAGGGAACAAGAAGCAATTTGCCTTAGAGAAGATGATCTTAGAAGAGAAGAGGAGAATGCAAACTCTTGCACCAATCATCCATTCTCATTCAGGTACCCTTACACCTGGCACAGAGGTGGTTTCGAACTCCAGTCAACCCTCTCTTCCACCACCACAGAAAGCAACCGCGCAAACGCCACCCCCACTGAAGGCAGATGCAACATTCCAGATGTTCAGGGAATGGAGACGTCGGTGGAATGACTATGCTGTCATGGTGGATCTTTCTAAGCTTCCACGGGAAAAGCAAATGATCCAGATGAGGATGTGTTTAACCCTGGAAACGCAGCATGTTTTAGAACACACTTCAAATATCTCCCTCTACAGATAAGCCTGTAGATGAAGTCCTTGACGCCTTACAGTCACATATAAAGGGTTTAAGGAATGAAGTACTTCGCTGAAGAGAGTTACTTAGCTGCAAGCAATCGGAAGGAGAATCTTTCGCTGATTTCTATGTGAAACTTCAACGCCTTGCGGAAGAAGTTGATTTATGCCCAGGTACCGCCGTCGCATGTGAAGAGACCCAGCTGAAAATGATTATCTTGATGGGCATTCGAGACGCGGACTTGGTTCAGAAGTTGATCGCCTTGGATGCCAATTCTTCTTTGCAAGATTTCATCACCACCTGTCGGTCGTATGAGGCGGCTAAAACTGCAACTTCTGCCATACGTGCCCCACCCAATAAGCTGTGTGCTGTTTCGGCCTACAAGAGAAGCAAGAAGTCAAGTGGAAAGCATCCACCTTCGCCGAAACCCTCGAACCCAGCAACTTGGTGCCAGTACTGTGCTCGTCAGCATGATCAAGACAAATGCCCTGCAGCCAACAGTACTTGTAAAAGCTGCGACTGCGTTGGTCATTGGTCCAGGACCATGAAGTGTCCTGCCAGCAAGGTCCAGTACTGTCTGTGTCACCGCATTGGACACTTCCATAAGTGTTGTAGGGAGAATAAGAAGAATCTTCGTCAGGACAGAACTTCAAGCAACAGTGGTGCCTCTTCAGTCAACAACAAATCGCAAGATTCAAGGACCAGCTGTCGTCGCCTAGGATCGCCTCGCACCATTTCCAAGACGCCCAAACCTATCTGTGTCCTCTTGTCATTTGGCGATGTTAAGTCTCGCATTGACATGTTACCAGACACAGGTGCCGATGTCACTGTTATTGGAAAGCAGCACCTTGACACATTGGGTATCTCCAGGAGCTGTTTGCAGACGCCTCCGCAAAGTGTGACGTTCACCGCGGATGGATCTCCAATGTCACCTGCTCTGGGTATATTACAAGCTACCCTTACAATAGGCAAGCGATCCTGTCTCGCCAGGATTCAAGTGCATGAAAATGTGGAATTTCCACTTTTATCCTATGGTCATTGTGAGGAACTGGCCATAATATCTCCTGATTTCCCTAAACCTAGAAGTCAAACACGTTAATAGAGTCAAGGAGCTACCCATCTCAGCGACCACATCACCTTCAGCAGCAAAGGAATACTTTCTTTAAGTTTCAAGATGTGTTGGTCTCGAAAGAAGAGTTGAAGACAGCTCCTCTCAACCCTATGGCTGGTCCTCCCATGAGAATCCACCTTAAGGATGGTGCAGTGCCTTTTGCCATCCACACCCCAAGACAGATTCCATTCGCTTTTAAGGACCAAGTCAAAGAAGAGCTTGACTCCATGGTGGCCCAAGGGATAATCAAACCTGCTGGTGATGACCCGTCAGTTTGGTGCCACCCTCTCGTCGTCGTTCCCAAGAATGGGACAGGAGTACGAATCACTGTCGATCTGACCAAGTTGAATAGCCAGGTTTCTCGTCCAGCCCATCCTTCACCCACACCCTACGCCGCTATTCGCAGTGTAGGCCCGAAGGCTCATTATTTCACCACAGCTGATGCTCTCTATAGTTACTGGCAGATGGAACTGGCAGAAGAAGATCAGCATTTAACCACCTTTATTACGCCATATGGTCGGTTCATACATTGCAGAGGACTGATGGGCTTCGCAGCTACTGGAGACGCCTTCTGCCTGCGAGGTGATATGGCCCTTCAAGGTGTCCAAAACTGTGTTAAGGTCATAGACGACCTTCTCCTCCACGATGAAGACTACGCTACACACCTTCATCGTATCCACGAAGTGCTCACTCGGTGCCGCAAGTCTGGGATCACTCAACAAGGATAAATTTGTGGTCGCTGCACCCTCCGTGAATTTCTGTGGGTACAATCTCTCAGGAGATGGCATCTCAGCTGATAAGCAGAAAGTCAGTGCCATCAAGGATTTCCCAACCCCTGCTAACCTGACAGACCTCAGATCGTTTATTGGATTGGTCAACCAGTTAGCGGAGTTCACGCCTGACATCTCCATTGCAGCCCAACCTTTACGTCCCCTGATGAGTTCCAAGAGAACATTTGTTTGGACCCCCCAACGTGTCAAGTTAGCTCTCACCAGTCCACCAGTTCTCGCCCTCTTTGACCCAGACCTACCTGTTGTTCTTCAGACGGACGCTTCACGCCTCCACGGCATTGGATATGCCCTCCTGCAGGACCATGGTAATGGACACCTGCGTCTAGTTCAGTGTGGTTCTCGGTTTCTCGCTGACGCAGAGACACGATATGCCACCATCGAGCTTGAGATGCTAGCCGTTGTCTGGGCAATGTCGAAATGTAGGCTATATTTAGATCACCGGCCCCTCACACCTATTCTGAACAGTTATACGCTGGATGCCATTGAGAACTCTCGTCTCCAGCGCCTCAAAGAGAAAATCTCGCCCTACATCTTTACAGCTGTGTGGCGTGCGGGTAAGTTGCTGTGCATCCCAGATGCATTGTCTCGCGCCCCAGTCAGCCACCCCACACAGGAGGACGAGATCTCGGGTGTTTCTTCCGCTGCTCATCTTCGAACTGTCATGGCTGTGAACGCCGTTACGCTTTCAGACGAGTCTCCAGCTCAGGATCCCGACAGGATACTTCAGGATCTTCGTGACGCAGCGAAAGCAGATCCTGCATATACTCATCTACTCGATTGTGTCACATCAGGATTTCCTCGCAACAGATATGACCTTCACAATTCCTTACTTCCTTATTGGAAACTACGTGAAGATCTCTACGCCGATGGTGACCTTGTCCTGTATGGAGCAAGGGTTGTAGTTCCTGCCGCTCTCCGTCGTCGCACCTTGTCCCACTTGCATGACAGCCACAGGTGTGTGGAAGCAACCAAGCGCAGAGCAAGGCAGTCAGTTTTCTGGCCTGGCATTGACTCTGATATTGCCAACACAGTCAGAGCTTGTGAGGCATGTCAGACATTGCAGCCATCTCAGCCGCAAGAACCTCTAATGAATGACGACAACCCGACAAGACCTTTCGAGTCCGTCTCAGCCGACTTCTTTGTTGTTGCAGGGAAGTCTTTCCTCGTCGTCGTTGATCGCCTGTCAGGATGGCCTGTTGTCGCACCCTGCCAAGGCGATACTACCGCTTCCAATACTATCAGGATCTTCCGCCGCTATTTCCGTGAAGTTGGTGTCCCCTTTCGCCTAAGGACAGATGGAGGCCCCCAATTCACCAGCGCAGAGTTCAAGGATTTTATGAAGCGATGGGGAGTTCGACACATGGTAACCTCACCCCACTACCCACAATCGAATGGTCACGCTGAAGCCGCTGTGAAGTCGATCAAGCACCTCATCGTCAAAACATTGATTGTGAAGCATTTGACCGAGGCTTATTGGAGCTCAGAAATACTCCTAACTTTACTGGACGCTCTCCTGCCCAGATCCTGTATGGCTGTCCTCTCAGGTCATGTATCCCTGCCCACCCTCAAGCATTCTCCAAGGAGTGGCCGGTCAAGACCGAAGATTGTGACCGCCGTGCTGCCGCTCGTTACAAGCAGGTAAAGACCAAGTACGACAAGCATGCTCACCCCTTACCCACGTTGAGTGTCGGACAGCAAGTTCAGATTCAAGACCCGACCTCTCATCGTTGGGACAAAGTTGGCACGGTCATGGGTCATGGAAGGTCAAGAGACTATCAAATTCGTCTCCCTAGTGGTCGTGTGTGGTGGCGTAATCGTCGTTTTCTTCGCCTGGTGCCACCCACTAATAGTGACCCCTTTCTCCCTGTCCCTGTGGCCCCTAGCCAGGACCTAGAAAAAGTGTCCTTAGTCAGTATTCCTCCAGTAAACCCACGTCGTTCCCAAAGACTCATGGAAAAGGAGTCCGCTCGAGAATGCACTACGAGCGTGAGGGGGAGGGAGGTGTAGGTACATGAAAAAGACGCATTTCACATGTACCAGTATTATTATGTTATTATTATGTTCAAACATTATTTCACATGTTGCGCGCCATTAGAGTATCCCATGTTAAGTCCAGTAATATGATATGGCAACATTTAAGTATTGGCAACATTGTAATTATTGCCCTCGTGAGGCAATCTCGTCTCTTCTGTCTGTTTGTTAAGCTGGCTGCTGTTTGTCCCCTGGATCTTGTATATATTTCTACAATAGACATTTAGAACCTACATTTAAGTTGTGTCCTTGCCCCTCCACTTAAGGTTAAGGAGTTTACCAACACATACACTCCTTTTCATCATCTTCTTCAGGAGCAAGTTCATCAAAGCCCAAAAATTCCAATTCCCCTTCTTCATTGCCTTTCTGCGCCTCTAAATTACCACGAAGAGTCTGAACACAGTGTAAGTGTGTTTATTATGGAGCCGAGTTACTTTTACATTGGTAAACAAATCTTAAAAAGCAATTGTCACTAGATAGGTATTTTACCGTAACAAAAAGAAGTGATTTGGGCAAATCGAGTGTATGCAAAAGAAACAGGTTAATAATCATCTGAACTCACCTGTTAAGTCAGTAGGAAGAAGACCCTGACCCTGTCTTCCATCTCCTCTCCTCTCTATCTTCTCACTCAGTACAACCAACATTGGCTTGAGTAAGTTTTATTTATTTTTTAATTTTTTATTATTATTGTTTTCATGTTTTATCATTGTTAAATTTATTGTGAAATAACATTTTATTTTAATATGTGAATTGGTACCTTTTACGTACATATAGTAAAGATTTTACCCTCTTCTCTCCTCAACAATATTACGATGCATGATAACTTAAAATCATTCATTCATTATTCATCAAAAATATAAACACTCCCTCCCTCTATCTCAAGTTAGCTGTGCACCACCTCAATGATGAATGATTTTGTTAATCGTTTATGCTAAATTTTATTGTGAAAAGCTTTTTCATTCATTTATTATTTTGTTGAATATAATTAACCTCTACCATCTTACTCAGCGCACCAAAAACTGGCTCAATTACGACACTTTTTATTGTTTCTGTATTGCATCTGATTGTTTTTATATTTTATTATGTTAAATTTATTATTGTGAAATTCTCTTTATGTGAATTGTTATCGCTTTTACATAAATACAGTAATATTCTTACTCTCTCTTCTCCTCTCCTCAAAATATCAACGCTCCCTCACTCAGTTTCAAGTCAGCTGCGTGCGACGTCACCATGGTATCGTACTTTTTTGTACATCTTTGATGCTATATTAAAAATTGAAATGCTTTATTCTTTTATTTATTTTGTCAAATATGGTTATCAATAACTATATATATTAAATTAAAAACATATTAATACAGTTTTTCTATTAAGATGTAGTAATCAAGTATAAACAAGATATCAATCTGTTCAAAGTACGAGCATTTGTTCGACAAATAATACAAAATTTTCTTCAATGTTTCATGTCGAAAAACGGTATGTTCAACATAAAAAATGTTCGACAAATGAGGTACCACTGTAACAGCCCATACACAGAGTTACAGCATTTCCCACGAGTTTTAATGTATTCTTGAATGATTTAGGAAATATTCTATCCGATTTTTAAAATTCTGATATTTTTACCCCAAAGTAGCTTTACCCTCTTAACACAATGTATTAATAATTAGCTTTAAAATGATGGCAAAATTAGCATCCTATCAAAAATATTTGCACCGACCGACCAATGAAAATCATTACTAGCTTTACTGATTAAGTCTTCCTTTCCAGTTGAGAAAAAGAATCTTACTAGAACTTAGTTTCACTGTATAGTACAGTAACTGATATTAGTAGCTATAGATAACCTGTTACAGTTATTCTGCCATGAGTTGTAATGGATTCTTGAATGCTTTAGGAAGAATTCTAGCAGTTTAAAATTTCAATTTTTTTTTTTTTTTTTTTTTTTTTTTTTTTTTTTTTTTTTTTTTTTTTTTTCACCCCAAAGTAGCTACAGGGGACCTGTTTTTGTACGATTCGGTTCTTGTAGACTTTTTCCGATGAAATTTTGTGTTGGGTTTCATACATATCCTCAGATTTCACACACTCAGAAAAGATCCTTACAAGGCACACTGCGTGACTAGGCCCCATACCAAGCACCCAAACAAAGCATCCTGTGTTTCCGTGACCCATTCTCTGCTTTTGTGTTTGTTGTTTTTGTGTTTTTTGTGCTAAAAAAAAACACGAGAAATACTATACAATTTAAGAAAGAACTCATAGCAAAGTGCTGAAGGATGCTGCAATCCGATCTTGGTGAGACAATTGCCTACAGTAAGTGCTGCTTTTAGTGAATTTAAGGCCAGCAGAGGCTGGTTTGATAAATTCTGAAAGCAAATGGGCATACATAATGTGCCTATTTCAGGGATAAAAGACATGTTTGCAAAGTGGAGAAATGTGAAAAATTGTGGTGAATTATCATCCCAACAAAGACGTAATCAATGTCTCTAACATCTTTAATGAAAATGCCGTGTTTAACTTTAGGGAAATTTTGAAGAAACGCCAGAAACAAATGTCTCTGGACAGTTTTGTTATGATACAGGGGTCCAGTAACTCTCAAGCTGGTCCTAGTACCAGTAAAAAAACAAAGAGGGAAAGTAACCTCAGATAGGTCCACGATAGCTGAAGTCCTTCTGGAGGGAAATTCTCCTTCCAAACAATAACCTCCCCTCCTCTCTTGTCTTCCATACACTAACATGTGTTTTCCATAAAGGTAAGAGTGATGTTAAATGTTCATTTATTCTTTTAATTAGTAATTTATTTCTCATTGTTTTCTATACGTAAAACCGTTTATTCCCTATAAATTGTATTTTTGTTAATATTTTTGGGGGTCTGGAATGCATTAATTGTATTTACATTATTCCTTATGGGAATTAATGTTTCGGATTTCATACGTTTCAGGACTTCATGGGACGTTCTGGAATGGATTACGTATACAAAAACTGAGGTTTCACTGTATATCCCCTAAGCACAATGTATAAATAATGGGCTTGATGGGTAAATTAGTATCTTATCCATAAAAAAAACTTTGCATTGACAAGCCAATGAAAATACTTACTAGGCAATTTTCTAACCAAGTCTCCCTTTCCAATTAAAAATAAGAATTTTCCTGTAACTTAGTTTTGTTGTATAACACAGTAACTGTTAGTAGCTATGCATAACCTGTTACAAAAATATTTTCAAAGATATTTTTTTTTTTTTTTTTTTTTTTTACCGAACAAAAGTATATATATATTTAAAATATTTCTGTTATATATTTTTATGGCAATTGCAAAAAATAATCTGTTAATTAAACTCAACAGTGGGACTTTTTTGTTTTTCTTTTCTGAATGTATGATACAGTGCATGTGCATTTGTCAAACCATGCAGCTTTAAACTATATGTACAACTATTCAGCTTTGAACTAACAAAAATCAGCTTGCTTTACTAGGAATTAAATTTCTATGTACCACCCATCAAAATAAATATAAACTATGCAAGAATGCACTCAGCATGAAAAGAGTGAACTTGGGACATAAATAATTTGACAGGGGAACTCAAGTAATGCAGAGTTAATTAATTGTGAGTAGGTATCTAGCTCTCAGCAGATTAATTATTTCATACAAAACAAATTATATATCAGCTGCTAACTAAGAACATTAAATTAAAGATCACATTTAAAAAAATAGTTAATAAGCTTTGCCAAAAATAAGAAAGAATGCAAATGTTTAAAGGGTAAGAAATACTTACACGCAAAGTATGAGGATCTTCAAAAGTTGCATAAGCATTCAAATAATCCACCTTCTTGTTTCTAAGGGCTACCCTATAGCCCCAGTTTAAGGAACCTATATGACTCTGAATTGCTTCAACCATCTTACTCCAGTCATGAGTTACATCCTCGGGAATTCCCCAACCATATTCACGGGAATCCTGAAAACAGTTATAAAAAGGTTTACATATTCTACAACTAATAATAAAAATTCTCTTGCGGGAGAAATTTAGAAATTCAACTTCTAAGCTCATTTGTTTTGCAGTTGAAAAAAATAATTATATCACAAGCAAGTTATCCCTATATCATTATGATCAGTTTTCTCTATGATGCTACAGCTATAGAGAATGGGATATTTTATTGGGTGACAATCATTTTCTTTAAATTTTTTGGACATTCTTTAACTAGGCTTTTTTACAATTTGTCATTCTCAGTGCCATACAAGTGATGAACAAAATTTTCTGTGAACCAATCTCGATTAGCAAGAACTTTTTAAGATGTACATTTACATGTAAAACAGTTCAAAACAGTGTATAACTCAAAAGTTGATCCTGTCCAGGATTATTCATACAGACATTCTCATTTTTTTTACAATTTGTCATTCAGAGTGCCATACAAGCGATGAACAAAATGTTTGTCATTCAGAGTGCCATACAAGCGATTAACAAAATTGTCTATAAACCAATCTAAAAAAATTTTTTTTAGTAATAATGTTTCAAGTTATGTTTATGTACGTATATGTAAAACACTCCACAACGGTGTACAACTCACACTTGATCCTATCCAGGATTATGCAGACAGACTTTCTTTCATTTTTTACAATTTGTCATTTACAGTGCCATACAAGTAATGAACATATTTGTCCATGAACCAATCTAAACATTTTTTTAGCAACAACACTTCAAGATTTGTTTATGTATACATAAAGTAGCCCAAAACAGTGTATACCTTACTTGATCCTATCCAGAATTATTCATACAGGCATTTTTACATAAAGTAGCCCAAAACAGTGTATAACTTCCTTGATCCTATCCAGAATTATTCATACAGGCATTTTTACAAGTATTTTTAGAATTTATGGTTCAAGAATTTTTACAATTTATGGTTCACAAGCAATGAACAAAATTGTCGATACACCAATATAAATTTTTTTTTTTTTTTAGCATTATCCCTTCAGGGTGCTTATTTAGACAAAACTGTTGAAAACTGTTAATATAACTAAAATTTGATAAGTCCTCAAAATCTGGTGGTTGGCATACCCCTTAAATATCATGAAATCTCTCTGCCATTTCCTTATGCTATAATGTATATGACTAATACTTCCTATCACAATATGGGAACCTTCTAAATACTTATAACTTCAGGTAATGGGGCAATTCTTGTATCCTTGTCTGTCTTCTCCTATACTGTACGTTAATTCCAAAAAGTGCAAAAGCCCAGCAAATAATGGATAGACTTATAGCTGCACAAGGTGAAGAAGCTGTACTCCAGCCTTTTGAGCTCAGAGATAAAATTAAGTACTATTAAACTTACTCCGCGATTCCAACGCACTTTGGTATCTGAATAAAATAAAGAATACTTTTTGCTTAAATTTTTACAGAAGATCCAAAGTTTGGGAGAAAGCTATCAGTTCTGCAATGAATATGAATGTATTATCCCCCTTACAGGGGTATCCCTCAACTGTTAACCTAACAATGGTAGCGTGGGCCATTCTGAAAGAATTTTCTTCATATACACAGACTACTCCAGACAGATACAATGACAGTTAGCCATCTAGTTTGGGTGGGTATAAGAACTGAATGCTGAAATGGAAATTGAGAGTAGGTAAATTGTTTAAAAGGTGTAACAGGAGGAAAACCTTGCAGTAGCACTATGAAACAATTGTTAGGATAGGGTAGAAAGTAAGATGGAAGCAAGAGATATGAAAAAGGGTATTGTAAAAGGATCAAAAGGGATTGCAGCTAGGGGCCGAAGGCATACTGCAAAGAACCTTACGCAATGCCTACATTTCACAGCATTAGGTGCACCGATGGCACTTTTCTTTTAGCAGCAAGAGATTCCATAATACTTCTTTGGATACTACCTCCTGGGCCTTTGAGATGAGTTACTTAAAAAGATTTGGTAAATGTTGTACCAAACTTTACAGAATCTAAATTTTCATGATAAAATTTATTATTTGGATACTTTCCTACTATTAAAGTTAGCTATATCTCTGTAATGATTAGGCGAGTCGGCATTCAAACAAAAAAATCAAATGGCTGCCTGGATGACTGTCTAGTTTACCTGTTCTCCACCAGGTGTGTTTCGAACGTTTTAGCTCATGTCAGAAATCTCCTTGACAGCCCACTAAGTTGTGGGGAGGCTGGGTGGGGGCTACTTTAACAGTAGGTAAGTATTCAAATAATAAATTCTATTATGAAAATTTATATTATTTGAGATGAATCTTACCTACTGTTAAAGTTAGCCAATTCCCACATTAAGTAGAAGACAGTGAGTAGTGCACCTAGACAAAAATCTGCTCAGCCAATCAAGCTAAAGGTTTCTCTCATGAAACCCAAAACATTCTTACCTGATCCGGAATCCTTTCTGGATTTTACTACCACCAGAAGTTGGATTCCATTCAGGGTGCAAGGCTCTCATACATGTGCAAAAAAGAGCAGCATTGTAAAGAAAACACTTCAATTCAGTCAAAATGAAACAGAAGCAGTGTGAAGGGACCCCAAGTGCCTGGGTCCAAAAGCCCTATAAAATGACAAGTCACTTAAAATTAATACCTTTATGATGTAAAGGAAAGATCCTATACAAAAATTGTACCCTCACGCTCCCCAAAATATTAAAACCCAGGATTTAAACAAGAGAGCCTACAGGATTGCTCTTTCTTCGGTTCAGGAAAAGACTACCTACTAGAAGTAGCAGATTAAGGGCTTTACTGTTTCAAACATAATTCTGCATACTATAGTTAGTGAGTGGAGAAAAACCAAATTGCACTTCTACTGCGCCAAATCAATGCTATCCTGAAGCAACAAACTGACATAACACTAAATAAAGTTACAACTGCTGCTCACATTATGAATGTTTATCTTCAACAAAGTTAGATATGGAGCTAGTTCTCATGCAATAGCCTAATCAAATATGTCACAGATGACCTTGTGTTCTTTGACAAAAGACGTTCTAGGTTTTTAAAATCACAAAAGAAAAGGTTAACTTTACCTCTTCCAGGCTTATCTATTGGCAGACAGCTAGGTTTTCTAAAACCACAAAACATTTTGCCTCTTCCAGGCTTAACCTTTGACAATGACATCTAAGTTTCCTAAAACCACAAAAGGAAAGGTTAACTTTGCTTCTTCCACGGTTAACCTTTGATAAAGATGTTCCAGGTTTTTTAAATGGATAACTACCTCTTCCAGGCTTAACCTATCTGATTAGTTTAAATGCCCCAAAGGGACTGAGAAGCATTTCCTTTCTTCTCCACTAAGGTGGTTACATTGAAATTCTTTCTCTGTAAAACATAGCCTTAACATCACCCTCAGCTCTAAGGCAGAAAGATAAAATAGCATTCCCTATAGCAGAGCTTAAAGAAGGGTGTCTGCAATAATTTTACTCATTAACTGCCAACAGTGCTAAATAAAAGGTTTCATAGTAAATAATTCAGAGAAAGTTTAGGCCTGCATTTAAACTCCAGAGAGCGATTGATATAGAGGTGAAGGAGCTTCAGTCTCAAAGCCTTACGGTGGTGATCCTCAGTGATATCTAAAAGCACATGATGCAATACCAAGGAAAGAATGCAACGATAACTTTGAAAGCAGACAGTAAAAAGTATTACTATCTCTAAAAAAGCAGATAAACATTGATGTCTACAAGGTTCCAGGTGCTGAAAATTCCTCTAGAATGGCACCCTTACCAATAAACAGACTGCTGTTTCTGACACTAGGCCACAGTTGTTTTCCACTTGATTAAGGATAGATCCTATGATAACTTGAAAATCCCCTTAGTGGGCAGGGACATTCTAGCATCTCCATGCGGTTAAGGAGATGCATAAGTTACTGGAATTGCATGGAATTGTATGGTCAAATCGATTTCCTCTTAATGGAAGAATAAGAGACATCTACCAAGAGTGCTAGAAATTCTGAAAATCATTTGCTCTGAGGCTAAAGGCTCTACAGGAGATGCTAAGCATTTCTTGAACACAGGAGATGCTAAGCATCTCTTGAACTTGAAATTGCTCAATATTAATTTGAGATACAAGAGGGAGGCATAGGAGTCTGAATCAAGCCACATTAAGGAAACACATCCACTGCTCAAGTCTGAGGGCCATCAGAGGAATAGTAATCATCTTGGTGTTCCTGTTGGAGCTCCACAGCAACTGCTTAACTTACAGATGTAAAAGCCAACTGCAGGTAGTTTGTTCTTTCATTCCCAATTGCCAAAATACTGTCCTTCTATAGAATGAATGATCAAACAAATAATGTGTAGTTAATTTCACTCAAATCAGCAAACTTCCCACAGACTGTTTCTGACTAGGGATAAACCTGCTAGGCATCTCTGATGGTCCTTCACTGTCCTGACAGCTAGAAAGTTTTACCAAATGTAGTATGAAAGTGTAATGATGTTAGTTAAAACTTTGTTTTGTGTTGAATGACAAAGGGAAAAACCTGGATGTAGGCTTAAGAACAAAATAGCCAATTTTTGGTTCCAGAGTCCCTCCTACAGAACCTGGCAACAAAGATGGTTCTGGATTACTTATAAATTAAAATAAAGTTACAGCTAGTTGTCAGCTTATGATCTATACAATTTACGATTGATCGACTTTACGACCACCCACAACTAAAACGACTGAGAATGGATGTGAGCAAGGAAGAGTTATGCCCAGCTGAACATATGACAGTTTTTCCCCAGCTCCCACCTCTCCACACACGCAGCTCACTTTTCAAGCTCCTAATGACTATTATCGTGGATCAGCAACAAGGATATAACTCCAGTAAACTTATGCCACCACATTCAACCGTAGATAAAAATGAGAGAAAATCATTTTAATCGAAACTTCCGGTCTTGAAAAAACACATTTTACTGTTGTTTTCACGCTAAAAGATAAGTAACGTAACGATAAAGCTCATACTACAATAAAATAGAGTGAAAATAGGGAAGGAACCACATATATTTTTACATAATAAACATGCCCACAACACAATCTGTTACAAAAAAAAATAATTTAGTTCACGAGACGTATTAAATTCATATTTTGACTTAAAAACACGTCATATAATGACAAATTATCTTGTCTCATATAGGAATATGAATATAAAATTTAGGCTTGAAGCCAAGCGCTGGAATCCATAGGGATTATTCAGCGCATGTCTCATATAAGTAAAGTATCTAGATATTTTATGCTAACTAGAAGCAAGGCAAGTCGCTCCGAACTGAGTTAAATACGGCGAAATAAACTTGTATTCGCCATCAGCTGATTTCCAAACCAAAACACTGGTCGCTCAATTATGCCAATGTTGGTCTGAATCTGATTCCTGTTTTGAGTCCTATTTTTTTTTTTTCTACTGATATATCACAGTCAGAATGCAATGAACCCCCAAAATTGGCTTATATTAATAAATTACTGAATTATATTGTATATGTAGTATACAGTATACTGTAGGCTAGGCTACTCTATTCGTATGTATACAATGTACCATGATATTATCATCATCGTATACGTGAGGCTAACTTGTTAATGTAATTTAATTTCTCTTTGTACTGAATTATCATAAGCCAATGTGCATTGAACCTAGAGAATTAGCTGAAATTAATAATTAGTATGCCAAATATGTATAAAGTATAGTGTAGTGTAGGCTAGGCTACCCTATATGTAAAGATGGTACTGATTATCATAGTATAGGCTGGGCTAGTATAATATTCTGAGGGTAAATTAATATGGGCCAACTTATGTCCAAATCGTCTTATGACCGGTTGATCGTAACCAATTGCAGTCTTAAGTCGACAACTAGCTGTAGTAAGTCGTAATTTCTTACGCCAAGGTTGTACATTTAGCCTGATTATCTGATAAAATCACCAGTGAGGCCATATTCCTAATTAGCCCTTACCATATAGGAAGCTTCCTTCTGGCCTAAAATTCTTCAAGAAGCAAGAACCTAGCCATGTCTAACAGACAAGCCTGCACAATTAAGTATCATCCCCATATCACTAGATAAGAATGAGGATTTAGAGAACTAAAAATCGTAATGCATGAAAACTGGGTCAGGTGAAGCAACAGGTGCTTGGCCTTTAGAATACTGTTTACAGAGTTGGCCAACTTGAACCAGTGATTCAGTAGAAAAAATTATTACTCCTAAAAATCGACACCATCCACCTATGGGCGACAAAATCCCTGGCAATACTTATAGAGGTGCTGTACACTAAACAAAGTACACATAAACATCTTGAAGGAACTAGCCATGTCTAACAGACAAGCCTGCACAATTAAGTATCATCCCCATATCACTAGATAAGAATGAGGATTTAGAGAACTAAAAATCGTAATGCATGAAAACTGGGTCAGGTGAAGCAACAGGTGCTTGGCCTTTAGAATACTGTTTACAGAGTTGGCCAACTTGAACCAGTGATTCAGTAGAAAAAATTATTACTCCTAAAAATCGACACCATCCACCTATGGGCGACAAAATCCCTGGCAATACTTATAGAGGTGCTGTACACTAAACAAAGTACACATAAACATCTTGAAGGAACTTTCATGACTGAAGATGTACTGGTAAAGAGGAATATATTTCTGTATATCTACCACAAGTCTGACTGTTCTTAGAAAGGCACACAAAACCATTATAGAAAACCAAAAGTACGGGGACAGACATTTCCTGTTATTCAGTCTCAAAATGTCCAAGAATGACTGCCTATTTTCAATTGCTTATGGAGCTAGAAAGACAGGTAAAATCCCAGTGAATTGCTGGCTGTTCCATTCATTCTCTCTAATACAACCTCCTGCTAAGGAAAGAGACACTTCTGCTGAAGACAACAAAGGAACAGCTATAAGCAGGAGATTAAACCAGTGGAGGGCAACCAAAAAGGATCTTAACTCCCCTTCACCATCTCCACCATGTAAGGTATTGGTCCCTAGTCTCTCCAATCATGCCAGAAGGTTGCAACTGTCCATCTACCAGAACCTGAGGTCTGCAAATGTCTCCAAAAGGTATAAAACAGGACTGAACCAATAGATACTCCCTTATCGCCTTAATCTGAGCTGCATAAGCAGACAGAAGCAAAAGTGTTCTCACTTCTACCAAACTAAGTAAGCACATATAAGCATGAGGACATTAGCTTGCAGCATCAGAAATGAGTTAACTCTTTTCCTGGCTAAACTGCCACTGGCACCAGAATCTTAAAGCTAGCTTCATAAACTCGCTAAGCTGGCGCCTACACTGAGTAAAAGGTGACAACTCAACAACCTAGACCGAGACTCCATCAGCATGTCCAAAACACCAGTCAGTCATGACTTCGTCTCCCCATAGGAAAGAGAAAGACTATCGCAAGAGGCGGACCCAGGCTCTCCACAACTTTATTAGAAACAAGCAGACAAGCCATGGCAGACCTAAAGGGAGC
Organism: Macrobrachium nipponense; assembly: GCF_015104395.2. Taxonomy (NCBI): domain Eukaryota; kingdom Metazoa; phylum Arthropoda; class Malacostraca; order Decapoda; family Palaemonidae; genus Macrobrachium; species Macrobrachium nipponense. Next base: position 30,414,416 of record NC_087209.1, on the reverse strand, counting down.
TTTGCGTGTCCAGGTACATTTAAAGTTAAACTCGCTCTAATTGAAGGAAAAAGCTTAGGTTCTCTTTTCCAAATATTTAAAGGATGCTGAAATACGCTAAGATAAGAGAGAGACTCTCTATGTGGCCTCTTTCCTCAACTAAATGAGGATACAGCAAAGCATAAGGTTGCAACAAACGCTGACCAGACCAAAGGAGTTTCTCCAATTCAAACTCTTCTTCCGCCAGAGGGCGACAGGAGGAGACAGCTGCCAACAATAGGTAAACAAAAGCCTAAAGGATTGCTCTTTCTTTACAACAACTGGCGACAGGACGGGACACTTGTCGATAAAAAGCACCAGCAGCCGAGTATTGTATCATGTCCACGACTCAATGAAAGGGAGACAGTCTTAAGCGACTTATGGAGTTAGTAACTCAGCTATGTCCAAAGGTCAGCTGATGGAAATAAAAAGGAGGCACAAAAAAAAAAAAAAAAAAAGGGAAAGATTGGAAGGTGGGGGAGAGCAGTTACAATAACTCTCCCGCATCGTCCAAAAGCAAACCAACATATACTTTAAAGCATTCCTATACGGCACATCATAAGAAAGCTCTGAATCTAAAATAATATCTAGCTTTGAAAGAACCTTAGATACTATAAACATTGTAAATTTGAAAGAAACATACCAAGGCAGTAGTAAGAGATTTGTCGATAGCCGAAGAAAAAGCATGCAAAGAACGAACAAGTTCATTTCGACAAAGGGCTAGCAGACAAGAACTTAGAATAACCAAGGGAATGCGAAAATGAACGTTCAATATGGGGGGGCACTTGGAATGGTTCCCTTTCCCTATAATAAATTCAGTTAAACCTTTAACAGATTCTAGAATAAGGCTTACATCCTATTTAAGTTCCTCAATATGTTTTTCCTGAACCTAAACGGGAGCGCAAGTCATAGCTAAAGAGGAAATGTCAGAACTAGATACGTATTAGTATTCAACCTAGCATAGGAAAAAACCATTGGCTGATTAGGGCTAACTACAGGCGAAGGCTCACCAAGAAGGGAAGAAAAGGAAGCTTATGCCATGACCTACTTAACTGCTCCTCCAATCTATCTGCTTCCCTACTTTTCCTATATCTGATACTTTAACAATAAGATCCTTAAGCTAATCCCTGCATTCATTACACTCTGTACCCCTGCAGTGGTACAAACATTATGCTAATCTACCTTAAAATTAGGCATCCTGCTTACACAGAAATCATTCCCACATAACGTGATGTTAGTAGATTTGCTTCTGGTGGAAGATATCCTAGGAAGATTAAAATTACGGTACCGTGACAGGAGAAACCAGCCAAAATTCACAAAATACCAATAATTGTCTACACCTAATGGCAGCAACGAGAATTCTGACATGAGCTAAAAATTCGAAACACACCTGGTGGAGAACAGGTGAACTAGACCTTCCAGGCAGCCACTCTAACTTTAACAGTAGGTAAGATTCACCTCAAATGAATTAATGTAAGATTGACAAACTGATTTACATTTGACAGCTACTGTCCACTTTGGTAATGAATAGGGAGTCATAATTTAAATGGAAACTTTTGTATGGTCTCCAAGTAAACTGAACCATAACTTTGAAACACTTATATTTATAAATATGCAGCACAGAAAATACAAGGACACCTTAAAAAATTAAATGACTTTTGAAACTAAATAACATCCAAAAAACAATATATGTACAGTAATACCTTGAGATACGAGTATACCGAGCTCGCAAGTCAATTTGCTCGTATCTCAATTCAATTTTTCCCATATAAAATAACTGACAAAAACTCAATCTGTTCCAGCCCCCTAAAAACACTAAAACCAATGTTAATAATAATAGAAAAAATATGTTTTTAATTGCTATACTGTATAGACATACTGTACAAACACACACAAAATGATATAATAAATGATTACTGAGATATGAAATAAAATGTAGTTTTATATAGTTCTTACCATCGAGACAGACAATAGTGGCTAACAACGGTGTGTACTCCACTCATAATCATGTGCCAACTCACCCACGCGGACACCACGCTCATGTTTCTCAATAATTTCATGCTTTAACTCCATAGTCATCATGCCTTTTTCTTCTCACTGCCAACCTTACCACTCACTTTCTTAGGACCCATCACTTATTACAAAGAATATCCACAAATAAAGTAAAAATCACGTAAATAACACAAACACAACACAGGAGATGCTCGGGAAATGTGTATGGAAGTCGCTGCCATCTAGCGTGTTCATATCTCAATATTGTGCTTGTATCTCAATGGAAAATTTTGCTCGGAGGCTGGCTCGTGTATGTCAAGGTATTACTGTACCACTTATATGCTTAAGAGCAAAAAAACATGATACTATTTCACTTACAATGAATTTTAAGATGTTAAAAATATGGAATATTTCTAACATCACAGTAATTATAAGCCAGAGTACCAATTAAACTATGTGCATAATACACACAATACTTAAAACTAGTACACAGATAGTTAAAACTGTCCATAAAAATTAATAGATAACAAAAAGCTATTCCACAAATCTAAAAAAAAGAAAGAAATATGGTGACTGCAAAAGATAAAAACCTTTGTTTCAGCAATTTGTTTCCTCAAGTGACTAAAGTAAAGTAACTGAGGAACATTTGTACATGCTTTAAACAGACCAAGAGAATGGATAAAAGATGTTGAGACAGATAGCTCAAGTATATATCCTTTTTTACAAATACAAGAAAAAACATCAATTCTTAAATTTTCTAGGATTTCTAATAGGATTTCTAAGAAAGAACAAACATTTACATTGAAATCATACCTTAAGTTCATGTCCCAAAATAGCAGCTTGATGCATTAACTTCTTTGGAATACACCCTACATTGACACAAGTACCTCCAAGACCCCAAGTTGTACCTTTTGGGGTTGGGGTAACAAAGTCACAGACAGCAACTTTAGCTCCAAGATCAGCAGCTTGCTTGGATGCTGCCAAACCCCCTGAGCCACCTCCAATAACAATCTGAAGAAAAAGATTACAATTTATTCCAATTAATGTGAGGAATACTCCACTCTGCCATTCAAAATGTAAATTTCCATTCATAACTTCAATTTTCAGAGAACTCCAGAAAAAAAGCTGAAATTCAACACAATAATGATTTAGCCTATACTACCTGTCAAGCACATTATTCAACAGTTTATATCATACACAAATCTAGAAAGTGAAGAGCAAAAGTAATAAGTTAACAGACATCACCAACAGTATTATTTCCAGTTAAGTCATTTCAACATATAGCAACAAATTTAAAATGACTTACATCTGTTTATACATAAATAAAAGGCAAATAACATTTAAAAAAAAGTTAAAATATGTAAAATAACATGGGATGTACATTATAAAATTCGAAAACTTAAAAATGGTAAAAAAAAAAAAAATCTTTGTAAGACTAATATTATACTATGTACTGCAGAGTTTTACACACTGTACATAGTTCCTGTGCTCAACCATCATGCATAAAAATACAAATCTACAGAAAAGTGCCAATTCACATAGAAACAAATGTTAAAATAATACAAAATACAAAATAATATACTACCAGCACAGCATACTAATGTAACGTGCACTAAGTAAAGCTACTTAAAGGCTTTAAATGTTAAAAACTTACATTGAAAACGAACATGATATTGTTAAACTACAATAAAGTTTTGTACATACTTACCTGGCAGATATATACTTAGCTATAGTCTCCGACGTTCCCGACAGAATTTCAAATCTCGCGGCACACGCGACAGGTAGGTCAGGTGGTCTATCTTACCCGCAGCTGGGTGGCGGGTGTACGAACCAATCCCCCTTGCTTGTCAGATTTTTCTCTTCCACCTGTCTCCTGAGGGGAGGCTGGGTGGGCCATTAATCGTATATATCTGCCAGGTAAGTATGTACAAAACTTTATTGTAGTTTAACAATATCATTTTTGTACATGAACTTCCCTGTCAGATATATACTTAGCTGATTGGCACCCTTGGTGGAGGGTAAGAGACAGCTAAATAATACAGGTAAGACGGGAAACAACTAATGTTGTAGGATATAAAAACCTTGGTTCTCACCTTTTCAGGATGAAGACTTCATAGATACTGTCTCTGAGTCTGCATTGCCTGGAGAGCTACAGCTAGGACGTGACCTGTTGCTGAAGACTCTCGGATCTACCACTGGGATATGTGATCCCCTATTGTGGTAGAATCCAAGTCGGATCCTGTTAAAGGGACCTTGTCCACTTACATAACAGATCCTTACCACTACCTCTGCAAGGAGCCAAAACCCACCAGACCACCTAACCAAAATACAAAGGGTTAATATTACGACAAAGAGAGGTGCCTCCTGCAACCTCTTTCAGACAACCAAAAACACAAATACAAAATATAGGGTAACATATAAAAAATTTACACAGGATAAGTTTCAGCTCCCTGCCCCAGCACCGAATCCGCCGATACGAAAGGGCCCAAGGCGAAGCATTTATCATACGTGATTTTTACATCACGTAGGTAGTGGTTTGCGAAAACCGATTGGCATCTCCAAAAAGTCGCCTCCATCAAGTTCCGCATAGACATTTTTCTTGAATGCAAGCGAAGTTGCAATGGCTCTCACCTCGTGAGCTTTCACTTTCAGTAGTCTAAAATGCTCTTCCTTACAGGCAACATGTGCCTCTGTAATAAGACTTCTCAGGAAGAAGGAAAGAGCATTCTTCGACATGGGCCGAGTGGGGTCCTTTACGGAGCACCAAAGCACATCTTGATTAGCCTTAAGTTGTTCCTTCCTCTTAAGATAATACTTCATAATTCACATAGGGCAAAGAGTTCTTTCAGGCTCTTCCCCTACCAGAAAAGATAAACCACGAACTTCAAAGCTCCTGGGCCAAGGACGTGATGGGTTTTCATTCTTTGCAAGAAACCCTGGAAGAAACGAACACACCATAGAATCTTCCTTAAACCCGACATTGCCCTCAATAGCTTGGAGCTCACTCACCCTCTTAGCTGTAGCTAGGGCCAAAAGGAAGAGAGCCTTCTTCGTCAGGTCCTTGAAAGAGGCTGAGCCAGGAGGTTCGAATCTAGACGATCCAAGGAGTAGAACTACGTCTAGATTCCAGTTCGGTACAACATGAGGACGCTTAATGGTTTCAAATGATCTAATAAGATCATGCAGGTCCTTATCATCGGAGATATTTAAGCCTCTATGCCGAAATACCGCCGCCAACATACTGCGGTATCCCTTAATAGTTGACACAACAAGATGACACTCTTCTTTTAGAAAAATTAGGAAATCCGCCATTTGGGTCACAGAGGTACTAGAAGAGGAAATGTTCTTCCTCTTGCACCATCGTCTGAAGACATCCCACTTTGACTGGTATACACTCAAGGTGGAAGGTCTCCTCGCTCTTGCGATTGCTTTAGCAGCTGTTGCTGAAAAGCCTTTCGCTCTGACCAGACTTTGGACAGTCTGAAGCCAGTCAGACTGAGAGCGAGGAGATTTTTGTGGTACCTGTCGAAGTGGGGTTGTCTGAGTAGATCGCTCCTTAGCGGGAGCGATCTTGGAAGGTCCACTAACCATTCCAGTACCTCTGTGAACCATTCTTGGGCCGGCCAAAAGGGAGCGATTAAGATCATTCTCGTTGAATCGGACTCTACGAATTTTTTTATGGTTAGCCCCAGGATCTTGAAGGGGGGAAACGCGTAGACGTCGAGTCCGCTCCAGTCTAGAAGAAGAGCATCTATTGCTAATGCCTCTGGATCCGATATCGGAGAGCAGTAAGGATCCAGTCTCTTGTTCTTTGACGTGGCAAAGAGGTCTATGTGTGGCCTGCCCCATAACTTCCACAGGCTCTGGCATACATCCAAATGAAGGGTCCACTCTGTGGGAAGGACCTGATCTTTCCTGCTGAGGAGATCTGCTCTTACATTCCTTTCTCCCTGCACGAACCTGGTGAGAAGCTTGATTCCCCTTTCTTACGCCCACAGAAGAAGGTCTCTTGCTGTCTCGCACAGGGAGAAGGAATGCGTCCCCCCCTGTTTCCTGATATATGCCAGAGCTGTAGTGTTGTCCGCTTTGACCTGCACTACCGATCTGACTTTGGGCTCGAAAGCTTTCAGAGCCAACCACACAGCCATCAACTCCTTTCTGTTGATGTGCCAGGCTACCTGGTCCCCCACCCAGGTACCTGACACTTCGCTAGTTCCCAGAGTCGCCCCCCACCCAGTGTCCGACGCGTCGGAGAACAACACCAGGTTGGGGGTCTGGGATTGAAGAGACAGTCCCTTCGCAAAGAGGTTGGGATCTGTCCACCATAAGAGATGTTTCTTGACGTCCTGGGATAACGACAGGGAGAACGTCAAATCCTGAGAACGACGACTCCAATTCCGATGAAGAAAGAATTGGAGCGGTCTCAGGTGCAACCTTCCTAGGGAAACGAATTGCTCCAGCGAGGACAGCGTCCCCAGCAGACTCATGCACTCCCTCACTGTGCATACTTCTTTCCCTAGGAAGGTTGTTACTCTCTCGAATCCTCGGGCTATCCTTTCCTGAGAGGGAAAAGCCCGAAAACTCAGAGTTCATCTGTATCTCGAGATACACACACACTTGTTCGGGAATTAGTGACGACTTCTTGAAATTGACGAGAAGTCCCAACGCCTTCGTCAATTCTAGTGTTATTTACTTGTAAGTCCTTCAAACAACGATCTTCTGAATTGGCCCTTATCAGCCAATTGTCGAGGTACATGGATATCCTCACCCCTTTCAAATGAAGCCATTGAGCTACATTTCTCAAGATCCCCGTGAACACTTGAGGGGCCGTCGAGAGGCCGAAACACAGAGCCCTGAACTGAAAAATTTTCCCCCCCATCATGAATCTGAGAAACTTCCTCGAGGAAGGATGGATCGGTACGTGGAAGTAAGCGTCCTGTAAATCCAAGGAAACCATCCAGTCCCCTGGACGAAGTGCTGCCAGCACTGATGAAGGTGTTTCCATCATGAACTTCTTCTTTTCTACGAAGAAGTTCAGGGCGCTTACGTCCAACACCGGTCTCCATCCCCCTGAGGACTTCGGAACTAGGAAAAGGCGGTTGTAGAAGCCCGATGAACGATGGTCTGTCACTAGTTTGATAGCCCCCTTCTCCAGCATCTGATCTACTGCTAGATGGAGAGCTTGATTCATGATGGGGTCTCTGTACCTGGCCGTCAGCTCCCTTGGGGTGGTCGTCAAGGGAGGTCTTGCGACGAAAGGGATGAGGTAACCTCTCCTCAAAATTGAAAGGGTCCAAAGATCCGCCCCTTTCTGGGCCCAGACTTCTGCAAATTCTAAGAGTCTGGCGCCCACCGTTGTTTGAAGGACTTGCAAGTTATTTGGGGGCTTTAACTGACTTGGCGAAAGTCTTACCCCTTCTTGAAGGTCTACGACCTCTAAACGTAGAGGTTCTTGAGGAAGAAGCCCCTCGAAAGGGTTCTCGAACACTTGACTTTTCCTTCTTAGCCTTGGTAGGGAAGGAAGGGCGAGGTTTTCTTGCAGACTGTGCCAAAAGGTCCTGGGTGGCTTTAGCCGAAAGCGATCTCGAAATGTCCTGCACTAGATGTTTAGGGAACAACTGAGCGGACAGAGGAGCAAACAGCAAAGAAGACCTCTGGGCGTGGGAGACAGACTTCGTTAAGAAGGAACAATAAACGGACCTCTTCTTCACGATCCCGGCCCCATACAGGGAGGCGATTTCACTCGCTCCGTCTCTTACCGACTTGTCCATACAAGACAAAACAAACATGAGATGTTCTGGAGAAAAGGACTCTGGCACTTCCATCTTCTTGGCTAGGACTCCCAACGACCATTCAAGGAAGTTAAATACCTCCAGCACTCTGAACATGCCTTTCAGCATGTGATCTACTTCATTCATTGCCCAAGTCGTCTTTGCAGAGTTAAGGGCAGCTCTCCTCGTAGAATCTACCAGCGCCGAAAAATCCGAATCAGCCGAAGACGGTAGACCCAATCCTAAGGACTCTCCTGTTTCGTACCAGAAACCAGCGCGTCCTGATAACTTCGAAGGAGGAAAAGCGAACATCGTTTTCCCTGCTTCTTCTTTGGAAGCCATCCAGGAACCAAAACTCCTCAGTGCCTTCTTCATTGAAAGAGTTGGCTTCATCCTCACACAAGAAGAACTCTTCGCTGTCTTCGCCGTTGAAAAAAGTGAGTGAGGAGAAGGAGGAGCCGTAGGAGTAAGGGAATCCCCAAAAACTTGCAAAAGTAGCTCTGTAAGCTTCTTGTAAGAAGACACAGCAGCAGAAGTGTTCGGTTCCTCATCCGAACCTTCTAGGACGTCTTGTCGAGGCAAGCGCGGAAGATCCTTAGGTGACGAAGGGATCCTAGTAGGAGCTGAGCGAGAGGTTGGAGAGCGCCTTCTCGTAGAAGAGTTCACATCCACTGGAGAACGATGAGAAGATCTGGTTGTCTACAATGAGACTCCCTCTTCGAGGTAGACGGAATCTCAGCAGAAGGAGAGGTAGGGCTCCTACCCCGAGAATCCTTGGATACATCCACAGGGCGCTTACGAGGAGGCGAGCGCCTACCAGACTCTGTGCGCCTATCCTGAGGCGAGCGGCTGCCAGGAGAAGAGCGCCTATCGGGAGCAGAGCGCTTGCGCGGCTCTCTATTCTTGTCCAGTTGAGTACGATCAACGGAAGTTCGACTGGAAGGCGAAATGCGCCTACTAGGAGAAGGCTGCTTGCGAGACTCTTGACCTCTAACAAGAGGATAACATTCAGGAGAAGGGCGCTTCAAAGCTAACGAGCGCCTACCTGGAGAAGGGCGCTTGCGAGGTTCCTGGTGCCTACCAAGAGACGAACGGTCAGGAGTAGTGCGTCTAGAAGAGGGAGAGCGCCTACACGGAGAAGGGCGCTTGAAAGACTCTTGTTGTCTGCCCCGAGGAGAATAATCAGGAGTAGGACGCCTTAAAAGAGATGAGCGCCTACTAGGAGATCGACGTGCAGTAGGCTCTTGGCGCCTACCTTGCGGGGAGCGGCTAACAGCAGGACGCCTATCAGGCGCACGGCTCCTACCAGACTCTTGACGCCTGTAAGGAGAGAAGTCACGATCTGACACTCGAGGAGAGCGACATCTGGAAGAAGAACGCCTACTTGTAGAAGGGCGCCTTCTAGGTTCTTGAGGCTGCTGAGGAGAAGTCCCACGCGAGGGAGTCGAAGATATAGCGTGATGTGTAGGCGCAGTGCGCTTACCGGAAGCGGGAATCCAATCTGGAGAAAAAACTTCTTTCTCCATAGACCGTCCGACCGATGTTTGGCGCCTTGAAGTCGAAAGAGAGCCAGGAGAGCGAGGGCGCTCATGTGAGCCCCTACCTTCATACGAAAACTCCCCATATGAAGGAGACCACCTAAAAAGAGGAGAACGATCCTCTGAAGAGCGGCGCCTAGATCTCTTGATCGGAAGAGAAACGTCCTTCTTCCTACGTGATCTAAATGCTAGAGAATCTGCCAGCGCCGTGATCTGAGCTTGAAGTCCCGCGAGTACTCTAGTAGGAGAATCTTGTTGTTCTTCCTCGGAAGCAGGCGCAGAACGAGGAGCGCGAGAAGAAGAACGATCGCAGGATCTCTTGGGTTTCTTCGCCTCCACCGACGATTCTTCCGGGAAAACCTCCGGACTAGAAGCCAAAGGACTGCAGGGAGCCTTCCAAGCCCTCTTCAACGGGCGCGACGCATCCGGGGAGTTCCAACCTCTTTTCGGAGAGGGAGACGACGAAGAGGAGAAGCATTGGCGTAGGAGCTCCTTCTTGTAGCGATCCGAGGCAGCCTGGGAGCGTACTTCAGGATCTGCCGAGGGGATGCCTGACCGGTGGGGGTTCTCCCTAGCCCTCTTGCGGCTTTCGACTTTCCTACTCCACTGGAACTGGGAGTCTGGAAGAGGTCTAGGCCTAGAGGCACTAAGGAGCCGGTCAGATGCACCCTCCACAACACTGGGGACACTGCACTGATCACTAACACTCTCCTTACCTTCCAACTGACGAATCTTCTGATCCATAGATAGAATCGTGGCTCTTAGAGCCGCCGCCTCCGAAGACGAATCTTCGGCTTCGGTGCGGGGAGCAGGGGCTGCAACTTGGAGAGAAGGTTCTACTTCTACATTAGTCATAGGATCCACATCCAACTCACTCATTCTAGACCTACTAGAACTTCTAGAGGCAGCCTTATGTACTCTATCACGTTCCAACTTCCTAACATAAGCAGAGAGAGCCTTATATTCTTCTTCATTCAATACCTTACATTCACTACAAGGGTTAGCAAAAGAACATTCATTCCCCCTGCATTTCATGCAAACCGTGTGAGAGTCCACCGAAGCTTTCGGCAACCTCACCTTACATCCTTCATTCACGCAAACCCTAAACAAAACAGAAGTTTTAGCTACTGAATCTAGGTCAGACATCGTTAAAGAAAATCCAAATCAAAATCATAACGGTCCACAATTAGCGAATGCCAAGCCAAACAAAGCGAATACGTCACCAAAAGAAGTCCAAATTAACTCCAGGCAAGCGAGAATCGAAAAACTATCGAGAGGAACCGACAACAGTTGTTATCGTTCCCGCGACAGAGAAAAATCTGACAAGCAAGGGGGATTGGTTCGTACACCCGCCACCCAGCGGCGGGTAAGGTAGACCACCTGACCTACCTGTCGCGTGTGCCGCGAGATTTGAAATTCTGTCGGGAACGTCGGAGACTATAGCTAAGTATATATCTGACAGGGAAGTTCATGTACAAAAATAATTCTTAACATTAAGGAAGAACACTGCTCAGGTGTTCAAGTCATTGGTTTTTAACTTTTACAAATAATAAAAGCTACTGACATAACTGCAGATTTTTAATAATTAATCTAATCATGTTATTGTGAGTTTTTAGTAAATATTGTCATAGTAGTATATACATGATGTTCCATGTATATAATCATAGAGGTATACAGGATATCTTGGTAATCTTCTATAAAGTTTATTCAACATACATCGGTTTTCGACTTGGACTTGATTTGCATCTTGGAAAGCAGTTACGATTCATTGTGAAGTATTACTATATATGTACGTACTGGACAAGCATATAGAAATAAGGCATACATTTATTGTATGTCTTATTTCTATATATAAGGTACTATTGCCAAATGTTTTACTGTACAAACTAAAATGCACTGCCTGAAAAATTGTATGTGTAACATAACACTTTTAGAAAGCTTAGATGTTTGTGGTATGCTTTTCAAGTTCAAAACAAGCAGAAGAATTGTTAATAAGTAGGGGTCTTGATTAAGTACATATTATCTTCTTATGCAAATGATGACAATTACAGTATATCAAGAAATTTTTTAAAATGACTTTAAAATTTGTAAGAAAAGGATGGACACTAATCTAGTCAGCACAAACTAACCAAAATTCAACATGGTGTACTAAAGTACTTTCCACCACTGATGTTAAAAAATGTATCTCATATATAAATTAATGTTCACCAGCCTCTAAATATTAATGCTTCTAAATATAGTTTCTATTGCTACTTTTCACTTTTGGATAACAAGTCTAGTACATACAACATTCTATGCATCACTTACCAGGTCATAGTCATAATTATGTTTGGCTTTATTTATAAGAGGGAGTAATTCACCCCTTGAGTGAGTTTCAAATGTTTTGTCGGCACCACCAAGATGTTCACCATTAATATAGATATTGGGTACAGTCTTCTGGCCAGATTTATCTATTAAAGCAGCTTGGATCTCAGAACCATTGTCTGTAAAAGAAGATAAAACTTTGTGTGAAATCCGACTTACATAAGATACACAAGTTTAAGTACTAGTAGTTGCTGTCTTCACACACAAGGTTCAATCATGTTCAACTTTCCTCAAATACTGTACATACACGATTATTTAAAATTTCTGTTTTTGGAAGAGTCACTCTCCTTCACTGCAGACATTAAAAACATTCCAATGACACATCTTAAATCACTAACCTTTACTAACAATCACACACATAGATGTACTTTTTTCTGTCTCTTTTCAAGGCTTTAAAAACATAAGACCATTCAATGTCACAAACCAACACAATGCCTTATTTGTTTATCTCAGATGTGTATTATTAATGCAACCTTACATTTTGTCTCTTGTGGCTAAACTGCTAAATGGAGTTCATGACACAATATACAATGCTACTGCCTTTTTGAAACCTTCATCTTACCTATTACGTATCTCTAATGTGTTTCTTTGTATGGTGTTTTTACGCTGCATGGAACCAGTGGTTATACAGCAACGGGACTAACAGCTTTATATGACTTCCCAACCACGTCAAGAGTGAACTTCTATCAACAGAAATACACATCTCACACCCCTCAATGGAATGCCCGAGAATCAAACTTGCAGCCACCGAGGTGGCAGGCCAAGACCATACTGATCACGCCACTGAGGCACTTACAGGGGACCCCCCATATTCGCGGGCAGACTCATGCATTCGTGGATTTCTCTCTGGAACATTTCCTCTGTTATTCACGGAAAATTCGCCTATTCCTGGTATTTTTCTATGAGAAATATCCATAAATTCCTGTTTTTTTTTTTTTTATCAATTTCATCATAATGTGCACTTTTTGATTAAAAAAAAAGTATAAAACTATTTTTAGTGGGTTTTTCTTGAGTAATACTTACCTGAACACCTGAATGAGCCCTGGTCACCTGACCAGCCCAAACATAACCCCACTAATTTACCCACACTTGCGGAAATATTAACTGCCAGTGTTACCAAAGCTGCAGGTAAACATTGTTTACTGAGTTACCTGTCTACCATTGGCAACACTACTGCCAGACATCAGCCGGCAGAAGGTTCCCACCTTCAATCACAATAATCATTAATCATTGAAGAGGGGAGGCGGGTGGTAGTCATTCAGGTGTACAGGTAAGTATTAGTTTTAGTATGAAAACTTCATATTGCAATACACTTCCTGAACACCTGAATTAGCCCAATTAACAACATTTACACAGAGGTGAGGTCAATTCTAGTATCAGCCTGACCTACTCAGTAGGCATAGGCAGGTAACTCGGTTTAACCTAATTGCATAGTCTTTGAACTCGCCCATATTTCGTCCATCAGGTGAGATGTCAGGAGAGAGTACCTCGACATCAGTCTCTTAAGTCTTGGTCTCGTCATTGTCAAGTTATCCTCCCATGTGGTATATTCTACCTCGCATGAACGGTGAGGAGTGTGTGCGAAAGTTCAAAGGTTCTGTACATTGTACATACGACTACTTACCCATATCAGGACATGATATTCAAGACAATTGTTAACTGGTTAATAATAATAATAATAATAATAATAATAATAATAAAAAAAAACCTAACGTCTGCATCCCTACTTTGCCCTATGCCCAGAATATTGGAACACCGCATTGGCTGCCACAAAAGTACCAAGAGAGAAACCCTCTCCCAACGAGAATTGGAAGTCCCTCGGATAAAAAGACATAAACACGGATGTCGACTTCCATGTTGCTGCCTCTAGAATCGCAGACACTGAATAATTCCTAAGGAAAGCTGCCGATGTCGCCATGCCCATGATACTGTATGCTCTGGGGCGGGAATTGATACCAACCGAACTAGCCGAATCACTAGAATTAGACTGCGAAATAACTTCACGTAATAAGACACTGATCGCGTTCTTGGATATCGCTCAAGACTGTATCCTCGGGGACATGGTTAAAGTCCGTGGATGCGGAAGCAATTTAGCGGTGCAGGCTAAATAACATTTCAAAGCGCGCACCGGACACAAGTGGATTTCTGCTGCTTCTCTTCAGAAAAAGTCCTCAAGCAAGGAAACTTCAAACGCTCTCGGCAAGGGATTGCTTTTCGATTCAGATTCTTCTCTAAATTCTGGGATGTAAGGGAGATAAGTATCCTTGTCTGAATAAGATACTTTTCTAGACACCGCTTGGATTTCCCCTACTCTCTTCGCTGTCGCGAGCGATACCAATTCGTTAGCTCCCTCAAAGATCAGCTTTCTAAAGGTTTGAATGCTTGAGAACCCGAAAGGTTCAGAAGCGCCGCTAAATCCAACGAAGGGGCCCGAAGCAGGACTACTGGATGTTCAATTTTAAAGGACCTGAGGAAGTCGTGCAATACTCTGCTACTCGATAATTCTGGAAGATGAAACCTAAAAGTGCTTGCAAGCATCGACCTATGACCTGTAATCATTGAATAAGATAATTATTTAGATTTCCTAAGAAACACGAGGAAATCAGCAACCTTTGCTATAGTAGGAAGAGAAATACTGTGCCCTTGGCTCCTACACCATCTGCGATACATTGCCCACCTGACTTGGTATAATTTCCTATTAGATTTCCTTAAACAAAAGGAGAGCTGTCGAGCCACTGCTGAAGAGTGACCGGAGTTACGGTCTGCTCGCTGGACAGTCTCCAGGCAGCTAGCTTCAGCACATGAAGGTTGTGGAAATGATGAAAATGTGGCTGTCTGAGTAGATCTTTCCCCTGTGGTAGGACCACCTGGGGCTCAGACAACATTTCTAAGAGGTCCGTGAACCAGGGTCTCTGCGGCCAAAACAGGGCTATTAACGTCATCTGCATGTTCCTGCAGTTTCTCAGTTTTATCAGCACCTGGTGTATCATGCCGAAGGAAGGGAAGGCATACACCTGCATAGTGTCCCATGCCTATAGGGTAGCATTCGTCCTGCAGGACATGGGATCTGCTACCGGCGAGAAATAGACCGGAAGGCGATAATTTAACCTGGTGGTGAACATGTCCATAGTAGCCAGCCACCTCCTCGGCAAGAATTGCACTTCTTCCTGTGCTACAGTCCACTCGCTCCCTCGGACTTCCTGTGAGCGACTCAAGGCGCCCCCTAATACGTTGAGTTTCCCCGTGATAAATTGTGGAAGCAACGAAACTTTGTGGTTCTCGCACCAGCGCAATATCCTCTGAACGATCTGATTCAGAGTCAACGATCTTATGTCCCCTTCCTTTTTGAGATAAGCTAAGGCCGTAGTGCTGTCTGAGAAGAGTGCCACGACCTTTACATTTACCAGCTGTACAAACTGTTTTAGAGCTTCTTCTATCACTCTTAATTCCCTGAAAAAAATTGATTGACTCCACCGGATCTGGAACCCCCAAAGGCCCTCAGACTGAATTTTCTCTAGGGTTGCTCCCCAACCCTGATCTGAGGCATCTGTGTACAAATGAACGTCCAGAATTGGGAGGGCTAGATTTACGTCGATGGTCAGAGGACTTTCGTCTGACCACCACCGAAGATCCTTGAGGCAGGAATCATCCCAGACTATCACTAAACTCTCTTCCCGAAAGTCCCAGCGATTCCTGGGACATACCTGTAGAGCGCGCATCCGGAGACAAGAATCTGGAATCAGAAGGGACAGAGATGACATCCTCCCTAACAAACGTCTCCACTCTTTTGCTGGCTGGGATCGGTTCAACAAGAATTTCTCTACCTGCCGTCAGGAAATCCTTCAAAAGAAACTTTTAAATCACTATTCCCAAAAGGTCTTTACTTGAGAAGGAGAAAGCAAACTTTTTCGGTATTGATTCAGATCCCCAAGGTCCGACAAAGATCTAGAAGGAAATCTCTTGCTTTTATAGCTTCTTCCTTGGAGGAAGCCTAGATTAACCAATTGTCCAGGTACCTCCTCATGTGGAAGCCCTGACTATGTATGATGGATGAAATTGGAGACA
The DNA here is from genome assembly GCF_015104395.2 of Macrobrachium nipponense. Lineage (NCBI taxonomy): Eukaryota > Metazoa > Arthropoda > Malacostraca > Decapoda > Palaemonidae > Macrobrachium > Macrobrachium nipponense. The sequence goes on along the minus strand of NC_087209.1, from coordinate 30,398,668 downwards.
TCACCCTCATAATCACCTGAGGTGCTGTAGTCAGCCCGAAGCAGAGAACTTTGAATTGGAAAGACCCGTATGGACCTGCGAAACAAAGGAACCCCAAGATTCCTAATGTATTGGTACCTGGAGGTAAGCATCCTGGAGGTCCACCGTAATCATCCAGTTGTCTCTCCGGGCTAAACTCAGCACCGCTTGAGAGATTTCCATGTGAAATCTTGTAGCTACAATGAAGCGACTGAGCCCTGAAAGGTCTATAATAGGCCTCCAAGTACCTCCCGCTTTGGCAGTCACGAAGATTCGACGGTGAAAGCCCGGAGACAGGGGGGCTGGTTCTATCGCTCCCTTATTCAGCAGCGACTGAATCTCTGAAGCCAGAGCTATACCTCTGATGGATGATGGGGAATAGCTGGGAAGATGAACCGGGGAGTCCGACAGAGGAGGAATAGAATGAAAGGGAATTCTGTACCCATCTCTCAAAACCTCTACAATCCAAACCTCCGCACCCCACTTCTCCCAGGTGTCTGCAAAGTGGGACAGACAGCCCCCCTTGTATCGACGAGGGTAACGTCTCCTATTTCTGAAAACCCTTCTTACTTACCAAGAGTTAAGAAGCACCCGCTGAAGCCTTAGAAGAAAACCATACCTTCTTAGGGGACCTGGTGGGAGATCGTGAACCCGCGCGTTTACCTAGCGAAGGAATACGGGAACCTTTGGGTGACTTGACACCCTGAGCTGCTACGTGGATTATCGCCTGTTGGGATTCGACAGCTGATGTTGACGAAACAAAGTTAACCCTTGAAGCAACATCCTCTTCCTTGAAAAGGCTGTCACAGAGCAAGAGAGGCGCCCTTGAGAGAACTCTCTTGTGAATACTATCCGGGAAGTGTGGAGGAAGATGGCTCAGGATAAATCTTTCCTCTTTTTCCCGATGAAAGTCGTACAGCCTGCCAAAATGTTGGCTTGATGAGCTAGTCCCATAGATACTGATGTGGTGAGGTTGTCGAGAAGCACTGAATCCAAAGGTGCGAATCCATCACACTTCAGAAAGCCCATCAGACCCCAAAGGATCCATATTGAGTGAGACACAGCCTCAGACTGACTCCTAAAAGTGTCTTCTAGTACAGAAGCCTCCCGTAAGGAAATACTCACCTGCCTGCTAGATGAAGGAACTCTGGACAGAAGTGCTTCTACTGACTCGTTCAACAGTACCCTCAAGCTGGAAGAAGGGTTACCTGCAATACCATACAAAGGCTTCCTACTGGGAAGCAAACCCGAATCTTGTTTTCCCGACCCTACTACCGAAGCTAATCAAGCATGAAGTATGAAGAACCGTAGGTTTTGTCAAGTAAAGCTCTTCAAACATTGCCTGGTTAGGCTTCGATGGTTTTTCTGTGACCATGGACTGCGGAAAAAGGTAGTGAATGGACTCAACCATTCGCTTATACTCGCTCTCTCCCGCATAATAAAGACCTGAATCTGAAACCAGACCTTCGTCCTCTCCAGAGAGTTCCTTGTCCATCTTGTCAGGCCATAAAGGAGCAGAAAAGGACGGAGTACAGACCCCCGAATTACCTAATCCTGAGGCAGGGAAACCCAGCACCTCCGAACCCTTACCTTCCCTACCTAAGCCTACCAGTAACGACCGTGAGCCAACCACAAAGGATTGCGCCAAACCTTTGTTAGCCCCGATCACTGAAGTAACACCTGACACAGCCAAACTGTCCATGAAAGTGTGCGCCACACCCACACCAAGCATACCTGGTACCAACCTGCCAGAGGTGAATGACCCCGGTTGAGCAACCCTGCCATCATAGAGAGGATGGCCTAGCCTGCACACCAACCGTAGCCGAACCTACCCAACCTGCGAGGCCGATGGAGCCAGATCCGGAGCGAAACATGTCAGATAACCCGCACCAGAACCAATGAACGGAGAAGCCGCAATACCTATACCACCTGTGAAAATCATTGTCTTAGAAGGACGGACACCCACAACCGCAGAAACATCAAAAGAAGAAGAGGGAGTTCCATCCCCCGATAGCCCTGACACCGAAACCAAACCCCAACCAACAACATAACCCTTATTCCAAAGACCTGTACCACCCTGAACCGGAGGAGAGAAAGATAAAGGAGGAGGAGGAGGAGGAGGAATGAAAGAAGTCACGCTCAGAACCACCATTGGTCCCCCGATTGCGGAAGTTGAACAGGTAGCCGATATACCTGTCAGACCCGCACTTAACGTAGTGGTTAAAACCTGACTGTGGTCTACTGGCAGCAACGTTACTAATGAACGCCTATTCGCTGCTATTCCTGAAGACTGAGGAACCGTTGCGGAACGCAAACCTGTGGGAATCTGAGGAGCCAAAGCCGAATCTCTCATAGGTGCCTGATGTGTTTGCTCCATACCCAATGACTCATTGCCTAAGCCTATCGGCTGATAACTAAACATATTGCACCAAATTCTTTTCCGGAGAAGAAGTACCGGAAACCCGGGTTGAAACTTGACCTGGGAAAAGGGACATCCCTGGAGGCATGCCCCTGGAAGACGTCTGAGAAAATACCGATGAAAATACCGAAGGGGGCACCGAAATGTGACACAAAAAGGAAGAATGAGAGAAGTCCTGAGAGGTCTGTACAGAAGGTAAAGAAATTGGAGTAACTTCCAAGACAGGTGGAAAGACCGAAGACAAAGAGGAGACGAAAGGAGGAGACTAAGCCATCCTTTTCAAGGATAAGAAATATATAGATTCATTCCCCTTGATAATCAAGATGCATTCCATTCGTAAACTCAGGAAAATTCCTGAGGACATGATCCTGAATGTTAGGAAACCCCAGGTGAAAACATTGTCTTACTAATTGTCTGTACACCTGAGAGAGACCTACGAAGTTTGCGTTATATTCTGCTAAGTTAAAAGGAGTCTTATCCAACAAGCTCTTAACAGAGAAAGGCCCAAAGATAACCCCCAAAGGTAAAGGAACCTTTGACGACGAAGGGGATTCCTCTCATCTTACTACTGTCGAACCTGACCCTACCATATCCAAGGAAGACTTAGCTGACTTACCACATGGCAAACTAGCGGCAGGGAACAAAAATTCTGACGAATCCAAAGGAGACCCAAACCTACCAGGGTTGAAATAGAACAAGAGAGCTGTCCTTGCAACTTCTCTTCCAATTACATCTACGCTAGCATCCCTAACTGTCTTCGTCTCGCCAATTGCAAAGATATTTTTACAACCTTGCACTTTCAGGGGAAAGGGGGAAATCTACTACTGACACTGCCTGCTCCGGGCGGCGGCGGCAGCGACAGTTCCTATCCTTCAGGTCTGTGGATCTTCATTACCCCCTGCACCTGTTAGGGCTGGTTCTGGAACAGGCAGGGGGAGCTGAAAAAGAACGATTAGTCATTGGTTCCTTACTACTAGAATCCTTATTCTCATTCAATTTTGCAAATAAATTAGAAAAAAAACTTATCATATTAGAAGGCAGCCTATCCTCTAGTTTCTTAAAGAGCACCAACTCCAAATCCTCTGATTCTGCCTTCTTAGGCTCAATAACTACCTTGCATTTACTCTTGGCCACTAGAGCCTTCCAATGCTTTATATATTGTTCCATCTGTCTGTCGACCGGTCCCTACATTCATCACAACTTTGAATTAAACTACATTGCACCTTCCTACAGCTTATACACATGGAATGTTGATCGTGTCTAAGGGTACTCATCCTTCTTTTTCAGGCCAAGCAGGACCGAGGTGCTCCCGCATCATCGCTGCCGTGCTGATCGGAAGGTGTAGAAGGGAAAGGTTTCGAAGGCGTGGCTGAAGAAGTGTCTTTAGACAAGAAATCCATGGTTAAAAACCGAGTCCGTCGACTTATTTTAAGCAATATCCACACGAGAAGCCTAAAATGTAATCCAAAACTAAATGCAGGTCGTCAACAACAAGTCTATTCCTAATTTGCTGTGGGGGTCAGGCTGAAAGACCAAAAACATTCGTTGCCAACAGTAGGCAGGTAACTCAATCAACAATGTTTACCTTCATGGCTGGTAACACTGGCAGTTAAAATTTTCCCAAGGGTGTGGGTAGATGAGTGGGGTTATGTTTGGGCTGGTCAGGTGACCAGGGCTAATTCAGGTGTTCAGGAAGGGTATTGCAACATGAGGTTTTAAGCATTTTTATAGGGGTCCCAACTATTTGCAGGGGGAGGGGGGTCTGGTACGCATCCCAATCGAATACAGGGGGACCACTGTATTATCACTACTGAATTTACAAATATCTAAAGAAATAGCTGTTTTACCATCACCTGTTATGCTAATTAAAAAAAAATACATATAATTACAAGTGTTTACAGGTCAATGTTTAGGTTTCCTTACAGCTATTTATCAAACACTAGTTGAAAAAAAATATATACATAATGCACAAATTCTAAGCAAATCCCTTCAACAATAGGCTTAAAATCTGAAATTACATATTGATGACATCTGCAGCCTCAAGACACTAATAGTATCTATTCATTAATTCCAAACAAATTTTTAACTGCTTATGTCAGGGTGAGCTACGCTAGCATCCCTAACTGTCTTCGTCTCGCAAATCGCAAAGATATTTTTACAACCTTGCACTTTCAGGGAAAAGGGGAAATCTACTACTGACTATGAACCTAGCCACCTGGGGGGCAACCAAGTCCTTATGGGTGCCGGTCCCAAGCCCGGATAAATAGGGAGGGTTGGTGTCAGGAAGGGCATCCGGCTGTAAAAATCTGTGCCAAAACCAAAAAATGAAATGAGCCGAAATATGGAAAGAGGTAATGCTAGGGCGTACTCCGTAAACGACGCACAGAGACATCGCCCTAACTCTGTGGTAAGGCGAGGGCTACTGCATCAGGAGCGGGTGCAGCTAAAGAAGCGAGCT
>NC_087209.1:30076273-30088773 GCF_015104395.2 Macrobrachium nipponense | reverse complement strand
CAATCATTAAGAAAATTCTCCTCCAAATGTCCCATAAAAAAAATTGCAAACAACGGTCCCAAAGGAGAACCCATGGCAACTCCTCTGCCTGCAGAAAGAGCTGCCCATTAAAAACAAAGGTGGCAGCTTGCACAGCAAGTTCCAAAAACGTTTTAAAAAGTTGCCTATTAAAACCACAGAAAGTCTCATCATTACTAAACACTTTATCCAAAATTATCTCAATTGTCTCAGAAACAGGGACGTTAGTGAATAACGATTGGCAATAGTTATATTATATTTTCATAAGCTTAACACTTGAAAAAACTCCTTCACTTTCATAACAATATGTTCGGTCAATGAAAGAATGCTATTATACTTGCAATGCATGTGGGTGTGTGCGCGTGTGTACAGAGAGAGAGAGAAGAGAGAGAGAGAGAGAGAGAGAGAGAGAGAGAGAGAGAGAGAGAGAGAGAATGCAAATGGTAAGAACAGAGGCCATTGGTTTTTCTATTCAGCACAGCTACTGCCACACAGCGAATCTCCTCAGAGAGAAGTATTATAACCTTTGTTTGCTGCATAAAATACATATTTTATATTGGTTTGTGTTGAAAGGATTTAAGAATACTTTTGGAGAGTATACGTTTGAAAATAAAGTGTTGAATTTAGATACTTTCGGCCTAGGCAGTTATACGTAAATTCCGCACTTTTTAAGTTCGTTGTTGATTAGCTTCTAACCCTTTATTAGAACTTTGTATATAACTGTCAAGGAGAAAAGGCCCTCGGCTGTAAAGGGATTAGGCATTGTCCTTCCAAATGGTATTCTCTACACGAGGCCGTTTACTGATTGCCTGAAAGAAAACGGATCTGAATGACGGTATAATGAGCGGAGACCCCACCTCTTTTCTTTTCTTGTTCGCACGAAGCTGATCACTTTTCTACAATATGAATGCATGGATTGAATTTCTTTACTGGAGCATATTTTGCCTATTCGTTTCTTTGAAATCTTTTTTTATTCTGGAAATTAAATCAGCTATACTTTACAAAATATACAATTTCCTTAATTTTTTTTCCTTTTGTGCAAATAAAAGTAGTCAACAGTTAATGAACTCTCTTTGCCATTGTGGTTTAAAATACTCTACACAATCCAGCACTATTTCCGTTTAGAGATTTTCTTTATTGCCCACTGAATTCCTTATATCTAAATTCGACCTCTACATGCCCTAGGGTCATTTATAACTTCTCTAGGATCTTTCATGGGATAGTCCTTGCCTCCTACATTGACCTGAGTCTGAATATACATCCGTTTGTCCATTCTATCCCGACCCCCAGTAAATGATTAATTACACGGACATACATGCATGTACCCACAAACATACACTCATACATTTATACTATATGTATGAATGTTTATTTTTTTCCTCTTTTTGCAGTAAAATTATCACAAAGTTCATTCTGTAATCATATTTACAGTTTATATTTCTGTATACTTTCATGTACTATCTAAGTTTGTAGAGATTCTTTTTATTACCTTACCCGCCATTTTCGTATATTTTGATTAAACGTTTACTTTAAATATCTGTTTACGCGTATTCTTTTTTTACATATGTATATAACGCAAAATATTTGTTAAAAAATTTAGCTATTCTGCGGCTAGATTTAACCACTTTCTAATGATTCAGTCATGTATTTTGCATTTAGCAACTTTTCAGCCATTTTCTACTGAAACTAGCAACATTTCTGGCAACTTTTCAATCAACCTGGCAGAATGGGGCTTAATCTACTGTTCAACTCTTCCCCACACCTAGTGTAACCCTCAACCTTGACTTGACCCTTGACCCAAGCCCAGAGCATATGTATTTAAGGGGTGTATTCAGATTTGGTCTTTATATATCCCCCCTTAAGTCTTAGTTTTGCCTCTGGTGATAACTCCTGTGTTTTTTCAGTGACTGGAAGGAGGAGACAGTAATCTGCCCTACAGTATATCACGTGTTGATTACCTGCACTGAAGCTGAAAAAAGGGATTTTGACGTAGGAAAAATCTATTTCTGGGCGAGGAAGCCGTGTCGCCCAGTGAAATAGGTTCCTTCAGCACTATTTCTAAGGTAAGATGTTGCTAAAATACCAGAGAACTGCAAATTGGACCTGCCAGAATATTCCAGCTCGCTCACCTTCATTAAAAAGGTGTCGGTATAGATCTGGGGCGAGTGAAACTCACTACCATGGCACCCTCTCCAATTAGCCTCTCCTACATCAAAACCCCCAAGAAAAGGGGAGCCGTTCTACGGCTTGCTATGATTTCCGTAGTCGCCGGCCAAGCAATTTTTTCAATCGGCGCTGGACATCAGATTGTGACCGTGTGGGCTTGTTGTTGCCGATCGCTGAATATTTCAGATTAACTGATCAAATGTGGCTTAGTATATCTCTGAATTCTAACTGAATTATTCCTGAATATTATCAATGTATCGCATTAAAGTCCTGTCTGTAGGCTAGTTATTGAGCAACATCTGTAAAGAAAAGTCACATTACTTCATTATTTGTGTTTTCTTTCTTGACAGTGATTTCTTTCATTCAAAATGGGAAAGTGGAAGGCTGCTTATGAAAAGGGTAGAAAATATAACAAAGAATGGGAGAAAGAATTCAAGTGGTTAACATGCAGGGGTAATGCATGTCACTGCAAAGTGTGTCACGCTGAAATACACACAATGAAAAAAATCGTGTTGGTTCAACACGCGAAAGTACAAAACATGTGTTAAATTGTGATGCAGCGCCGAAAGGGGGAATTCAGACCTATTTTTAGGGGATGATCTCGTGAAAAAAAGAAATGTTAAAGAATTCGAATTGAAGGACAGTGTTGCTGTTGCCAGACCTGATCATTTGTCAGAGGTAATGAAAGAATATGGCTTACAGTTATCTTTTTCAAAGCATATATGCGAATACTACATGAATATGACAAGATGTACATCAGTACCAAGCGCGCTTTCTCCTGTGTATTCAGGCAATGTCGGAAAAATAAAAATGCCTGGAATAAACAGGAGAAAGTACTTGGTACTGACCTGCCTGTCATTTTCCTCTGGAATTCGCTTGTGTGTATGTGTGTGCTTATATATATATATGTATATATATATATATATATATATATATATATATATATATATATATATATATATATATATATAGTCTCATGCAATATGGCATAATTTGCCATATTTCTGAGACGTCTTTGGCATCCTTAGGTGGAGCCAGGGCGTGACGGAATAAAACGCAATCCCTTGATCAACAATCATCCCTTAACCATTTCTCCCCACCGCCTTTTCTCTCTTTAAAATCAGTCTATGAATAAAAATCAAGCATTTGCTTAAAGCAAAATCTTGTAAGAAAAAGCAAATGCTCGAGTGGCAAAGGGTAGCAGGTGCCTAGGCAACAAGTAATTGCTTAAAGTCTTATGAATAAAAATGATCACCGTTTACCACCTTTTGCTAGATGGATTCCGACCTTTTGCTTAAAAACCCAGCCACGTGCAACGTATTTGTTTTAGACATTCATAACCGGTATACCTATGAACGCAGAAGCTCATTTGAGTTTTCTGGTTAATGTGGCTTTGATTACCAGTCGTTTCAGGCAAAATGAGTTTAATTTGAATGAAATATGGAACAAGATAATTATGAATAATTCTTGAAATAAATGCCTCTTAGTTATCTTTCACTCCGAATCAAATAGTTTTTCTAAAAAATTCACAAGATGTTATCTTTTCCCCCTCCGTATGCATACTATCAGAGGATGTGAATATTTATTATACGTACTTTTAAAACGGCAGATGCGCCGGCTAATTATGTGATACCGAAAGTTCTAATATTACTGTGCAATTACTACATCGGTGATGGGAAGTGGTATGAGTGTTTGTGGTACTTGTAGTAGTAGTTAAGGACTGTTGCAGTTGTTGCAATAGTAGTGGTTCTTTTATCTGCTGCTTAGGTAGAGTATCTTAATAACGTAGATAAACTGATATATATATATATATATATATATATATATATATATATATACATATATATATATATATATGGGGATACAATCCACAATGAAGTAAAAATCCTCCTGTAGTTTAAAGATATATTTCTTGTACAAGATTTACTTAGAGGTACGACATAGTACCTGGCTTCTGCCTATATATATATATATATATATATATATATATATATATATATATATATATATAATATATATATATATATATATATATAATGTGTATATATATAAACAATATACATATATAATATATATATAACAGACAATCAGAAACATATATATATATATATATATATATATATAATTTATATATAGATAAGATAGATATATAAAACACCATACAGCAATTTTGATGAGTTTTCCTTTAACATATGAGGCTTACTGGAGCTTCAAGCACCTCATGATCTGCCTTAACTTTAAACTATTGCTTCGAATCATAAGCAATTGCTGGGTTTTATTCATAGGAAATGAAGCAATTGCTGATTATTTCTGAGCATTTGCTTGAACTTAAGTATCAGCTGTAAGCATTTGCTACTAGCAAAAGTATTTGCTTTGTTTTATTCATTGGAAGTTAAGCAAATGATGTACAATCAAAGCAAAAGCATTTGCTCAAAGTTTTATTTATCAGGACTGTTTTTATGCAAAGTCTAAAGAGTAAGTAGATCTTGGTTTTATCTAGCAAAAAGAGGAGTTTACCCCTTACTCCCTCTTTATGCAACCGGATCGCCAATCTCCATCTGTTCATAAAGCAGAAATATTAACCCTCATATTCTTCGAATGTGCGTTTCTTTCTTCCTAATGGATTTCCATCCTGATTTCCACTTTCCCAAGGAAGGACATGGTCAAGGTCTATAGACCCTGGGTATGTCCTTCCTGCGATTCCTCTTTGCTCCGAACCTGCGATGTTCTAAAGAAAAGCCGCCTGGGATTCCCAGTTGAAGCGAATCTAGATGACAAACCTAATCTCTCTTTGGTGTGCAAACAGGTCTCACGTGATTCCTCACAGTCAAAATTCTTCTTTAAGCATTAGCGTCTCCTGTCGTTAAGTTATTTCAAGCATAAACCCCTTCGTGTAATAGTCGTTGGTTTTTATAGCATAACAGTCACTTCTTGCACAAGCACTATCCACGCCAAGCAAAATTAAGTTACCTCCAGCCTACATTTAGACCATGACTCAACCGTTTGTTTATGTATATATATATAATATATATATATATATATATATATATATATATATATATATATATATTCATCCTTTTCTGGTCCCACTCATTTTCAAGCTGCCCTTTTTTCAGTTATCCACTGTGACCTTGAGATGGCAATCTGAATTATAGTTAAATACATCGCCTCTAGATAGGTTCAACCTCTCTCTCCCAGTACCTACTCTTTATTGCTCGTCCTAGTTGTCGCAGTTGTTCATCTGAGTAGAGTATTTAGAGTAAACACAGAGAGAGAGAGAGAGAGAGAGAGAGAGAGAAAGTGACAGTTGTGACGACTGGATGAAAGTGAATTAGCGATTAAGTTGGAGTGCGAGATAATCCCGATGACTAATCGTTGGTGGGTGAGCTGATGATTAAATCCATATCTTATCAGATAACAAACAAAAATCTTGTTCACAGAATTCTGTTTTAAGCAGTGCAAGCTTATCAGTGCTCCAAAAATACCATTGTTATTATTATTTTTTTTTATTTCGTGTTACATATTTGCACATCAACACTGAACGCCTTTTTGTGAAGAGTAGGTTTTACCGCGTTTATATAATTAATAATTTGAGGGGTAATTCTGTTAACAAGTTCATTAATTTGTCCTTCATTCCTTCCTCGATCATAGAAGAACCATTTGCTCTAATATGGCATCGCTCAAATCTGGACGAGTTAATTAAGAGATGAGGCTAAATCTGGTAATAACTGACAGGATCTTCGGTGCTGGCCTTGTGGTAGGTGAGGCAACTTGATTACCTCCCATTCTTTACCTTATTATTATTATTATTATTATTATTATTATTATTATTATTATTATTATTATTATTATTATTATTATTATTATTATATTAGGCGAGCCAAAAGGACTTACCTAGAAAGTTTGTGCACAAGAAAATGTTCACAATTTATGTAAGAGGGAAAAATAGGAACAAGGGACGAGAACTACAGCAAAATGCAAAGAATGGAAGCAGCAAATAACAATCTGATAAGAAGTAAACGAGGAAAAAATTCCTGACATTTCATTCCATAGTATTAGCATAAATTCTCATGATCAAGGTCACTTCATAATGTATCTCCTTTTCGGAATAACTATCTGATATCAAGTAGTATTCATTATCGTTATCATTTTATCTTCGCCGCATTCAGTAGTCAGTAACTAGCACAACACATACCGGGGTATGCATTAAACAATCACGTGGTGAAGCACTGTCCACGTTAATGTCATATGTTTAACACGAATTTCGTTGGTTTCCACAGACGAGGAAAGCAGCATGGTTTGATAAGTATTGATGACGTTAAGGTCGTTCAGATTAGTTTATCGGAACGTATCCGTCGTAACAGCAATTCCACCTGTTGTCTGTTTCCTGCTTGGCATATCCTCCGTAGGTTACTGGCCAACTCCTTTTGACTGCTGAATTCATATACAGAATGTCGAGTTCCGATCGCTTTCTGTAGCGCTGTATATTAATATTGTACATCTTCTGTTCCCATCTGCTTCATTACGGTTGATGGTAATATTTCCAGAGGGTAACGCGATGAGAATGAACATAACGAAATTTCATTTAGGAAAATTCTCTTTTCCGGTTGGATGCTTTCATGCTTGTAATATATTATATATATATATATATATATATATATATATATATATATATATATATATATACTGAAAGGAGGTTATTGCTTTTTACCCAATCCTGTGGTGTTCATCTATGAAAGTTTATTACAACCGAAACTACCTCGCCCATTAATAAGGCTCTAAATTTTAATTCCACTAACACGTGTATCATACGAACAGCATGCAAATTAATCTTGATACTTAACGTGGTACAAGTGCACTTATTTGAGTGTGGCTTAGCAAGTTATGCTAACTACCGAGTGCATTTATTTAGTGTGCGATATCAGTCGATTCCATAATGAACTAGGTTCTATGATATTATGTAAGGGTTCTAAAAAATCGTTATACGTTCACATAGAAATACTTAATTACCCTACTTCCACACTAGAGGCCAATAAAAAAAATAGTTATTTTTTGCGCAAATTTGTATCTTGATGCTAATAAACATGAAAAATGTACGTAGGACCAATCAGATAACATTGTCTCAGTTCAGTTGCTCTTAATATTACTCGTCACGACCATGTTCAACAGGGCGCCATAAGAATATATATATATATATATATATATATATATATATATATATATATATATATATATATACTATATATATATATATATATATATATATATATATATATATATATATATATATATATATATATATATATATATATATATATATATATATATATATATATATATATTATAATATATATATTCTTATGGCGCCCTGTTGAACACGGTCGTGACGAATAATATTAAGAGCAACTGAACTGAGACAATGTTATCTGATTAGTCTACGTACATTTTTCATGTTATTAGCATCAGGATACAAATTTGCGCAAAAAATAACTATTTTTTTTATTGGCCTCTAGTGTGGAAGTAGGGTAATTAAGTATTTCTATGTGAACGTATAACAGATTTTTAGAACCCTTACATCATATCATAGAACCTAGTTTATTATGGAATCGACTGATATCGCACACTAAATAAATGCACTCGGTAGTTAGCATAACTTTGCTAAGCCCACTCAATAAGTGCACTTGTACCACGTTAAGTATCAAGATTAAATTTGCATGCTGTTCGTATGATACACGTGTTAGTGGAACTAAAATTTAGAGCCTTATTAATGGGCGAGGTAGTTTCGGTTGTAATAAACTTTCATAGATGAACACCACAGGATTGGGTAAAAAGCAATAACCTCCTTTCAGTTTTATTATCGGAGGTGTTAAAACGTTTCCCTACATACTTGCATACACGAGCTTATATAGTATATGAACGTTACATTAGTTTTGCAGTGGATAGTTGCAACCTTCGTTTGTAATTGACAGCTACTGCTGCATGAAGAGAAAAAGCTCATGGGTAAGAAATTAAATTTGGTATTGTTCAGATTCTTTATATGCAGACGCTAATGGATTTTATGGTGCTTTCATTTTCTGACGTTATACAATACTTAAGTCAATTCACGTCCAGGAATTGGCGTCATAGAGAATATTGACAAGTGTATCACTTGCATTAACATTTTGTCATCGCAAAATATCTGACAAGTATTATTCATTTGCATTTCGTTGCCGAAAGTAAGCCCGTTCTCATATCTGTCTTCCACTAGGTAACTGTTACGATCGACCTCTCACATCTTGACACCTGTGGCATCTTTTCCTCTGCTGCCATACTATTGACATGTTTTCATACTATCGTTTTCCCTGATGCTTATAATCTCTCTACGGCCCTTGCTACGGCCTGAGTCAGTCGTTTGTTTCGAGGTTAATAAGCCTCGGTTACTTAAGGGTATTTAGGCTGATAGTCCTATCGTCATTTTTAGTAAAAATGCCTGAATGGCTTCTCGTCTGCATCGGTGAGAATGTAAACATCAGTCAGAAATTACCGTTATCGTTTTCATTTCTAGGAATGCTGGTCGAATTAAACGAGTGAAACTTCGTTATATTATTCCCTGTAAGATTTTGCTCGAATATACATACCGGAACAAATGCTGAGAGCAAGCAGTGAGCTAATCAAATCACGTAGATCTTGCCAAGTTATGGCCACAGCAAGCATCTCCTGTTCACACTTGAACATCTCCAGTTCTTGACAACAGTTTTTTTTTTTTTCTTTTTTGCATCCGCATAAATGAAATTCGGCGGAATTTTGTGCAATTTGGTCTTGACTTTTCATAGAAAATTTTTGGCCTCGATCATTGCTTGCGTCCAAGGTGACAAATTTTCTCCTTGGCCGGGTGTATTTGTATTGATTTTGGCTGGCACTTCGCCGCATGTTGCCGAGGGAGCCTGATCTTGGTGGCCGAGATCTCGTTGCTCGAGAGGAAGAAGTTATTGAGTCTGCAAACATACACATAATTTTCCCTTGTTGGGAAGTGTTAAGAATATCATCAATAATATTATTCATAATATTAATATTTAAGTCTTGACAACAGAAAGCTTGAGTAAGTTTCATTTGTTATAGGCTTCGCTAAAATTTCTACTTGTGATTCATATATATAACTTGTCATTTTTATGTCGCATTTCAGACGTCTTCGTACTTGTTTCCCGATCTAAATCTAAAACAATGACAGACTAAAGTACCGACGATCACCGCAACATTACTGTTGTTAATTATATAGTTATTCCCATAATGAAATCCTAGTAAATTCAGTATTTAAATATTATTTCCATACACTGCAGGAACAACTGCAGAAATAAAATGTGCATAACCCAGAGGCAGCGCAGAGGAGCCAGTTTCCCGTTCTTGCAGTAACCTTGACCTTGAGAATGCAATAGAGGCTGCAGCGCTGTTGCCGGGCTTTCATTTAAGCACCAGCGATTGTTCCATTGCGCCTATGTTTTGGTTGTTGTATAGAAGTTACTTGGACCGTCATTGTTGCCTTTTATGTGCGGCATTTTCTGTAAGAAACTATAGATCTTACCATCTTTTCGTAAGGCATTGTAGCTTAGACTATGAACATCAACCATTTTGCTTTAAAGTTGTGTTACTGTGACAACTTGCCGGCTTGTTTCTCCTCCGAGATTTGATGTGTTGTTTTCTGCCGCCCTTTTGTGATTATTAATTATTTACTCGCATTCTAATTCTTGAAACAATAGACTTATAAAACGGGTAGTTTTCAGGTTCTTCTATCAATATAGCCCATTTTCTTCATCTTTTACATAAAACAGGGTTGAAAGGAAGAAAAAGTTGACATAGGTTTTGAGTAAAGTACCGTAAGACAAAAGGATATGTTTTTTTTTTTTTTTTTTTTTTTGAGAGAGAGAAAGAGAGAGAGTGCCAGCCAAGATTTTGTAAAGTTTGTTGTTGACAATGCTGGTTTAAGAAAGCCTTAATATCCTTTGACACTACTTGAGAGACCAGTTTATGAGAACTTCGCTTCTACTAACTTATTTAGTATTGTGTTTTGGACGAAAATCTTATGTAACTTTATTGCCGCAATGTGAGAAAATAAAATGAAACAAATTAAAAATGGAATTAAAAAAAGAATGTCTTAAAATTATTTTTCCTTCAAGCTGTGTAATGGGGCATTTTGAATATAAGTTTGCAAAATAAACAGCCATGCTTTCGCAGCATGGCTGTTTATTCTAGTTACCATAAAGGGGGAAAGATCATGTCAAATAAAACTCCGTACATTTTTGGACACATACGACAGAGGGGATGCAATTTAGTGTTGGTAATTTTGTAATTATGCCTGAGGCGAAATCTTCGTAATTTTCTTGTGCCTGATGCTAAAGTAACCAGTGATTCATCTTTTGTTAGACATGATTGAAATTACATTTGTTGTGATCTCTATGTTTATAACAATGGGAGCCTCATTTCCAAAATCCTCGAAAAACAATCTCACGTATAATTATCAATCGATAAGTTAACTCGTTCCAAACATTCGCAAAGGGGATTACCTACTACGCGGAGTCTGTCCTTATTTTAAAAATGGTTCCTTCTTGTGAATTATTCTTTCCTCTAAGGTTCGTGGCCTCTGAGCAAAATAACTTGTTTATTTTAACTCAACGTTCAGATTCTCATCGCTTTATCAAGTGGTTATCAGGTACTTTCTGGGACCATGGCATGGATTCTCCAAATTATATATAGTATATCATGTCATACTTCATGTAGGTTTGTAATTTTTTTTTTCTTGTTGATTGTATTTTCTGTGACCTTTACCGCTGTAGATGCTGTTTAAATTCGAAGGGTAAATAGTTCAGTAACCACAGCCTTTTTTGTTTTTAAAATTAATCTGATGCGAATTAAACCCTTGCAACTGGATTTCTACTGATTCGCCTGATGGAGTTGGTAAGATGGCCTAGCCTATAGCACAGACTTAGTTCCTTACTCACAGAACAAATGAAGACGGTGGCAAATTTTACACAATTGTTTACAAAAATAAATATATATCTCATGACGACTCTTACAATTGATAAAAATGGGATTCATTAACATACTAACGCTACACTGGATTTCAATCAACGACTACGTGATCCTTAAGTGATCCGTAACCGGCTCAATCTCAACAATCACTGAATGACAGAAAGGTCACAAAAGAGACGACAAGAGTCGGGGAACGATACTTATCTTGGTAAGTTGCAGATCTGACCGCGAACGCAAGAACTGAAAAAAAAGGGAAGAACCGTTCAAGGACGAACGCATTGCCATTTCGCGGTTGGCGCTATCTGCGATACCTAGTTAGGCATTTTCGAATTCAAGTACCACTCAATCATCAGGTTATGTAGCAGTTTCAATACAAATTACTAGATCAAATAAAATACGGAAGATGTTCCCACAACTATGTCAAAAGCAAATTCAAAAGCATACATAATACATCATACATGAGAGGAAGGACCAGCTTTCTTCTTCATTACTTCATCCTCCGAACGGCTGATTCAAGTCGAGAGAAAATGGTGCACATTTTTTTTTCACGACAGAATCCATTAAAAAATCAGGCTTTTCACTATCGAAACTTTCTATAAATGTAAAATAGCTTTTTTTATTGTCATCAAAGATCAATTTGGAGATTGGCAAGAACAGTGTAAGACTATTTCCTCACAACTGAACAGTGTTTTATTTATAATTCTAGTAAAAACTTCATTAACACGCCTTGCAAAACAGTAGGTCAACCCACTCTATATCTATGGTCAATACACTGCCTAAGACGAATTAAAGTAATAACAAACTTAAACATTAATTTCCTGTGCTTTCTAGTATATTGCGTATAAGTTAATGTACACTAATTCTGAAGAAAAGCCTATAACTTAGCACCATAGCCTTCGCTGCGAAAGCACTTGAGAAATGATTGATTTTACAAACATGAAAGGAACTACAGATCTCATGGATGTGGGAGAATGCACTCCTGCAATTTGGCAAGGTCATTTTCCCGACGTCTCTCTTGTTCGTTGTTGCACGGTATTCTCAAAACCTTGGCACGTACCATTACGTGCCATCTTGTCGATTACGTAAATGAGTTGTGTAAGAATGTATAGTCTTTGGGAGTCTGTACAATCATGCCGGTAGCAATCCAGGAAGGTTGGCCGTAGGGTTAAACTAGGTATAAAATTCACTATTTAGGGCACCAAATGCCCCATGGTTTATAATAAACGAAATCAATGTTCCTAGCAGCTCCGCAGCTCAATATCAAAACTTTCAGCTAACTTTAGCGGTCTGGCTCATAGGGTCATACATAATAC
>NC_087209.1:30041273-30071273 GCF_015104395.2 Macrobrachium nipponense | reverse complement strand
AATGTTACCATTTTTAGATGTGCAAGTTTACAGACAAATCCGTAGTTTTAAATTCAATGTATATCGCAAGCCCACTAATATATGTTCGTATGTTCATTATTACTCTGAGCATCATAGTAAAGTAAAATTATCTATTTTTTCTTCGATGTTTTTGAGGGCCTTAAGAATATGCAGTTCTGAGTTTTTAGATGAAGAGATAGGAAAAATATGTGACATAGGTGTAAAACTTCAATATCCGATGTTTTTTATAGACAAGGCATTAAAAATGGCCAAGGGTACTTTTTATTCAAATAGGGTTAGAGAACCTTTTTCATGCCATAATATGTTAGTTTTACCATACCACAAGAATTTTTATGATTTGCCTAAGGTACTTCGATTTTTTAATGTAAAATTAGTTTTTAAAAGCTCAAATACGGTTTGTAATATACTGATAAAGAACTCCCCATTTTCATCTACCTGCTGCCTTTATACAATTCCTTGTCAGGGGTGTGATAAGAAATATATCGGCCAAACTGGGAAAGATTTGTCTACAAGATTAAATCAACATAAATATTCAGTTAGAACAGGACAGACTTCTAGTGCCCTTTTTTATTCACCTTAGTAATGTTAACCATGCGATTGATTGGACAGAGGCAAAAGAGATTTTATTTTGTAATGATTATATTAGTAGGAATATAATTGAATCTGCTTTTATAAAGACTTATTCTGGAAAACTTTTAAATTTGAGCCCTGGTATGTACAAATTAGACAGTCTTATCATAGATAAAATAGTGAAGAGTTTTAACATTATTCTTTAATTTAGTGTATTTGTCAAGTTCCTTCTTATGTATTTCTTGTGAGTTTTAACATTATCCTTAAAGTTTTTGTACTAGTCATTTATTTATTTATTTATTTATTTATTTATTTATTTTTTATGTATTTCATATTGACAATATTGTTCAATCAGTTATCTTTGTTTATTGGTGTTTTAAGTATGTTGTTAGTGCCGTTATTATTGTTACTATTCATAATTGTGAGTTCAGTTGTTTTATAAAAAACTGGTTGGCATAGTCAGTGTTTTTCTCTTCTTTAAGTAATTGGGTCATTGGGCAATTACTTTTTTTTTCTTTTGACTTGTTGGGGTGTTAAGCGGTTGGGTAATCTGGACGAATGCTGTTTCTGTTTGTAATGGCCTTATTTTGTACATACATATATAATTCTTTTTCCACTTTGCTTTTGTGAGAGCTTTCTTGCTCAATAGTTTTTACGTTTTGTATTACTTTGTGCCCCGAAGATGTGGTAAATACACGAAAGTACTTGGCTCTGTCTTTTCATTTTTTAAACAAAAATTTTCCCTGTGGCTTTGACTGTTATTAAACAAAATCACGTGCTTACTTTTGTGATTTTATAAGTATATATATATATATATATATTATATTATATAGATAGTATATATTTATAATATATATATATACATGTGTGTCTGTCTGTGTCTACTGAATTTTTACTTACATCTACTGAATTTTTTTATTGAATTTCTCCTGAAATTTCCTCTGCACCTCTGGCAACACTGCGTGATAATCTCGGGATAGATTCCCTCCGAGGATGGCGGAATGTTTGTCATCTCTAATATGAAGAATATGCGGTGCCGAGTTCTTACACGTACATACAAACACTCATGAGTAGCTCGTGTTAACGGTATAGTTCTAGTGTATTTGAATAAAGGACTAATTTATTACAACTTAATAATGGGTTGTGAATATGAAATATAGTTACCTACACATTTTTACCCTCGGCATTACAAATAATCCGATGTTTATTGTTTTTCATTAACTATCTGGAGCACTGATCACTAATAAGTGCACTTTTTACTATCCTCTAATACTGAATATTTGGTTGGCTGACAGCATTATTATTATTATTATTATTTGTAGAAGATGAACCCTTTTCATAAAGAACAAGCCCACAGAGGCCACTGACTTGGAATTCAAGCTTCCAAAGAGTATGGTGTTTATTCGAAAGAAGTAACAGAAGGTAATGGGCAATGCATTAATAAAATTAATCCAAAACCATTGCACAGTTTTCTCTGATGTTCGTTGACATTACAATGAAAAGATAAACTATTGACCATAGATATAAAAGCCTAGATGCCGCATCGGCCGGCCAGACATACGTCAACAAGTCCGCCATCTTGGCGCGGTAATTCAAACAATGCAGCAGGCTGCAGTATATGACGTTTTTCCGCCACTATTCGCTTAATATTGCACGGATTTTCTTGTCTGACGGCTCGTTATAAAGCTTACATAATTCCCTACAAGGATCTAATAAAATAAAGTTGTTCCTTATTGTTTGAAAGTTAACTTGCAATGACTTTGTTTTAGCAGGTAGGGGGAAGGAGGGGGCTAGTTGTACACAAATGTTAATATTTACCCATAACTATTGCTGTAAACAATAATTTGAAATGCTGTGATAAGACAGATGACTAAAGTAGGCCTACAGCTATGGATCTGTGCAACTTAAGTAAAATCTTTGTCTCTCGAAGTGCTCTGTTAAAAAATCCCCCAATATAATTTTTGGCAGAGGCCTACAAGTTTAAGTCATAAAACTGTAGGGTTGAGCCTAAAATAAACTACAGTAGGCCCTAGAATAACTAGGATTTCTGTGTTATCTAGCCTTTGCATCTCTGCCTGCTCCTTTGAGCCTGAGGGTTGGGGTGGGGAGGGGGTTCTTCCATTTTTTTGGACCGGGATGCTCCTCAGTGAATTCGACCTCTAGACCTGGCTTTGGAAATTTAGCGGGTATCAAGAGACCTCGTCTAGTGGCAAAAAGTGACCTATCTCTAGACCTAATTTTATATGGTGAAATAATTATATAGAACTTAAATTTTTCACAAAACTACCTTTAATTTGCTCAGACTAAGATATATCATTATGGCAAGCATTAACAGTTCAATATAGCTCATCTCTAGACCTGTGTTGTCAAGGACCCAAATTATTATACCTTATTTGGGATAAGGGCCTGGGCCATCTCTATACTTCTATAGACCAAAATTGCCAAAATGAGCCATCCTGACGAGCAACCTTGTATAACCGGGTCTTAGTAACGTCCCCCCCCCCCCCCCCCCCCGAGCCTTTCAGCCTAGACCACAATCATAAGGCCAGTCTAATTTTTTTTCAGCTAACTGTTCATTGGTTTGGTCACACATGTATAAATTTAAAGCTGTGGGTGGCCTTATGGGTCATTAAGACTTTGAAGTAACAACTCAAAATGTATTGCACAATGATTTATTTTCATGATATTTGTTCTTACATTGAATGTATATATAACATTTATTGTACATCTGTGCATTTATTTATAAATATTCCCAGCAATTTAAACAAGTTTTTTTTTCATTGCTGTTTCCAACAGTTTAATGATACTACATTGTAATGATAATCTATATGCATTGATATGAAATCAGCAGGCTATATCAAAACATCAACAAAAACTCATTATGTGCCTTGCTTGGCCATTTAGTTCTTATTACAAGGACCAGATTAACACTAATAGTACATAGCTATAATGCAGTGAAAGAAATCTAGAAGCATCATATTAGTGTCCAACATTTTACCCTATTGACCTAATGGCCCTTAAACAATATTGTTTTAACCATTTTTTTTTCGTAGGCTGTCTTATCACAGCATTTCAAATTATTGTTTACAGCAATAGTTATGGGTAAATATTAACATTTGTGTACAACTAGCCCCCTTCCCCCTACCTGCTAAAACAAAGTAATTGTAAGTTAACTTTCAAACAATAAGGAACAACTTTATTTTATTAGATCCTTGTAGGGAATTATGTAAGCTTTGTAACGAGCCATCAGACAAGAAAATCCGTGCAATATTAAGCGAATAGTGGCGAAAAAACGTCATATACTGCAGCCTGCTGCATTGTTTGAATTACCGCCCCAAGATGGCGGGCCTGATGACGTGCGCCAGCCTATTCAGCTAGCGCCCGATGCGGCATCTAGGCTTTTATATCTATGCTATTGACGTTATGATATCGAGACAGCTGTGAAAGATATTTTTGGCAGCTATTTTTGCTAAAGGGTTATTAATTAATATTACTGAATACATTCATCTGGTTGTCAGTTACCGTCTTTACGGGGGATTAGCTACTAAAGCAAACTTCGGATAGTGTATCGATCATTATAAATAAGCTATTTATAAGTAAAGTCTCATAGCTATTGCCTTTTCAGCTGGATTTTGCGAAGGTTATGCTGCCTCTCCTTCGCTTGCAACAGCAAGAACGAATGAATAAACCACACTTTCAAATGAAACAAATTCCTTGGCAACAGTCGCGCACCGGCAATGCTTATATTTATTACTTTAAAAAATCTCACATTTTTCCTCATTTAATTAATCTCTGGTAAATGTTTGTCGTCTTGCTGTTTTTACTCGCCCAAGATAACCTTTAAAAAAAACCGTTACTTTATGCTATTGGTATCAGAGATTTTACTTGATGTAATCTTCGTTAAGAGCTTAATCCTCTGGCTTCTGGCATATCGATTGGTCTATCGACTGGTCTGTCACATATCCCGCTTTATCTTACTCAGTTTTTCTAACCACGTATTTTGTTATCCATACATCATTATATTTCTTCTGTCCCTCTTTCTTGTTTATTAAGCCTTAGTTCTTCACTCTTTCAACCTTCATAATCACACTGAGGAGTATTTTCATGATCTCTTTACTTTTCCTCTTCTTTGCAACTATCCATAGTTTTTGCAAAGATTAAACCAAAAACCAAACTGGCTGATCGTCCAGCATTTTTTCGACCAGAGCCGAGGAATGAAATTATCCTTAAATAAGCTTTACAGAGATAATATTTGCCATATTATATTTCTTAATGGTAATGAGGGCGGGCTTGGCAACTTCCTCTTGTCTAGCTCTTCCTTGATAAAAGGAATGAGGAAGAAAAGGGTAGCTGCTCTTAACCACCTTGTTTTCCTCCAAGCAGAATCCATTCACCCTTGTATCTACCTTTAATTAAAAGAGATCTGGAAGTCGACGTAAGATTTCTGCCTAATGAACACTTGGCTTTCAACTTGATTTCGTTGTTCCGGTATGAGCTGAGAGCGTTGCTATTTCCTGTGATAATTAAATTGAAAGTGACATTCACTCTAGTTACGAAGAAAGATGGTATAGAATGGTATAACGGTTTGCTTTGTGTGTGTGTGTGTGTGTATTTGTGTATGCATACTTGTTTCAAATGTACCCGTATACAGGCATTAAATCGAATAATGATTTGAGTGAGAGGACTTTTTTTAACAATTGTAAATTGTAAGTGAAAATTATTTTGAAAAATTAACCATCACAAGCACAAGTCGCTAATGAAACTATCTGTGTGTGTGTGTATGTGTGTGTATGTGTGTGTGTGTGTGTGTGTGTGTGTGTGATTAGTGATCTCTTCATTCTGTGTTCCCCGTTACCTTCTGTTCTTACCTGTAATGAACGGCCGAATATTCTTTGGAAGTTTGAATTTCAAGTCAATGGGCCCTGTGGTGGGCTTGTTCCATATAAATGGGGTCATCTTCTGAGTAACAATACATAATAACTTGGAGAGTACAACTCACCCCTACATAATAAAGGCTATAAAGGCTAAAATAGAACGGACGATGAACAACTTCACGAAATCATAGGAAACAGAAAACTTCCTAAATGTATCAGACATCCGGTGTTTACATATCCTGAAGAAACGAGTGGCCATCATTACGCACGAATTTTGTGTTAGTGACTTAGTCAATGATTCTCGTTACTCATTGGCATAACGATTGTTGACGGACGTGTTAGAGGCAGTTGGGACGGGCAACCAGAGGTCTTGTTCTTGCTCAGGCCCGAAAAAATAAGCAAAAGATACGAAGGAATGGGGGGTTTATTATTATTATTATTATTATTATTATTATTATTATTATTATTATTATTATTATTATTATTATTATTATTATTATTATTATTATTATTATTATTATTATTATTATTATTATTATTATTATTATTATTATTATTATTCACTAGGTGAAATCTATTCATGTAGAACAAGCCCGCCACAGGGGTTAGTGAAATTCAAGCTTCCAAAGAATATTACGGTATTCATTCAAAAGATTTAACAGAAGGTAACAGATAACACAGACTGAAGAGATCAGTTATTGGAAAAGAAAAGAAAAATAAATGGACAAATAAACAAATAAAGAGATACTCGTAAAATGTAAGGAAATTATAAAATACACACTGTTACCCGTCACTTCACGTTGATCTATTTTTACACAAATGTGTGGTCATAACTATTTCCTTTAAGGAAAAAATGGTCAAGTTCCTGAATGCACGATATTGAAAAAACCTACCTTGCCACGGTTTGTGATCCTGAAACCAAATAAAATATCCAAATAAAGCAGGAAATATTCTGAAAGATTAGAATTATGTCATGTCCCTTGGTGCTATAAATTGCTGAAATACTCTCTCTCTCTCTCTCTCTCTCTCTCTCTCTCTCTCTCTCTCTCTCTCTCTCTCTCTCTCTCTCTCTCTCTCTGCAGATTCAGACACAAAATTAATAATTATGATGAAGGAAGATCAAATATTTTGGAAAAGTTGGATTTTTTAATGTCAGAATTTCTGGAAATGAAGAAAAGAACAACATACCAGAACAGGAAAGAGACATGGGAAAATCCTTATTATTACCCATATTAAATGGAGATAGCACGCAAACCATTATAGTGATGAATGCGCAGGGTTTAGTTTCGAGTAACTCAAAAAGAAAAATAGAGTTCTTAGAAGAACTAACCCAAATTGAAAAGAAAATAGATATAATGAATATAAGTGAAACCTGGTATTCCCAAGATACTGGTAATGATGATCAAATAAAAGGGTTCCAGACTTATAGATCAGATAGAAAAAATAGGAATCAAGGGGGAACCGCGATATATGGGAAAGACCAAAAACAAGGAAAAATATATGAAAAATATAGTAACTCAGAATGTGAACTAATAGCAGTAGAATTTGAATCTGAAAAATTAATAAATATAGTAATATATAGACCCCCTAATACTAAAGAGTTTGACACAATAATAGAAAAATTGGATGATATATGTAGAAATCACAAGGACTGGACTATTCTCCTATCCGGAGACTTCAACTTTCCGTTCGTAACCTGGAGAGAACGAATGGGAGATTGTGGATGTATTTATATATATATATATATATATATATATATATATATATATATATATATATATATATATATATATATATATATAAAAGAGAGTAATAGTAGTGTAGAAGATAAGAAGCAATTCGAAAAGCTATTAGATATGCTACTAGAATTTAACATTCAACAAATAAATTACCTGCCAACAAGTAAGGAAAATACTTTAGACCTAGTATTTGTGAACGAGGTGAATTATGTTAAAGAAATAATAGCAAGAAATGAAAAAGTGGGAAGGATAGGGAAAATACAATATCTACAGTAAAAATATAAAATGGTCAGGAATAAATGAAGAATTAAACAAAGATTGGGATAACATTTTCGTAAGTGATGATATAAGGGTAAATACGGAGATATTATATAAAATATTAGAGAAAATAGTGGATAAATATATACCGAAGAAGAAAAGTAAACATCAGTCATGCATACCAAAAGACAGAAGGATCTTGTTCCAGAAAATCAGAAAGTGGAAAAAAGGCCTTGCAAAAGAAAAAAAATGCATGGAAAGTGATAGAACTAAAAAGTAAGATAGAAACTGCAGAACAAAAGATAATACAATCAAAAGAAAATGAAAAACGGGACTTGGAAGAAAAAACCATAGTAAATATCAAGCAAAACCCCAAACTATTGTACTCGTATGCGAAAAAGATGAATAAAAGAAGAATAGAAATCGGCCCTCTAAAAATAGAAGGGAGATTAACAAATGAAAAAAAGGAAATATGCAACATTTTGGCAGAAAGATATGAGAGAATTCACCCCTAGAATTGATCATGAAAATAATGATACAGAAATAAGGGATGAAAATAGTGAATATTTATCAGACATAGATATTAATGAAGCCAATATTGTGCAGGCTATTAATGAAATAAAAAATGGAGCTGCTGCTGGGCCTGATGGTGTCCCTGCTATTTTGTTAAAGAAAGTAGTTCATTCTATTGCAAAGCCACTTGCAATATTATTAAGACAAAGTGTAGATACAGGCAAGATTTATGATGAGCACAAATTAGCATATATTACCCCTACTTTCAAAAGTGGATCAAGACTAGAGGCAAGTAATTATAGACCTGTGAGTCTAACATAACATATTATGAAAGTGTGTGAAAGGGTAATGAAGAAAAATATTATGAAACATTTAATAAAAAATAATTTGTTTAATATAGGACAACAGGGTTTTGTACCCAGAAAAAGTACACAAACCCAACTGTTAGTCCACCATAAGAACATATACAAAAATATGAAAAACGGAAATGAAACAGATGTGGTTTATCTAGACTTTGCAAAAGCTTTTGACAAGGTAGATCATAATATGTTAGCGAAGAAAATTAGAAAACATAATATAGTGGACAAAGTAGGAAGATGGTTAAAAGAATTTTTGCACAACAGAAAACAGATAGTTATTGCAAACGATGAGAAATTGGATGAAGCTAAGGTAATATCCAGTGTGCCACAAGGTACGGTGTTAGCCGCGTTACTATTTGTTATTATGATTGCAGACATAGACAGTAATGTTAAGGACTCGGTAGTGAGTAGTTTCGCCAATGACACAAGAATAAGTAGAGAAATTAATTGTGATGAAGATAGGAACGCGCTACAAAGAGACCTTAACAAAGTATGTGATTGGGCAGAGGTAAATAGGATGGTATTTAACTCTGATAAATTTGAATCAATAAATTATGGAGATAGAGAAGGAAAGCTATATGCATATATTAGGGCTTGTGCCTTGTATGATAAGGCGCCCTATGAGGTAATGTTAGACTAGCGATAAACTTACGCTAAGTCGGTTGGTATTGCACTTCCATCTTCAATGGAGTGTCTGGGGTTTTGTAGATCACTTACGAAGTCGGTATTATCTTTACGACGATGTGTTAAAAACTCATGGTTCGGTGAGGTGTTCTGTTAGGAAAACACTCAAGTATAAAAATAGATATAATTTCTTCTGAAGTTTTACATGGTGAAGATCAGGTATGATTGTACAAGTCTTCTAATAACGATAGCTTGATCGCTTCTGCCAATGATGATGGCTAATCCTATTCCTCTACATGATAAAGCTTAGGTAAAGAGGTACAGGTCTTCTAATGTCGATAGCTAACTCTGTTCTCCCTGTCTACCATCTCTGTTACAAGTTATGAAGGAACAGACAGTAGTTCGAACATATGAACATACTATCAGATGACATAGTTTCATACGAACACACAATCAAATGAGACACGTAGGCGGTAGTTGTCTCAAGCAGGGAGCTTGGACTAATGTTTATAAACAATTGAGTGACTACAGGTGACGGCATGTTATCTTAGCCTACATACTTATTGTATACGTCATCTTTAGCGTCTCTAGTCTGATCACATTCCTGCAAGCAATCTGGTTGACCTCTTTAGTTTAGACTTTTATATATATGGACACATTCCATATATTATGTAAACACTTACATTAGCTCGGTCAGCTACCAAAACCAACTACTGAATATTACTCAAACTTGACTTGCATTTGACTTATAGGAGTGTGATACAGACACTATGTGAATATATATATATAAGTAAATAAAAATTCATGGTGTACATGAATTGATTCAAGTAATAAAATATAAAACAATGATATTGGTAAATAATAGTGATCACGGATATATAATGATACAGTTTTTCACTTCATCTCATTAAGATACATATGCTACAGAAAATACTAATGTACTCTGATAATTGCATAGAATGAAGATTAACATGATAAAAATCATATTTTAACTGATAAAAAATTTCATATATGAATTGATAAAATTATTAATGGTTATGCTGATTGATTCGTTGATTTCTATGCTAAATGTTATATATCTGATTAGTAATTCATATACTAACTCATAAATAACTGCAGATATTGGTAAGAAAAAAGGTAACAGATTGATTATAGGCTACCTTATTTGTTATACATATGTATATGGATTCATATGATTATGATTAATATATGTGCACTTTAAATAGATTCCTACTGCGTACACGCAAAAATATATTTAGATTCTGTTATTTATGATCATTTATATAAGAGATTCCTATTGCGTACACGCAAAGATATATTTCGACTCTGTTATTTATGATCAATTATATATAGATTCCTAGTGCGTACACGCAAAAAATATATTTCGATTCTGTTATTTATGATCATTTATATAATAGATTCCTATTGCGTACACGCAAAAAATATATTTCGATTCTGTTATTTATGATCATTTATATATATGATACATGATACTTTATATATATAGGATACATGACACTTCATATATATAGGATACATGACCGAGGTTATACTACTTCACTTTTAACTAGCTTTCGAACAACTTTTCGTCCATTACACAGTTCCAGACAACCACCTATAGCCAATTGAAACGGCCTTTTTCAATGGTTAAAACAAGGGGAAAATTTGCCTGGGCGGGTCCAACGTTCTATTTTTGCGCTCATACTTATTCTCTGCATCCTAAGCTACACGATTACGTTCGCGATGAATAAAAAAAACATCCCCAGCACGAGTCCTTCGCCAGCAAAGTAGAGTTGAATATCCTTCGGGTCGTAATTGTCGGAAGTATGTCCCATTTGTAGTCGATTTCCACAGCCACCGGAGCATTCCGCATTAAAACGAGATTAACGACGAGATACGGTGTCGGTCGAAGAAGTCCATGAAATTCCTTTCACATTGTAGGCGGTTGTTACTTGACTGTAGTCGTCCGCTGCGACGAACGATTTTTTGAAGTTGCGATGTGAAACTCTCGTACTGCAGGATACTGTAACCAGGTTCCATTAATCAGCCTGCAAGTGAAATTATACTTGTCACAAGGGCAAAGTAAATTCAGACGACATCCAAATACAGGGGAGGGAAGAGAGCCATTTAGACCAGACTTAACCCACATGAATTCGCTGATATTTTGGAATTATTCAAAAGAGTCCGCTGTACAAACTTTTTTGTTTTTATCCCATGGGCATTAACAATGAGTGAACCTATCCAGGTCTATGATGACTGTAAAAATATCCATAATTATAACAAATAACAGATATCAATACAAATCCCAAAGAAAATTCGATATTACTGGTAGTAAATTACTAGACAAAGAAGTGAAAAATGGAGCTATTTGTAAGATTGCCAGGCAGCATAAGAGTCAAAGAGAATATTAATCATGATTCTATGTGCCCTAACAAAAGTTTCATATTCAATTTTCTCGTGCGCATCCTCTGAGGTTAATTTTTTTAAAAACTTTATTAATAGGTAGGAGATGCAACGAAAAAAAACCCACTATGTAACTAATTTCTAAATAAACTTTGGGTTTTTCAAGAAAATGTGACATTTTCCCATGAATGTTTTACTTGAATTGTAATAGGCTAATGTTGCAAGTAAATATTTCATATATACATATCTTGATACTTCTAAATGTCTATGAGGTTCAGAAAAAAAAATTAATTCATTTTGTTGTTATAGAAATTCTATTTTCTTATTTTGTTTATTAATTTTAAAATGATTTCAAGTTGCATTGCGCATACCGATAGACACTTGTACCTAACGTCTGCCTTGCCCATGAGAAGTTCGGGCTAAGCATTCCTTTCTCCAGTCAATCTGCTTTTGCAAGCAGAGACGACACACAGATGAAGCCTGTGTAAGCAGATTATTGAGGTTAAAAGGAACAAATGCTGATACGGCAATGATGACGTCGTCACTTGGCAGGAGATTGCTCTCAGCCAGCTAAGAGTTACGTTACTTGCTGTAAGAGAGATACGACTTTAGGATAAAATTTTTTGTTTTTAATACTCGACCCACATGAGAAGAATGTCTGAAAAAAAAAACAAACAACAGTACCAAAATTGAACAATATATTAGTTTCATGTTGGCATTATGTTAAATAAATATTCCTTATTCAAACTATATGAAAAAGGTTTCCATACAAATTCTATATATATTATTAGCCCTGTATAAGATTCATATAGGATTATTCCATAGATAACATTTTCACTTCTAGACTTCCTGACTTTAAAATCTCTTTTATTTTATTTATTTATTTTATTTATTATTAGTTTATTTATTTATTTATTTATTTAATTTTTTTTTTTCATTGACTACGAATATAAATCACCGGGACAGACAATATGTCAGTAGGTTTTGATATGTGTTTGAACTTTTAGCTTATTTGTCATTACTAAAGCGTTAAGTTAGAGTTCAAATCTTTACGCATATATTATTTGGATATTTAATTATCTATGGTTACGTTTTGCTTATTGATTTTATCGTGATTCCTTTTTTATTACAATTTGTAACCCTTCCGACTTCTTACGGAGTGTATTATATTGACTCCACTTGTATCCATATTTATTTAATTTAATTTTTTATATTATTTATTTATATTTCTTTTTTTATATATATAATATATATATATTTGATAAATTAATGGTTGGCTTTGAATATGTGGAAAAGTGTTCTAGCGGCGTACCGTATAAGGCTACTTGCGGCATTAATTCTATAGATACAAGATATAACTGATAAAGGTATTTAAAACCGCGAGAACCGCTATAATCCAGTTTGGATCCAATATCACGAGTTGTAACTCGTAAGACATTGACACTTCCTATTTAATTATCCGGTATTCTACCAAACCGATTGACTTCTGGGGCGATAAAATATATTATTGGTTTTCTTAATGGAAAGGAATTCACACAACGTGTTAAGGAGATTATTATTGATGTTTACACCACCCGAGTCACAGATTATTATGTGTTGAATTCCATATTTACTGATTTAGCACTCATAAATATTCGTAACGCACTCAATTGCGGTGTTTGTTTTTAGTGCTATTAATTCTATATAACGTGTCAAGGAACTATTAACACTAAGAAGTGTTTATTCCCTCTGTCTGACTCGTAATTCTGTTAATATTCTACGTATATTCTTTCAAGGATTGATTTGGCACAGGATAGGCCCTAAACTGACAGGTGTCTTAGTGTGTCCCTTGTTTTCATGACACGTGTTACAATCAGTTATGTGCTTTTTATATCTGTAAGCATTGTAGGCCAGAAAACAGTGATTTGGCTTTCTGTGACATAGGAGGGAACCCTGGATGACGGAATGCAACCAGTTTATGACGATTGGTATGAAAGAGATTATTATTACTACCTGGTCGTTAGTCATCTGCTGTGTTCTTCGGGTTTTCCTCGTCACGGACCTACATATAATACTACATTTGATTACATTATTCTGATACACATACCTTAAGTATACTTTTGCTTTAGGGTTTCTGCGAAGTGTGTATTGTTTTTGCTTAGCCGCTGTACCCTGTTTCCGTTTCGAAGTGTTTATTGTTTGGTGTTTATTGCTGCTGACTCTGTTTCCGTTCGAAGTGTTTATTGTTTGGGTTATGTCTGTTGACTCTTGCTTTGTTCAGTTTGTAACAGTTCTGCGCTCCAACCCAGATATTCAATGCTCGCGATCTCTTGGGTTAAGGAATTTTCTTGTTTAGATACGGTTTTAACAATAGGCACGGATGTTTCTATATCTTTTAGTCCAATTAATGGTTCTTTGCTGTATGGTGCGGGATTGCGGGATAATGCGTCAGCTATGATAATTTGCTTTCCAGGTAGATATCTTAACTTGGCTCCAAAGACCTGAATGATCATTTGACACCGAGTTCCTTTTGGACTGTGATTAAAGCCTTTGAAAAACTCGGTAAAGGACTCATGTTCAGTAAGGACTTTATCAGCTTAGCCATAGATTATGAACTTAAAATGTACTAGTGAGTTAAAGATACCTAGCCCTTCCTTGCCTATTACTGCATATTTACTTTCAGAGGGCTTTAGTTTACGTGAATAAAAAGCTATAGGGAAGAACTGTTTATCATATTACTGAAGTAGTATCCCTCTTACCCCTTGGTCTGAGGCGTCTGTTGCAATAAAAAAAAATTCCTTATTTAAATCAGGGATTTTTTAAGTTAGGTAAGCTGCATTTTCCGCTTTTAAGATATCGAACGCCTGTTGATGCTTTTCAGACCATAATAAATCTACGTTCTTCTTCGTAAGATCTGTTAAAGGAGCTGTCATGATTGAAGAGTTACATATTTACATACGATTGTAATACCCACTAAAGCGCGAAAGTGCTGTATCCCCCTTTTACGTTAATAAGTACCGGAAAGTTATGAATAGCCGACACCTTACCATGGACTACTTTTAAGACCTTGACCAGACACATAAAACCTAGATAAACATGTTCGGTTTTAAAAACTCTCATTTAGATATGTTACTCTGAGATTATTTGTCTTTGTCTCTGTAGCACTAGCTCTACTTTATGTGAATGTACTTCTAAGGTATTAGAAAAGATTACAAGATCATCCATATAGGCATGTAGGTTATCCCCTAAAAGTCTCCAAACACTATATTATAATTGGGGTGCAACGTAAGCCGGAGGCATACGTAAAAATTGATAATGTCCCCTGAGTGTGCTGAAAACGGTATATGAGGTACAATCACTTAGGTAATGGTATCAGGTAAAAGCCTTTAAGTAAGTCCAAGTAGGTGAAAAAAAAATTATTCTGACCTAACAGAGATAAGATGTCGTCGGTACATCGCACTGGAAATTATCGGGAGTCGTTTCCTTGTTTAAGCGACAGTAATCTGCGCAGATACGCCAAGTCCGATCTTTTATGGCATGACGTTTGAGGGAAAAATTATATGGGCTTATTTGATTTCCTAATGGCTCCTATTACTAACATTTTTCAACTTCGTCATTTATCTCTATTTTGAAATTTCATTGGGGTTCTACACGAAGGTACGCATATAGCTTTATGTTTGTCCTTAGACCGTATTTTGTTTTCAATGACATCCGTTTTCTCCCAGAGATCACTCGCTAGTGGAGAAACTTCCTGGTATTCAGGTAGAAGATAAAAAAAAAATTCTGCTGAATCACCTCTGCTTGAATGACTTTACGGATATTACTTTAGATAGATTATCAGAGAGATTCATCCATATACTGGTTGCGGCGGGTTCCCCGTGATTAAAAATTTAGCACAATAAAAAATGCGATATTTATAACTTCCGTATCCACGATATGTATACTTTTAGGGCTTTGTTCGCGGAAATCGTTATATTTCAGAGTGTCGGGAAGGATTAAAATTTCATTTCCCAGCAAGGTCTTTTTAACCCGAACTAAAACATTGGAGGTGCATGCTTCTCGAGATTTTGCGTGCAAAACTGCGACTGTGGTTGCGGGAGAATTCTGTTGGGTCATTTGAACAATGTTACGATTGATGAGACAAATGTATAGTTCCTCTATATAAGTTATTATTTAACTGTCTCTTTTTTGTTCAAACTGATTTTAATATGTTTGAAGGTTTATAGGATTTTCATTTGATAAACACGCCTTATTTTGCAGGATGTAAGATAATATTTTGTATACCCCTAGATGGATCTTACAATTACACTAGATACAGATCAATGTTTTTTATAACTATAGAGGTATCTGTAAGCGCTCGCTTATCCGGACTTCTCATTAGGGAAGTTCGAACAACGACGGTGAGTCCGTAAATACAGGATAATACGTGAAATAAATCAAGATATTCTAATTTTTACGGCGCGTACAGTCGGACTTAATCCACCACTACTTATAATAAACTTATGTATTAAAAAAAAAAACGAAACCTGCTCTGATTACTTTATACGGTCGTGTGATGCATAGGGAAATTCCTTTTTAATTTTAAAAAGGTATTTGGGATGTATGATCCAACATCGCTTTTTCCCCACTCTGCTAGAGTCGCTTATTGTGTGGAATTTGCTTTGCTTTGAACACTTCGGCAGTTTTTTGACTGACCTTGACCGCTTGACTAGGTGACCCAGTCACCGAGTTTGCTTGTTTGATTCTGACGGGCTACTGTTTCTATTTCTTTTTGTAATAATTGGGATCCTTCTCTTTATTACCATCGGCAACGTATTGTGTGTTTTAGCATTATGTTGCTGGTTTACGTATAAAGCAATGAATGACGAACTATTAGGAACTGAGCGATTACTAATAAGACAAGTTATCTCTACTGCATTCAATCTTAACTGTTTGTACTTCATTCTTTGCTAAAATTTGAAATAGTGAGGGATCCTGGTCAGCGCATTTAGCCTGATGAAAGTTTTTTACAGACATGTTATTCCTTGCAATCCAGCCATATTTTTAAAGTTGAGTTGAGTCATTGAGGTTCGATATTTTATATAACTCAAAAAACTCAAGGCTAAAACTGCGATCGGGACTTTGCAAGGAGCATTTATTGTCATGACCCGAAATAGTGTTACCTCTAATTTATATAGATTTGTACGGGTGTTCCACTTGTTTTTTGTGTGTTTTCTAATCACTACGGTGCTTAACGACCCTATCCATGCATCTGTATAAATACAGACGTCCACTGCGTAAACGCATATTCACTGTTTAATATGATTTGTTACGTAAGGGATTAATAATCACCAAAATGATAAAATTAACATAGTATATGATTATGATATTTCAGTAGAACTTCTGGAAACAGACACTCAAAGATAAAAAAACTCGCAGTAGCGAAATCTCAATGATGTAGATAATTTCTGTAAAAAAGTAAGATTAAGAATGTCTCGTAACTTCAGCCACAGGAATAACGAAATTCGACCTGTAAAGGAAACACTCAAAGTTACTCCAAATGAAATAAAAAATTGTACTTAGCTTGCTTTTGTGGGAAGTCACGGTGTTCCGATAAACGACACACGGCCTTGGTCCTCCTTCTCTATTTAGCGGACGACCTGGTTTGGCTTCAGTTTCCCCCGTGCGCGTTGTTTCGATGATTCGAGCCCTTGAAAATCCGATGCTGCAGACGCGTTCGGTTTGTTTCTTGCAGTGCCGGAAACGCTCACTAACGATGTTTTCTTGAATGATTCTAATGAGAGACGAAGCTTCCGTTGCCGTAGGAAAAGGACACGTCGGTTTTGTTTCTTGAAGTTATTCACTAACGATGATACTAAGTTGCTTGACGAATCTTGTTGTTTTCTGAAGTCGCTCACTAATGATGATACTAGGTTGCTTGAAGAATCTGCTGCTTTCGTCGTCGTTGACTTCATGATTTATTATTCTGTTTTTTCTTCGTAGGACGTTGTAGAGTTCTTCTGGTCCGCTGGCCACCAATATTAGGGCTTGTGCCTTGTATGATAAGGCGCCCTATGAGGTAATGTTAGACTAGCGATAAACTTACGCTAAGTCGGTTGGTATTGCACTTCCATCTTCAATGGAGTGTCTGGGGTTTTGTAGATCACTTACGAAGTCGGTATTATCTTTACGACGATGTGTTAAACTCATGGTTCGGTGAGGTTCTTGTAGAAAACACTAAGTATAAAAATAGATATAATTTCTTCTGAAGTTTTACATGGTGAAGATCAGGTATGATTGTACAAGTCTTCTAATAACGATAGCTTGATCGCTTCTGCCAATGATGATGGCTAATCCTATTCCTCTACATGATAAGCTTAGGTAAAGAGGTACAGGTCTTCTAATGTCGATAGCTAACTCTGTTCTCCCTGCTACCATCTCTGTTACAAGTTATGAAGGAACAGACAGTAGTCGAACATATGAACATACTATTAGATGACATAGTTTCATACGAACACACAATCAAATGAGACACGCTACAGATCACGTAGGCGGTAGTTGTCTCAAGCAGGGAGCTTGGACTAATGTTATAAACATTGAGTGACTACAGGTGACGGCATGTTATCTTAGCCTACATACTTATTGTATACGTCATCTTTAGCGTCTCTAGTCTGATCACATTCCTGCAAGCAATCTGGTTGACCTCTTTAGTTTTAGACTTTTAATATATATGGACATCTTCCATATTTTATTATGTAAACACTTACACATATAGGGGACCTAATAATGAGACAATTACAAATAAGGAAGTAGTTAAAGACCTTGGTGTGATGTTGAATAGGAACATGTTATGCAATGATCAAATAACAATTCTATTGGCAAAATGTAAAGCAAAAATGGGAAATGTTATGGCACTTCAAAACAAGAAAAGCTGAACACATGATTATGCTTTATAAAACGTATGTTCGTAGTCCACTTGAATATTGCAATATGATATGGTACCCCACTATCAAAAGGATATTGCACAAATAGAGAGTGTACAAAGGTCCTTTACAGCTAGAATAGAAGAAGTTAAGGATCTTGACTACTGGGAAAGACTACAATCTTTAAAATTATATAGTCTAGAAAGAAGAAGAGAACGCTACATGATAATTCAGGCATGGAAACAGATAGAAGGAATTGCCAAATACATCATGGAGCTAAAAATAGCAGAAAGAGCAAGCAGAGATAGATTAATAGTGCCCAAAACTATACCAGGAAAAATAAGGAAAACACACAGGACATTAATCTACTATGCACCAGCATCGACAATGCAGCGTCTATTCAATGCGTTGCCAGCTCATCTGAGGAATATATCAAGAGTGAGCATAGATGTCTTTAAGAATAAGCTCGACAAATATCTAAGCTGCATCCCAGACCATGCAAGATTGGAAGATGCAAAATATACTGGAAGATGCACCAGCAACTCTCTGGTAGACAATAGAGGTGCCTCACACTGAGGGACCTGGGGCAACCCGAACAAGATGTAAGGTCTGTAAGGTAAGGTCTGTAAGGTCTCTCTCTCTCCTATTGTGATGAATTAGTGCCTATCAACCTGAGCTCTGTAAGGAATTTTATCCTCTCGAATGATGGATACCTGAGCACCAGTGTCGTCGAAAGCTCGGACCTGGTTGGTAGGATAGTGACCTCTGGGAGGTGCGACAAATATGGGGCCCTGAGCAGGGGGACCTAAAGCTGAAGGATTCGTCATGGCCATAGCAATGGCAGAAACAGGAGCTTTCTTGGGGTATCCTGCCCAGGCAGCAGTGTGCCCATGCACTTTGCATGAGTCGCAGAAACTCTTGCTAAAATCCGGCCTAGGCCTGTTGTTTCTGTTCAAATGGCCATTATTCTTATTATTAGGATGGTGGAGTAGTCCATTTTGAGGAGTAGCAGCAGCTTGCTGAGAGGATCCACCTTTGAGAGGCACTGCTCCATGGTGTGACCTGGCTTATTGCAACACCCACACACAGGTTTCCATGGAGAAATATTGGGGCGCTGGGTAGGCTGAGAGGTGGCAGCAGGAGTAAGAGGGAGAGCAGGGCGTATTTTCTTTTTTAAAGAACTCTGCAGAAGAGGGCCACTTCCTGAGGGGCTGGATTGAAGTTTTCGAACACCTGCTCGACATGATCAAGCCATGTCAGGTTCGTTATCATCCCAAGTCCTAATGAGGGTGCCCATGCTCTGGAGGTGAGAGTGTGAAGGAGGGGGCGCAGGGGGCATGGCACTTGGGGGTGTCAGAGTGGCACTCTGGACTGCCATAGGCAGTTGATGTGCTCTTTCTTTCTCACTTTCGGCTGCTTGGAATGCCCTCTTAGCTGTTTCCCTTTTCTCTTGTGCTTCCCTCTAAGCTGCTTCTCTTCTCTCTCCTCCCTTTCAGCTGCCTGGTAGGCTCTCTCAGCAGCTTCTTTCATTTTATCATTCACCCAATTGATCAGTTTTGTGCCCTCCAGCCCCATGACTCTTCCAGCTTCGGTGAAGACCCTGGCCTCCTCTAGTGCTGCGTTACTGGCCATCTTCTCCGCAGTAGAACACTAGTAGTCTAGCCTGAGAATAATAGGATTGAAGGCAGTCGCAAAACTGCAAAGGTCGCCAGGGGAAGGCGGAATACTCAATGGCAACACTTAGCAAGATGACCATAAAATCCTTGTACATAAAGTTACTACTGGCACTTAACGCGGCAGAAAACTCACGCCGTAAAATCTCTGTAATTTACAGTTCGGCAGAAAACTCAACGCCATTAATGGATTTGCCAACAAATGTCATAGACGCGGAAATCTCAACGCCAATAATGGATTTGGCAACAAATGTCATAAACGCAGAAATCTCAACGCGAGTATGGGTTTGTGAATGAAAAAGGAATCTGGCCACGATTTTCACAGAACACTCAACATGAAAAGTCGTGAAGTAGCAAATGAATTTCGTAAATGCGGAAAACTCAACGCGAATAAATAAATAAAACATGAAAAAACACAGTCCATGCAGTTGATAAAGTAATGAATATATGGGGTCTCCCGTTTTTTTTTTTTTTTTTTTTATTATCGTCTTGAGGACGAAAACGAAAAGGAAATAAAAATTATTTTTCCTTTTTCTTTTTACCAACGCAAATCCCTGGTCTATCTTACCCTTTCAACCTAGCTATGCTCAGAATTCTTACTTTAAACGCTATCTCGTATACATTAAAGGGGAGAGGAAGAACAAGAATAAAAATATCTCACTGCTGTATAATCTGCCTCCACCCAACTCCCTAACATATATCCCTTTTTCCCCCTTGCTCTCGGGAACCTAAGACCCTCCAATTCCGCCAATTTAAATCCCCGGAGAATTAGGCTTGCACACGGGTAGGCTGGACAGAAGGGGAATTTCAAGGCCGCAGTAGAGAAAGTTAGAGTAAGGGTACCATGTGCCCTTCATGTAAAGCAATAAGTATTTGCCCTTATTATTCCTCTCTGCACAGAAAAAAAAAAAAAAACAACAAAAAAAAAAAAAACGTTTACCTTTGATTTTCCTTATCCTAACGTTAAGAATTTACGCTAACACTTTGTTTTCTTTCTTACTTATTGACTTCTGTCCTTTTGTTCCTAAACAGGGCAATGGATAGGGTTCGAGTAGACACATGGCCAGGGATTTAATTTTATCCTCTTTAGAACTGCAAGCAACCGTGAGAGAGAGAGAGAGAGAGAGAGAGAGAGAGAGAGAGAGAGAGAGAGTGCGCTCAGACAATGAAAAGCGCATTGATTCACGTTAAAAAACAAAAACAACGAAATATCTTTACAACGCTATATTCGTCCATTTAAGCTTGCAGTTCTTGAAATATGGCACTTATTGCTTTATGCAATGGAACATAAAAATGAAGCTAAGGTTAAAATTTCTCTCTCTGTCTAGTCTATTGGCATACACTTGGTCTATCTTTCTATCACTATAATGACAATCAGATTTTATACCCCTAACTAGAATACCTAGTTTTACACAAGTAACTAGAAAATAAAATTTACCTTTTTCCTGTTGTGGAAAATTGGGAAACCTTGCTTTTGCTTGCTTATAAAAATATTAAAAGGAATTCAGATTTGTTTCTTTCGGGATACCAGCTTAACAATCGCTACGGCTGGAAATGAAAATTATTTTTCTCACAATTCTAGCATAAGGTCACCATTTTGTTCTGAACTGCTCGTTCACTCCTGGAAAATGTAATCTGACACTAAAAAAAATTGGCCTTGAATGGAGGAACGAGAGATCACAACAAAAGAAAAGAAAAATAACTATGGCAGAAGGCCGATATTACTGAGGAAGGAGGAATTTACATAAAAGCTGGACTTTAGTTTTAAGTGCACTATATTTACATTATTTCACATAGGTCCAGGAACTAATAAGGTGGTTGATTGTCGATCCACCGGAAACACGTGGCTGGGCAACCAGACACAGAGTTCAGAATTTTGTGCAAACAGGTTATTGTAATGCAAGAATTATTCCAAAGCATTCCCAATTTCTCCCACAAACAGGCGCAGTGTTTGTCTACAAAGAGATTGCATTCTAGCATGAGTACTTACTAAGGCGACTGATATGTGGGGGAGCATTACACACTACTTTCTTTCAGTCTATGATGGAGTACCTGCATTGTTAAGATATGTTTTCCCATGGCGAGCAGGCGCCAAGTAAGCGTGCTGGTTGGAGACGGCAACTGGCGTCAGTATGTAATTGAGGACGTAATAAACCATACACCTCCACCACCGTGTATCTCTTGTCCCACCTTGACATCCAATATGGCGCAGTGATTCTTAAGGACCAATGTGACCCTCACCATGCCCTTCCAGCATCGCTCAGCGCAGTCCACCCCAAGGGCCGCACGCCCTGTCGTCCCCCGTGGGCTCGTTCCTGCCCTGCAAAAAGCCAGGCAGGCCATGGCGGCACAGCAACAAATGATCAACTCCCTCCATGACCGAATTACGACACACGCTACCCCTGCATCTCGTGTCCCTTTGTCTGCAGCCCCGGAGAAGTGCGAAATCAAGCTGAAGCCCGCCGCGTTCAGATCCTGGAGAAGGTCGATGGAATGTTGGATCGAATTGTGCAGACTACCGCCACACGAGGTCGTCCACCACATCAGGTTATACTGCACACCCCCTCTGCAACGAGCGCTGGACGCCAGATTCACCTCTCAGGAATGGAGTAACCTTACTGTTATGGAAGCCATGGATTTCATTCGCAATATTGTGTTACGCTCTACAAACCGTGCTGTGTTATGGTCGGAGTTTTTCAATGCGATACAAGGCCCAGGCGAAAGCGTTAGCGATTACTTTTTAAAGTGTTCCCAAAAGGCCACCGATTGCAATTTCCAGTGCCCTCAGTGTCAGTGTAATCTAGCCGAATATATGTTATTACCTAAGTTAACGGTGGGCCTAAGTGATGAGGCTATGCGTCGTCATGTGTACCAATGTAGCAATGACATTAATAGTGTTAGTGCCCTTAGGGCCAGGTGCTGTGCTTATGAGGCGGCTCGTGTTGACGCCGCTGCGCGCCAATGCAATTGGCGGGAAACTGCTCTCGCAGCTGGCAGCGAGATACCCGAGGCAGATCATCCGAATGCAACCGTCGCTGTACAGGTAGGGGCCACCCACCCCCTCCCTGTGGGAACTGCGGCGGCCGCCACGCACCTGGCAGAGCTTCATGCCCCGCCAAGTCCGCCTTATGCAACGGATGCCGCAAGCAGGGCCACTATAAAAAATGCTGCAGGAAATCCCATGCAAAAACGGCA
The DNA here is from genome assembly GCF_015104395.2 of Macrobrachium nipponense. Lineage (NCBI taxonomy): Eukaryota > Metazoa > Arthropoda > Malacostraca > Decapoda > Palaemonidae > Macrobrachium > Macrobrachium nipponense. The sequence continues at coordinate 30,048,163 of NC_087209.1, read as the reverse complement.
GAATCCCCGACAGATGTGTCTAGCTCTGTCTGGTGCTGTGCTTGTTGCAGGCACCAACCTCACCCGCCACCCAGTAGTGGAGGTAGCAGTCGTCCACACTGCCACAGGAGTACAAGCGCCTGTCGTCGCCGTGGCGGACACCAGGTCACAGGTATGTGTGACAGGCCCCTCCCTGCTGTCGCGCCTCCAAGTCCGCCCAGCAGCCCTTACACCCCGTGCCGGCTTGCGGGATGTGGCAAACCTCCCCCTGAAGTGCCTTGGATCCACCGTGTGCCACGTCACCTTGCAAGGCCGCACCACGGAGCAGGACGTGTACTTTGTGCAGTCGGCAAAGCACCTCTTCCTGTTGCTGGACGCCTGCAGGGACTTGAAGCTGGTACCCAAGGAGTTCCCCCACCCCTCCCCCACACGTGAGCTTGTTCGATGGCGTGGCTCAATGGGCCGCCCAGGTACCACCCCGACCCGACGAGGTGCCCCTGGCGCCCCAGGAGGAGCATGTGGCCAGACTGAAAGCCTGGCTCCTGCAACATTTCGCCACGACGACGTTTAAGAAAGCCACTGCCAGGGATGCAGGGGGAGCCACACCACATCCACCTGCTCCCAGGAGCCACGCCCTACACATGCCACACCCCAGCATCGGTGCCAAAACACTGGGAAGAGGAAGTGAAGGCCCAGCTCGAAGAGGTCGTCGCCCGTGGCGTCATAGAACCAGTACCTGCTGGGCAGCCAACCGAGTGGTGTGCCCGTATGGTGGTTGTCGCCAAGAAGTCAGGACAGCCACGCCGTACAGTTGACTACCAGCGCCTCAACGCATACTGCCTGCGGGAGACACACCATACTCCAGCCCCATTCGACATGGTGTCTGGGGTTGCCAAGCACACATTCAAGACCGTGGCGGACGCGTACTAGGGATACCACCAGGTGGAGCTAGACGAGGAAAGTCGCAACTTGACCACATTCATCATCCCCTGGGGGAGATTTCGTTACTGACGTAACCCATGGGACACTGCTCCGCCGGCGATGCGTATACTCGACGATTTGACGACGCCATCCAGGACATCCAGAGGAAATACAAGTGCGTGGACGACACCCTGCTCTACGACGACAGCATCGAAGGGGCTTTCTGGCACGCCTACGACTTCCTCGAAACATACGCAGCTAAGGGCGTCACCCTGAAGCCGGAGAAATTCCAGTTCGCAAGAAGAGAAGTGGACATTGTGGGCTTCAACTTGGGCTGGGAGGCCTACAAGTCAACAGAGGAATGTTTGGCGGCCATCAAGAACTTCCTGATCCCGTGTCAGCCCTCTATCACTGACATAAGGGCGTGGTACGGATTCATCAACCAGCTGGCACCCTTCCTTGCAACAGCCCCCATCATGAACACATTCAGGGAGCTCCCAAGAAGCCAACGGGGAAGTTAGTGTACTGGGACGAGGCACTCCGCACCAAATTCCATCACGCCCAGGACACGATCTGCCAATTAGCAAAGGACGGGTTGGCCTACTACGACAGGAGCCGCCCCGCAGCAGCGATCACCGACTGGTGCAAAGAGGGCATAGGGTTTGTTATCCTCCAGCAGTATTGCGCGTGCAGCTCCGCCGCCACACCCTTCTGCTGCACGAGCGGGTGGCACCTGGCGCTATGCGGCAGCCGCCATCTCACCACCGCCGAAGCTGGCTATGCCACCGTGGAGGGGGAAGCCCTCGCGGTAGCCTGGTGTCTCCAGAAGGCGAGGCTGTTCCTGCTGGGGTGCCCCAACCTAACCGTCATGACAGACCACCACCCATTAACCAAGTTGCTGGGGGATCAGGCCCTTACAGAAATCTCCAACCCCCGTCTCTTCAGGCTAAAGGAGAGAACCCTGCAGTACTGCTTAAGGGTCAAGTATCTGCCGGGGAAGCGTAACAGTGCGGCAGACTTCCTGTCACAATACCCCGCCTTGAAAGCTGATCCCAGCACCCACGATGTGGACCTCGACAAGGACCTCACCGACGCCATAGCGGCTGCTGTCTTGACAGCAGTAGAGCACGACAGCGGCGTCGTGGACGAGGCAAGTGTCAGACATGCAGCTGTCAGCGACCCCGTGTATCAGCTGCTCATGGCCAGGGTCCTGGCCGGGGACTGGCCCGACAGGAAGTCCCAGGAAGTTGTATGCCTTCTGCCCTTCTACAGTGTCATGGAGAGGCTGGCTGTCGTCCAAGACTTAGTGACATACACATTTGAACAGGGCAACGTCCGTCTAGTTATCCTGGAGCCCCTTCATCAACAGGTGGCTGCCAACCTACACACGGGGCACCAAGGCCTGGACTCCCTGCAACGACGAGCACGCCAGACGGTATACTGGCCTGGACTCGAGGGGGACCTGCAGTATCGCCGCTCCTTGTGCGAAGAATGCGACGTTCACGCACCATCCCAGGCTGCGGAGGAATTCATCATCACGCCGCCCCCCGAGTACCCCTTCCAGATGACGGTAGCAGATATGTTCCAGCACGACGGACACATGTACATGGCCTACGCAGATAGGCTCACAGGTTGGCTGGATCTGGCCCACTTCCCCCACGGTACCTCCTCCTCTCACATCAATACCCAGCTATGTTGCTACTTCGCCAGGTGGGGGGCCCCGGAGCAAATCTCCACGGACGGGGGCACTAATCTGGCAAGCGAGGAAATGGGGGATATTTTTCAAGTTGTGGGGCGTGTCCGTGCGACTATCATCTGCCCAGTACCCGCAGTCCAATGGCAGGGCAGAGGCCACGGTCAAGGTTGGGAAGCGGATAATAATGGCCAACACGGGCAGCGGTGGCAACCTCGACACAGACAAGTCCTCTTTGGCTATGCTGCAGTACCTCAACACAGCCCTCCGTGGAATGAATAAGTCACCCGCCCAGATGGCAGCAGGCAGGCAGCTCCGAGACGGCGTACCTACGGCCCGCTGGCACCTCACAGTAGACAAACACTGGCAGGCAACCCTCCGGCATAGAGAACGTCAGATGGCTGACAACGGTGCTGCCCTCACCGAGAACGGACCCTCCAGAACGCTTCCCGTCATCAACCTGGGCTCCCAAGTACGAGTGTAAAATCAAGCCACCAAGCTGTGGGACCGTACCGGTATCATGGCGGAAACGCTCCCATACCGACAATACCTAGTCAGACTGAACGGCAGCGGGCGCCTCTCCCTCCGCAACAGGAAGCACCTGCGACTCACATCATCGGGGCCCCAGCCAGGGCGAGCCACACAAGCCATGCATCCAGCCCCTCCCACGCCCAAGCAGCCACCGGTCAGCCACCCTACACCCAGCCCGTAAGCAGTGCGGGAGTCACGCCCATCACGTCACGCCAGGAGGCCAGCTTGGATGAATGACTACATATGATGTCTTTGACTGTCATACACCCTTCTTTTGTGTAATCATGTACATTACAGCAGCATCTGTTTATTTTGTTTTATTGGATCTGTCCCATTACTCTGTCGCATGCATCCAATTTAATCCATGTATATCCATGTATTGTTCTTATTATTTCCTATCCATTTATACCCATGTATTAATCTCGGGGGGGATGATGGAGTACCTGCATTGTTAAGATATGTTTTCCCATGGCGAGCAGGTGCCAAGTAAGCGTGCCGGTTGGAGACAGCAACTGGTGTCAGTATGTAATTGAGGACGTAATAAACCATATGCCTCCATCACCGTGTATCTCTTGTCCCACCTTGACATCCAATAGTCTAAAAATTTACAGGCCACCCAAGGGGAATGACAATGACTAGGCGTTTACACATAGAGAACTATTATGTTGTTTGAATTACTAGGGGATATTTACTAGCACCACAAGGGAAGTCATCACAGCAGTCAACCAAGATTGGGGGGAGTGAACAAAGGAAGTGGTGGGGGGAAGTCGCCTTGGAAGAATGGAAATGAAATACAGACAAAAGGCAAAAAAATTCCCTGGCTGAACTGAAACTTACTCTCACAGTACCTGGAAATCCTGGGCTTGGTGGTCTTCTTATCTGCTGATATTCCTGTGCACTATGGAGGTATAAAAATGCTTGGGATTTCCCTAGAGGAGGCAAGGGGGAGCAGAAGGGGTGAAATGGAGTCTGCAGGGCAAGGTCTGGGGAAGTTCTGAGTGGTTCAGAGCGGGTCTAGGAGAGTTCCGAGAGTGAGCTGCTGTGTCCCTGCTCTTTTAAAATCTCGCCTGGTAGGCTCCTCCCAAATCTGGATTTTCTCTGTGTGGTGTAAATTCAGGACAGCCAATGGGAGCAAAGAGAGTTTTTCTAGAGAACGGAGGCTTTCAGTTCAAAGGGGCAACTTGCATATAGACAAGGATGAATGAGTCTTGTTATAAGAAATCTTAACTTTCCTTGGTTCTGACTTAAAATCTTGAACAATGTATATATATAACTATATATATATATTATATATATCATATATATATATATATATATATATATATATATATATGTATATATATATATATATATATATATATATATATATATATATATATATATACATATATATGTGTGTGTGTGTGTGTGTGTTTAAAAAATCACAGTAGATGCACATGACTTCATTAAATAAGCGAATACCACAGGAAAATGATAGTCAGAAATCCAAGCGCTTTCGTCTTTACTAAGACATTGTCAAGGAGCTAATGAAATACAATTGGAGAGAAAGGTATCAGGTACATAACAAGATCAAGAATACCAGATGGTTAATTGTCAAAAGGGTAAAAATTAAAAGAGATAATCCAGGATTATCGGATATCACACGGTCACAAACCTAAACAGATTTGACCCTAACCGAAATTACAAAGTACCTTTACAGTCCAAAACATGTAAAAACTGAATATATTAATTTTGTTGCTTATATTTATCTACAACTTTTTTCATTATGAAAGCATCAAGTTTAAATAAACCAAGACTTAAATTTAGAACATTTCTATTATTTGACTTGATGAAATAAGATTCAATGATATTCCTTTTAACTGTGTCATTACATGGGATTAAGGCTCTTGCTTGACTGCAGTTAATAGGATGATCTAAAGCTCTCATATGTACGAATAATGCATTCGATATTTGCCCAGTTCTCACAGAATATTGGTGCTGTTTGAGACGTTGTGAAAAGATTTACCGGTCTGTCCGTAATAGACTTTATCACACTTTTTGTAAGGAATTTCATATATGCAGCCTGGAAGATCTTTAGAATTTTTGATTACTAAACTCTTGACATTAATATTACTGAAAACAACATTTATGTTAAAAAGCTTTAAAATTCTATGAATATCTAAAAACCTTTCATCATAGGGTAATTTTAGAATGTTATGCTTAATTAATTCAAGTTGGTCATTAGTTGAATAAAATGTTTTTCTAGCTCTTTTCCATGACACATCTACAAAAGTCCTTGGGTATTCAAGTTTCAATGCAATATCATAAATAGTTTTAATTTCAGCGTCAATAAACTGCGGGCTATAGACACGTACAGCCCTTAGGAACATCCTAGAAAAAACAGAGAATTTAACATTTTGATGGTGATTGGAGTAGCAATGAACAAAAGTGGCAATGTTAGTTGATTTTCGAAAGACTGAAAAGGTGAAATTTCTATCATTTCTATGGACAGTTACATCAAGAAAATACAAATTACAATTTCTTTCTTCCTCTATAGTAAATTTTAAAGAAAGGACTAAATATTTGAGATTATTAAGGAATTCCTGGAGATTTTCGTGAACTGGCCAAATACAGAAAATATCATCCACATACCTAAACCATATAACTTTTGGGGGCAAAATTCTTGGCAAGAGTTTTGTTTAAAAAAATTCCATGTAATTATTGCTAAGGACAGGAGATAAGGGATTACCCATAGCCATGCCAAACTTTTGTACAAAAAATTCCCCATTAAAACAAAATTTACTATCTTTGATGCATAACCTTATGAGACTAATGAAGTTTGCTACATTTAAGGGAATGTCATGATTCTAATTCCTCCTCCAAATATTCAAGTAAGTCATCTACAGGCACTTTTGTAAATAAAGAGACAACATCAAAACATACCATATTAAAATCAAAATTCAATTTTAACTATTCAATTTGTTTATAAAATCAACATTGTTTTTAACATTCGTGTTAGAAATGTCTCCTACCAAAGGAGTAAGAATTTTTACAAGCCATTTAGATAAATTATACGTAACTGACCCCACTGAACTAATGATTGGTCTGATAGGGTTATTGATTTTATGTGTCTTGACTAAACCATACATATAAGGTAAGGAGGCGCGTTGCTGTGTAAACTGTTTAATTAAATGGTCCAAGCCCTTCAAAATGGATTTAATTTGTTTATTAAAATGGGAGTTCACTGTCTGTGTAGGGTCAGACCTCAGTTTCGTATAAGTATCAGTATCATTTAGCAATGTCATTATTTTACTTACATAGTCACTTTTATTCATTATTACCACTGCATTAGATTTATCTACTTTTGTCACTTTCACTGTTTCGTCTTCTTTAATTTTCTTAAAAGCATGGAGAAATCTCACGGGTACATTAGGGGGAGAAAGTTTACTTGTGGCACCATACACAATACCTTTAAAAATATTGATATCATCAGGGCATAGGTTTTGATTAAATTTTTCCAAATTACAAAAGGATTTTGAAATGTCGACACAGTCCAAGTTACCATTAAATACACCAAAGCTTATAACCCATATCCCAAAGCCGCTGTCGTAGCACTATCCACTGGTTTGTCTGATAAATTAATCATGAAGTCCACGTTGGCATGCTTAGTCCAGTCGCTTTCAGCAATGAGATTCTTCAGCTTGACTTGAAGCTTCCTTTCAAGACGGTTGCAGCACTTTCTCAATTTTCCGTAGCAATAATCCAGCATCCGATTCTTCCAATCGAC
>NC_087209.1:30018773-30036273 GCF_015104395.2 Macrobrachium nipponense | reverse complement strand
CCAAGCGCTTGGCCTTTATTCTAAATTCTATATTTTATTCTATCATTTTCATTACATTTTAGTATTGCACTATATTAATTACTTTCTATGGTAAATGGTAAATACAATTCAGGGGGCATTTTACTGTACTATGATACCTACCAATATCTTTTTTATTACATATTCAGATGAATTAGATATGATCAACCCATTCCGGATTTCAATAGCCTTAAATAATCATTTTAAAACTCAATGCTAGTTTTTAATAGCCTTGCAACACCAATTATGTAATCACTAAGAAGTTTAAAGTGTTAATATAGAATTATAGAGATGCTCTTGTATCTGCATAATTTTATTTCTTACTCGTCTCTTGGAAGAAGAAGAAGTTTTGTGTTTGTGTTTACGTATCCAACTGCTGGTTGGTAGGTTGACCGGGTATGTACTGAATTTCCCAACACTTGTCCCTGTTTTATTTGATTTTATGTACTTGGCATAAAGATACAATTAGCAAATTGTCTTGAAAATTTTAAGAGTAAATCCACGTACTGCAGGTTTTTACGAGGCAAAAAGTCTTGTTATCGCTTCAGATGACAGAAGTGGAATTTCTTAGTTCTATGATGACGTTGCTGTACCGGCATGGCACTTAGGTACTAGGCTAGCTAATGATTTATTGATCAGCCATGGCCTCAGCATGACATTATTTTATAAGCCTGCGTAATATTGTCATACTTTAATTCCCAGTCAAATACATAAACAGAAGTCTTTTACTACTAGTAGGTAGGTACTTACCAAGTGTTTGTCTTAGCCCTATGTCAGTACAAGGGTAGGGTAAACAACTGCTGACGATCCATCGCCATCGCGTGACCAGGCCTTATTCACTCGATATTTAATTGGTGAAAAAAGAATACAATTACAACTTGAAGCATACCATTCAAATGATTGAAGTTTCTTCAACATAATGTGATATACCTACTACCTACCTACCTATACTAGGTATGAAAGCCCCATACAAACTAGGGTAAACAACCGAGTGGACTGGCCAACTCACCAACTACCGTGGTTTTGGCCACCCTCCAAAAAAGTACTTTAACACGTCCTGACACCGGAGCTGGTCATCAGTCATGAGTTGGTGGTGATAGCAGGAGCTCAAGACCTCTACTCTCCTTTCGAAGTATTTTCTCCAAAGTTAGAAATTAAGGCCATATTTTAAGATTTAAACATAGGGTAATAAAAAGTGTGGCCAACGCAGTGCACACTACCCCAAAACGGTGCCGAGGGCGCGAATGCTCTCGCGCCGAGCCCTGTGATCTTTGTATTGTCTGGTCGGAGGAGCAGTGGGAGCGATATGGAGGGAGGAAGAAACCGCGTAAGCCGGCCAGGGAGTCATCGTAAGGTTTGCCTGTTACTCCCTTGGTTATGGACACGTCTTCTTCCGTTCTCCCTCCATATCAGCTCCCGCATTTGGCTCCTTTCCCTTCCGGGGGGGTATCTCACTCCTTCTCTTCCCTCGATCAGTCAAGTGTGGAGGAGGGGGCGAGGTACCCCAATGTGCAGTTGTATTCGGGGTCTTCCACTTGCTCGGGGTGGGAACTGCCCCCCCCCACCCCCCCCCCCCCCGGCAAGGGGGAAACCCCCCCCCCCCTTAACCCAACTCCCTTTCCTTCCTCAGATTTGCCTGCCATGGGGGACGATCTTGGCCTGGTCTGGTACTCGCTGGGGCTCCAGGGGACACCGAGTGTTCAGGGGATGCTCAGTTCTCTTTCGAGAGGGACCAGGCCGGTAACTCATGGCCTGATCACGGCAACAACCACGACGGTATCCACGCCAGGCTACACTGCTCCCCCGCACCTCGTCTATACCCAACACGTTGGGCAATGGTTACCCCGACAGCTGCTGTTCAGGCGCCACTGCCGGATGTTAAGAGGATGATCGTGACGCCGCCGCCTGGTTTTGCCGCTCTTACTCCAGCCCCTGACTTCCGGTGTCCCAAGAGCTCTCCCTTAGATCTGGCGCTAGTTCCTGCCCCGCCTCCTGTGCCTGTGATCACCGCACCAGTACCAGTTTCTGCCACCGTTGTTCCTGCCCATGTTGTTGCTGCCCCCACTCCAAGTCCTTATGGTCCCTGAGGAAGCTGACAAAGAAGAATAAGAAGAATAGGAAGGTGTCTTCGTCGTCGTTTGCTGCCACCGCTTCCCCTTCGACTTCTGCTGGTCCTCCTGTTCCTTCGGGAACGGGGCCCGTCTCTCCTTCTGCAAAGAAGAAGACGGGAACCGGAGGAGTGCCAGCTAGCACCGGTACCTCCTCGCCTGGCGCCAGAGGTTCTGCCTCGATGCCAGGTACCTTCTCGGCCTCTCGTTCGCGAGAGGTACCGACAGTACGGTCGCCCACAGGTGACCGTGCAACCAAGACCCAGGCAACCGAGTTCGCTCGACGCCAGGATCCAGGCACAGAGTGGAAGACTGGTGGGAGTCGACCAGGTGACTCCCACCAGACCAGCGATCGCTCTTGTGGCAAGCCGCCGGTATCCAGGGTTGATGCGACGGTCCCAGACTGGCCGTGGGCTGAGGCGAGGAAGCAGTCCCCTCGGTACAAGCGGCGTGACGCGCTGTGAAGACAGGTCTCGCTCCCACCGCGACAGCGGACTCTGCCGTTCCCCTGACCGCCGCTCCCACCGGGACCGGGCGGAGAGGGGGACCAGCAGCAGCTCTTCTGACGCTCGGGACCATTGCCGCTGTTCTCGGTCCAGCCGCTCGACCAGGTCTGCAGCCCGATTGCCACCGCGGGTTGGCGAGCGTCTACAGCCCCCCCTAGCACGCCGGTTCTGCAGGTGGGTGAGGGGGGAGCATCAGGTCTACCTCTCCTGTCCCTTCAACTTCCTCGTGTTACACCGGGAAGAGCGAGGCGATCAGGAGTGATCCCTCGCAATCCCGCCGCGATGGCCTACGAACCTGGCAACGGTCCTGGGACCGACCAGATTGTACGCACAAGGGGCAGGAGGAGACCAGGAGGGGTTTGTTGTGGTTCCTCCTGTGGAAGGAGGAGGGTCTCGGGAGGCATTCTCGCTGAACGGGCTTGACGGTCTGTCTCCGCAAGACGCAGTCACTCCTGAGATCCAGAGGTTGTTCATGGAGGTTATTGTGCTGATTCGTCAGCACAACAACCTCGGGGAAGAATCGCCGCTCCCACCTTCCGAGCCTACATCTAGGTTGGAGTTGTTTTGGGGACCCAAAAAGGAACCCAGGACGACAGTGGGTCTGCCGTGATCAGCCTTGGCCAACAGTGTGCTGATCCAGGTGGACGCTCTTGTCTCCAGACAGGAGGGTTCACTACGGTCCAGCCGGTCGTCCAAGCTCCTTCCCCCACCTCTACTACAACAGAGGCGCTTCTACTTGCCAACAGAGGACCCTCTGCCGCCCAATCAGGTTAACCCGGAGCTAGCTAGGCTAACTCGGGGGGTGTCTCTTCAGCACCTACTGTCAGAGAACCTCTGGTTCTCGCAGCAAGAGGCACTGGCGTTGGAGTCGACTGCCATGGCAGCGTTCCAAGCAGTCTCTTGGATAGACCTGTGGTCCCTCACAGTGTCTAAGGTCGCGGCTTCTTTGGGAGGTATCGCTCCTGAAGGGGACCCGGCTTTCGTGAGACTGTGCCAGTCTGGAGGTAGGGCCATCTCCTACCTAGCCCACGGCCAACCTGGTTCTGAGGCGTAGGGACACTGTCCTCACTCGATTAACCAGGTCGGCAGGGTGCAAGGCGGCCTTGGGTCTTCGCAACGGACCGGTGCGGAGTTCCTCCTCTCTCTTCCCCAGAGAGATGGTGGACACTGCGGTGGAACAGCGGCGCACTGACGACAGTGACCGTCTAGTACACCAGGCAGTCTCGAAGGCGGCTGGGCAGCCTCGAGCAACTGCGGCTAAGCCTAAGAGTTTAGCTAGCGCTTCCTCGGCGGCTAAGACGGTTGCTTCGTCGAAGCCGAGAGGAAAGACTCTGTCTTCAACTTCATCTGCAAGGAGTGACCGTAACCAGCCCTCCTCCCAGCCCTCCTTCTCTCGAGGAGGAGCTGGGAAGAAGAAGTCGAAGAGAGGAGGGAAACGCTAGGGACGGCGTTCCCCCTCACCTGCCACCAGAAGTGGGGGGGTGCCTGGCGAGGCATTGGGCAACTTGGCAGCGCTACAGAGCAGAGACTGGATAGTAAATGTCCTTCGGGAGGGATATCTACTACCCTTCGAGCCTCTGCCACCCCTCACATCCAACCCGGTTCATCTACAAACGTACATTTATGCATGACACTTACCTGGCAGGTATATATATATAGCTTTATCCTCTTGTCGCACTGGCAGAATTTCAAAACTCGCGGCAACCGCTAGTACACTGGTAGTTCAGGTGATCGCCACCACGTTCCCGTGGCGCTGGTGCTCGGAACCATTCCCATTTTCGTCAGATTTTCTCTGCCAGCCGAACCGGCAACATCGTTGAAGGTTCTCTGATAGAATTTCCTGCTCGTTGACTGACTTTTCGATGTTTGGAATTTGGTATCGTATTTGGAAAGTTAGCTTGGCAATCGCAATTGATATTTCTTTAGTATGTCTGATTCAGGTAGTATGTTTAGAGTTTGTGTGTACGTGGGAGGAACAGTTGGGCAATGAATGTGAGAGTCTGAATGAGAAAGAATTGGAAGGCTCTTGTTTAAGTTATTGTGGAAAGATTTGGAAAAAGATCGGGTGAAAAGATCATTGTCTAGAAGTGAGAGATCTGGATCTTCGAGTAAACCTTTAAATGAATCTATATCTGTTTCTTCTCCAGCTCATTCACATGTAGATTTAGTAGCACCTTCCCCTCAGGTTTCTCCTGCGCCCGTTGCTGTATCTGAGGACACTACTGATCCGCAGATTGTGAAAGTGTTCGCTGCCCTTGCTTCTATGGGTGATCAAATCAAGCGTTTAACGGATAAAGTGGAAGTGTTTAATGTTGGTGACAGTGTTGTGGAGGGGGCGCCTGATCGTCCCTCTCGTGCTCCTAGACCTAGACCTCTGTCAAGCTCCCAGACCCAAGGGAGAAGGCATGTCGACAGTCGAAGGGAGGCGAGAGGGGTTGTCTCACGATCAGTCGTCCCTTCAGGCAGTCCTGTTGTTATGTCCCAGGCTGCAGCAGTACGCCAGAGAAAAGGCGTTACTGGGAAGTACTTTTATTCTTCAGATAGCTCAGCTTCAGGAAGGAATAGACGCTTTGTTCCAATACGTAATACAAACCATCGGTCCTTTAACAATAGGAAGTAGCTAGCGGCAGCTGGAACGGTCGTAAGCTTCGAACAAGGGGAGAACGGTAGTTAACTGCTTGTCCGATCGTCGCGCGGCGAGGTAAACAAATCACTTTTGCTTTCGGCCGTGTGAGGATAGGACGTGCTCGTCATCGCTCTGCCCGCTTTGTTGTTTGCTTTGAGTATCAGCCCTCTTTTTCGTAGTGTAATTGAGAGTATATGATTGTAAGTACTTTTACATTTCTTTTGTCATTTGCAATATGAGTGATCAAGAAATGGAGATTTCGCCGCGCCCCCCAGTCGCCCGTAGAGTGTGTCCCGGGCTGGAGGGGCGTAGATGCGGCGGATTTAGATCATTCGTGGATGTAGATCCACATGAGGTTTGTACTCGTTGTCGGGGGCGAGAATGCTCCCGCAACGAGCCATGTATAACGTGTATGAATTGGTCCGAGGCGCAGTGGGTTCTGTACGAGGGCAGGAAGAGACTTAGGCCGCCAAAGAAGTCATCGGAAAGCTCTCCAGTGACTCCTTTGGTAACTGACACTTCGTCTTCTTTCCTGCCTCCCGGTCAGCCCCCACGTTTCGCGCCTTCCCCTGCGGGGGGGGTAGCGGAGTCCTTCTCCTCTCTCGATCCGTCGAGTGTGGAGGAGGGCGCCCGCTACCCGGACGTCCAGTTGTATTCGGGGTCTTCCGTCCGCTCCTGGTGGGGTTTTATCCCCCCATGCGCGAGGGAAACCACTTATGACTAACCCGACTGTTGCTTCCGCAGATGTGCCACCAGCGAAGGACGACCTGGGACAGGTGTGGGAGTCGCTGGGACTGCAGGAGTGCCTAGTATCCAGGGGTTGATTCAGCGGTTGGCGGGGTCGGCAGTGGTCACTCATGGTACGGTAACCACTACCACTACCACCATATCTACACCAGCGTATGACATGCCGCCGCACTTGGTGTATACGCCACATGTAATGACGGTGACGCCCACGGCTGCAATACACAAACCTATTACTGCCGTACCAAAGAGGACGGTGCCACCGCCACCTGGGTTCTTTGTGTTGCCGACCCCGGACTTCCGCTGCCCCAAGAGTACCCCCCTAGACCTGCCGCCAGTGCCGAGAATGACGGTAGCTGCCGACAGGACGCCTGGCTCTCCTGTGGTTCCTGCCGTGCCTGCCGTACCTGTTGCTGTCCCTGCTGCTCCTTCCTTTTCAGATGCTGTACATGCTGTTCCTGCTGTTCCTGGACCTGTTCCTGTCGTTCCTGCTGTTGGTGGTGCTGCTACAGTCTCAGGTCTTTCCGGACAGGTGCAGTCGGGCCCTGTTGCTTCGGCAACTGCCCCGGCTCCCTCCTGGATGGAAGACCTGACGTCTGTCCTGCGGAGCCTGGCGAAGAAGAAGAGGAAGGTGTCGTCGTCGTCTTCGTCGTCTTCTTCGTCGTCTGCTGCCTCCTCTTCCCCTTCGACTTCTAAGGCTAACCAGCCGAAGAAGAAGAAGGCTGCCTCCTCCCCCCTAAGAAGACTCCTTCGGGATCTTCTAAGGGCCCGTTTCGCTCAGGCGAGTCGGGGAGCTCTTCTGCTGGTCCTCCTGTTCCTTCGGGAACGGGGCCCGTCTCTTCCTCTGCAAAGTAGAAGACGACGGGGACCAGAGGTGTACCAGCCTCGGCTGGTACGTCCTACCTGGTGTTAGCGGTCCTGCCGCTAAATCAGGTTCCGTCTCGGCCGCTTCTCGTTCGCGAGAAGTACCGAGTGGACGCTCTTCCATGGAGACCGTCCAGCCAAAGTTTTGACGCCCGAGCTCGCTCGCCTTCAAGACAGCGGCGCGGAGCAGAAGACTGGCGAGAGTCGTGCACACGACTCTCGCCAGGCCAGTGGACGCTCCGATCGCAGCGACCAAATCTGGCTGCTCGGGTTGACGTGACGGGTCGCTGACCAGCCACGGGTTGAGGCGAGGAAGGGGTCCCCGCGGCCGTCGGTACCAGCCACGGCTGGTACCAGCGGCTCGACGCGCCGAGAGGACGCTGGCCGGTCTCGCCGCGACAGAGAGCCTAGCAGGTCACCTGACCGCCGCTCCCATAGGGACCCGGGCGGAGACGGTAACCCAGCAACAGCTCGCCTGACGCTAGAGATCAGCGTCAACGTTCTCAGCCGAGCCGCTCGCCCCAGGCGAGCGGCAAGGCTAGGCCTGCTGCTCGATCGCCACCGCGGGTTGACGATCAGCAGCAGCCCTCCACGCACGCTGGTCCTGCCAGCGAGCGAGGGGGGAGCGTCAGGTCTGCCTCTCCCGTACCTTCAACCTCCTCGGGCTACACCGGGAGGAGCGAGGTACCGAGGAGTGATCACGAGAGGTGCGCCGCTCGCGATCCCGCTATGACGCCGTATGGCTCAGGCACGGTTCTAGGACCGACCAGAACATACGCGCAAGTAGTTGGAGGTGACCGTCAGGGGTCTGCCGCTGTTCCTCCTTCTGAAGGAGGAGTATCACGGGATCTGTTCTTGCTGGAGGGACTGGACGGTCCTACTCCACAAGACGCAGTCACTCCCGAGATACAGAGGAACTTTGCAGAGGTCATTAAGCTGATTCGTCAGCATAATGACCTTGCGGAAGGATCGCCGCTACCACCGGCAGAGCCCACGTCCCGGCTCGAGTCATTTTGGGGTCCTAAGAGGGAACCCAAAATGATGGTGGGGTTACCGCGATCAGAGCTTGCAGACTCAGTCCTGGATCAAGTTGAGAATCTCGTCTCAGGACGGGAGGATTTGCTGAAATCCGGACGGTCTCTAAGCTGCTTCCTCCTCCTCTACAGCGTCAGAGGCGATTTTACGTGCCTTCGGAAGACCCGATACTGCCGAAACAGGTTAACCCGGAGTTAGCGAGGCTGACTCCAGGTGTGTCCCTGCAGCAGCTCCTGTCGGAGAACCTCTGGTTCTCGCAGCAGGAGGCACTTGCCCTGGAATCTACCGCTATGGCAGCATTCCAGGCAGTCTCTTGGCTGGATTTGTGGTCCCTCACAATATCCAAAGTAGCTTCCGGCTCTGGGAGTTCTGCTCTCGAAGACGACGCTTCTTTCAGGAGACTGTGCCAGTCTGGAGGAAGAGCGATCTCTTACCTCGCCCATCAGACTGCTAACCTGTGGGCCAACTTGGTTCTTCGACGTAGGGACGCAGTCCTTACCCGAGTGACCAAGGGGGGAAGCCGGGCGTGAGGCGGCACTCGGGCTTCGCAATGGACCAATTAGGAGTTCCCCAGCTCTCTTTCCCGGAGAGATGGTGGACGCTGCGGTGGAAAGGCGGCGCACTGATGACAGTGACCGCTTAGTTCACCAGGCAGTCTCGAAGGTTACTGGGCAATCTCGAGCGACTGCGGCCAAGCCAAAGAGCTTGGCTAGCGCTTCCACGGCGGCGAAGACGGTTGCCACCGTCCAAACCCCGTGTGAAGACTCCTGCTGTTTCGACGTCTGCTAAAGGAGGCCGTAACCAGCCCTCCTCCCAGCCCTCCTTTCCCCGAGGAGGTGGTGGGAAGAAGTCGAAACGAGGAGGGAAACGCTAGGGACGGCGTTCCCCCTCACCTGCTGCCGGAAGTGGGGGGTGCCTGGCGAGCCATTGGGCAACTTGGCAGCGCTACGGCGCCGAGAACTGGATAGTAGACGTCCTTCGGGAGGGATATCTACTACCCTTCGAGTCTCGGCCCCCCTCATCTCCAAACCGGTCCACCTACAAACCTATGTCCGGGGATCATCAAAGGACAACGCTCTTCGACAGGAGATCAAGACCATGCTGGCGAAACGAGCTGTAGAAATCGTGGAGGACCAGTCACCGGGCTTTTACAGCCGCCTCTTCCTAGTGGAGAAGGCATCGGGGGGCTGGCGTCCGGTGATAGACCTCTCTCCCCTGAACCGCTTCGTTCGCACGACGCGGTTCACGATGGCAGTCGGCACGCTCGGTGCTCGACTCGATCAGGGGGAATGATTTCATGCTTTCAGTGGACTTGAAGGATGCGTATTTTCAAATACCCATCCATCAGTTCCTCCAGAAAGTACCTCCCTTCATCTTCGACGGGACGGTGTACCAATTCAGGGCACTTTGTTTCGGTCTCTCAACCGCCCCACAGGTGTTCACGCGAGTGTTCACTCTGGTGTCAGCTTGGGCCCATTCGCACGGGATACGTCTTCTGAGGTATCTCGACGATTGGCTAGTCCTGGCGAGCTCCCGCTCGCAGTTGCTGCAGGACAGAGATCGACTCCTCAAGTTTTGTCGCGATCTGGGGATCGTGATAAACTACGAGAAGTCCGATCTCGAACCCAAGCAGAAAGATTGGAAGTACCTGGGTATGCTGATAGACACGGTAGCAGGGCAGGTCTTTCCCGCAGACTTGCGTATCAGCAAATTCAGGGAGGCAGCCGGCCGGTTCCTGTCTCGGCAGGAAACAGGCAGCACAGCAATGGCAAGTCGTGATCGGCCATCTGTCGTCACTCGAGAGTTAGTCCCTCACGGGCGTCTCACCTGCGGTCTCTCCAGTGGAGGCTAAGGGAGAGTTGGTCTCAGGCCAAGGATCCTCCTTACTTTCCCGTGGCTCTCACGGACAAGGTGAGGCAGGACCTAGCCTGGTGGCTCGACGACAAGAACCTCTTAAGAGGAGTGCCCATACGCACTCCCCCCACGGAGATGCTTCTGTTCTCAGACGCATCGATCGAGGGATGGGGTGCACACCTGGAGGAGTTGCTGACTGCAGGTGTTGTGGGACCATCACGAAAAGCACCTTCACATCAATGGTCCTGGAACTCAAGGCGGCGTTCAACGCTCTCCGAGAATTTCAGGACCGCTTGGTGGGACACTCAGTGGTGTTGATGTGCGACAACACCACAGTAGTGGCATATGTCAACAAGCAGGGGGGGGGGCTAGTGTCTCTTCCGCTCCACCCCCCAGATGCTGAAGCCTTGCCGAGGATGGGGGGCTTAGGGTTCAGCAGCTGGGCCCTGATGCCTGGTGGGAACTGCTTTCTCGCTGGGCCTTGGTGCCCAGCTGTTGATCCAACGAAATAAGTCAGCCCTTTTTTCTTCTACTAAAAAAGTTTCATCTTTCTGCCTTCCTCCCCCTATAAGGTATGGATTCTATGATGACGACTATTGGCTTGGTTTTTGGACATGATTTTAGTCTAAATCTTGGGATTTGAAGGAGGGTGAGGATGCGGACGGCATGCCACCTCACCCGTAGAACTCTAGTACCTGACGTGGTTGAGCGAGGGGAAAGTTTAATGTCAAACCCTATCCTCAGTGCCGGGTCTGATCTCGACGGACATCATGACGCCTTAGCACTCGGAGATAGGGTGTATATCCAGTAATTACCCCTAGGACGACCCTAATGAAAGGGATGACCCGTCCTCTAAGTGTGACTCCATGGTGGGTATGGGGAATATCTGGATGAACTATGTTTTTCACGTTCTATGGCAACCCCCCCTATTTCGGCTGACGACCCTATGCTTTTGTCAAAGGACTTGTCCACGGAACCCGAACTTCAATCAATCATGGTCGGTCCCTTTGATCAGGGTAGTACCCCTGGACCGAATGACAGACAGACACAGATGACGACCCAAAGCAATGCGAGTAGATATACCGCCAAGAAATCTCAACAAAAAAGCATCTGGCTCCAGTATTGTCACACTGGAACCATATGCCATGAAGAAAAATAAAAAGTGTGAAATAGCTCCTGGGGTCTTTGTACCAATTCATTTAATAAATACCTGAATTTGAAGCTTGAAGGTGACAATATTGACATTTTCCAAGTACACAGGGAAATCGTGAAATGTTGTGGCAGACAGCCAAAAATAACAGCCCAAAATGGAAATATGCTCCTTATAGAAAGCATCTCCCCAGAGGAGAGCAGTAAGTTGATGGGATTGTCGGACCTTGCGGGAATTACGGTTGAGTGCACTCCCCACTCCAGCCTGAAACTCCAGCAAGGGCTTGATTTATGCCCTCAATTGATGGCTTTTTCTGAGGAGAGACTTTTAACAGAATTAAACAAAAGACCAGGGTGTAATAAAGGTTGACAGGATGAACAAAGAAGGTTGAAAATAATAGAATACCTCAGCCTACCTTAATATTAACTTTTAGTACTTTAAGACTTCCGGAATATGTCTATGCAGCCTGGTATAGGTTTAAGATAAAGTTGTACATCCCAAGACCAGAAGGTGTTTCCATTACCAGCATTTTGCGGACACCCACCCTACAATCGTGTCGATCCAAATGCAAGAAAAGCCTGCAGTCTGTGTCAAAACTGTGGAGAGGATGAGGCATGGAATGTGCACCAGGGAACCTAACAATGTTTCACTGTGGTGAGGGACATGCCCATCGTCATCTCAGCAGTGTGATATATATTTACTTGAAAAGGAAATACAAGCAATTAGAGTGATTGAAAGAACAACATTTAAGGAAGCACGAGAGAGAGCCAAAGCAAAGACTGTAAGAACCGGTCTAAGTTTTATACTGTAGTAGCAAAATTAAAAAAGCCAAAGGAAAGAGACAAATAAAAACACCCAAGTTAAGAGCACAAAAGGAAAATCAAATAAAGAATCATTAAAAAGACAGCTAACTGAATCATCTGAAGGTCAAACTGATGATGAGAATATAAAGACAAGGTTCACTAGAACCAACAAGAAAGACCACTAGTGTGGAACTTGAAGAAAATTGAAGTGCCAGTTGAGATACACCCTCCACCATCTGCCTCTTTGGAGGCAAGGCCAGTGGTTGCTGGTCTGGTGCCAGCTTCTGTTGGTGCCAACTCCTCTTTGGAGGACAAACCAGCAGATGCTGGTCCCCCGGTGCCAGTCCTCGCTGGTACTTCTGCCTCATCAGAGGCAGAGCTGGCTACTGCCAGCAGTACAAAGACACTTGAGGTGGTCTCTTTAGAGAAACACCTCTGCTCTCTCCTCTCGATAGAGATGGAGAGCGAGAACTAAAAAACCCTTCAGTATCAAAAACACTGAAGGAAAAGATGTTGGCTCTACGAAGGTGATAATTCCTCCCAAGAAGCCAACAAAACCTTCCATCAAAATGCCTCCCCTTAGTAGAAAAAAGAACTCTCCCAGTCTTGTAAAAAGGAACCACAATGTTGGTCCTAAACATGAATAAATTCACCTTCCAGTTATTCAGTGAGGAAACTGTCAGGGAACTGCGAGCGCAAGTATGAGGAATGTGGAAGCTTTTAATCTATGAGCCCTCTCCTTGTAGGGATATTGTTTGACAGGAAGACTATGCTAGGTGAATATACCCCTTGTCCTAGGGAATATGTTCACTATAGAACTAAATTTGATTTACAGGTGGGAAAATCATGGTGGATCCATCATCTACATCCGTCGAGATGCTCCACACTACAAAGTAAAACTAAATACTCCACTTGTTCCGACACGGCATACAAACCTTCGGTCCTTTTACAATAGGAAGGTACTAGCGGCAGCTGGATAGGTCGTAAGCTTTCGAACAAGGGGTCGGTAGTTAAACTGCTTGTCCGACAGGCGCGCGCGTGCGACTGGGAGGTAAACAAACCACTTTTGCTTTCGGCCTCGCAGTGGATGGACGTGTTGTTCGACGCTCTCTGCCCGCTTCTCGTCGTTTGCTTTCTGAGTATTTGGTTGTAATTGTGTATGAAAGAGCTATTGTAAGTACAATTAATTCTCTTTTTCATATTAATTGCTGCCTTCAATTGATTATGATGGAATCTCCTCGCCTCGCTACCCCACGGAGACTTTGCCCGGGTATCGAAGGGCGTAAATGCGGGAAGTTCAGATCGTTCCCGGAGATTGACCCTCATATTTTGTGTGCTCGGTGTCGGTCGGGGGCGCGAATGCACCTGAGCCGAGCCCTGTGATGTGTGTATGATTGGTCGGAGGCGCAGTGGACTTTGTATGAGGGCAGGAAGAAGCGAAGGCCTGCAAAGGAGTTGTCGGAGAGCTCTCCCGCGAACTCCTTTGGTGACGGACACTTCGTCTTCTTTCCTGCCGCCCGCTCAACTTCCACGTCTCGCGCCTTCCCCTTCGGGGGGGGTGTCTAGGTCCTTCTCCTCTCCTGACGTGTCGAGTGTGGAGGAGGGCGCTAGATACCCTGACGTAGAGTTGTACTCTGGGTCCTCTATCCGTTCGTCTTCGCGCGAACGGGTAGAGGATCCTTCTAATCACCCGACTTTGCCTCCTCAGGATGCGGTTGCCGCGAAGGATGACCTCGGACAGGTGTGGGCATCGTTGGGGCTGCAGGGCGTGCCGAGTGTCCAGGGGCTCGCTATTTCATCTCGCTGGCTCCGTGGCGGTCACCCATGCAAACGGTCACGACCACCACCACGACCCTTACAACCCCTGGCTATGCTTCACCTCCTCACCTGGTGTACACCCAGCACGCGGTCTCTGTAACACCCACTACATCGGTGCAGGGGCCAGTCGCCGTAACTCGGGGGAGTGTGATGCCGCCACCTGGGTTTGCCGTGCTGCCGCGACCGGACTTCATGTGCCCGAAGAGCTCGCCCCTGGACCTCCCACCGGTACCTAGGATGTCTGTGCCGCTGGTTCGACCACCTGTACCGCCCACACAGTCTGCCGTACCTGCCGTGACCACTGCCTGCTGTACCTGTACCTGCTCCTGCTGTCTCGTCTGCCGTTCCCGTGATGTTCGCACCTGCTGATGTTGTTCCTGTTCCTGGCGCCGCTGCTCCCGATGCGGGTCTGTTCGGACAGGACGTTCGGGCCCGCCCGTTGCTTCGGCAACAGCAGCCCCGGCTCCGTCCTGGATGACAGATCTGACGTCGGTCCTGAGGAGGTTGACGAAGAAGAAGAAGAAGAGGAGGAAGGTGTCGTCGTCGTCTTCATCGTCTTCTTCGTCGTCGTCGTCGGTTCTGCCGCCTCTTCCCCTTCTTCTTCTAAGGGATCCCCGCCGAAGAAGAAGAAGGTCGCCTCCCCCCCCCCTAAAGAAGTAATCCTTCGGGAACTTCTAAGGGCCCGTCTCGCTCTGGTGAGACGGGGGGTTCTTCGCTGGTCGCCCTGCTCCTTCGGGAGCAGGACCCGTCTCTTCTCCCGCAAGGAAGAAGACTACGGGGACCAGAGGGTGCCGGCTAACACCGGCACTTCCTCACCTGCTGTCAGTGGTTCGGCCACAGCAGCAGGGTCCGGCTCGGCCGCTCGTTCGCGAGACGGTACCGAGTGTACGGTCGCCTACCAGCGACCGTGCAGCAGGAACCAGACCTCTGAGTCCGCTCAGCGTCAGGTTCACGGCACGGAGCGGAAGACTGGTGACAGCCGCTCACGCGACTCTCACCAGGCCAGCTCTCGCTCTCGCGGCGAGCAGCTGGCTACCCGGGCGGACGTGACGGTCCATGACCGGCCACGGGCTGAGGCGGGAAGAGGTCCCCGTTCGCGCCGGCACCAGCCACGGCTGGTACCAGCGAACTGACGCACCCGTGAGGATACGCACCGATCATCACCGTGACAGTGGAGCTCGTCCGGTCGCCTGACCGTCGCTCTCAACAGAGAGCGATCGGGTACGGCGACCAGCACCAGCTCCTCTGACACACGAGACCGGGGCCGCTGTTCTCGGTCCAGCCGTTCTCCACAGCGAGACGGCTCGACTAGGTCTGCAGCTCGATCGCCACCGCGGGTTGGCGATCGCCTGCAGTCCTCCAAGCCCATGGTCACCAGCGAGCGAGGAGAGAGCGTCAGGTCTTCCTCTCCCATACCTTCAACCTCCTCGGGTTACACCGGGAGGGGCGAGGTATTGAGGAGTGATCGTGAGGGGTGCGCCCCTCAGGATCCCGCCACCGCGTCGTACGCCACCAGGCTCGGTTCTCGGACCAGCCAGGTCGTACGCACAGGTGGTTGGAGGTAGACCGAGAGGGTTTCTGTCGCTGCTCCTCTCCTTGAGGGAGGAGGGTCTCGGGAGGTGCTCCTGTTTGAGGGACTGGACGGTCCAACTCCGCAGGATGCAGTCACGCCTGAGATCCAGAGGAACTTTGCCGAGGTTATTGCGCTGATTCGTCAGCACAACGACCTCGGGGAAGGATCGCCCGCTCCCCACCATCCGAGCCCACGTCCCGGCTCGAGTCGTTCTGGGGCCCGAGAGGGAACCCAGACCGACGGTGGGTTTGCCGCGTTCGGAGCTTGCGGACTCAGTGCTGGACCAGGTTGAATCGCTTGTCTCCGGACAAGACGGTCGCTCAAGTCTGGCAGGTCGAGCAAGCTGCTTCCACCTCCTCTGCTACGGACAGCGGCGGTTTTACGTGCCATCTGAGGACCCGATGCCGCCCAAACAGGTGAACCCGGAGTTAGCTAGGCTGACTCCGGGTGTTGTCTCTGCCAACAGCTCCTGTCCGAGAACCTGTGGTTCTCGCAGCAAGAGGCACTCGGCCTGGAATCTACCGCCATGGCAGCTTTCCAGGCCGTCTCCTGGCTAGATCTGTGGTCCCTCACAGTATCTAAGGTCGCAGCCAACTCCGGGGGAATTTCTCCCGAAGATGACTCGGCCTTCAGGAGAATTTGCCAGTCTGGGGGTGGGGGAAGAGCCATCTCCTTCCTTGCCCACCAGACGGTGAAACCTGTGGGCCAACCTGGTTCTCCGACGAAGGGACGCTGTCCTTACTCGGGTTTCCAGGGCGGCCGGGCGTGAAGCGGCGTTGGGGGACTTCGAAACGGACCTCTACGGAGTTCCACGTCTCTCTTCCCAGGAGAGATGGTGGACGCTGCGGTGGACAGACGGCGCACTGACGACAGTGACCGTCTGGTTCACCAGGCAGTCTCGAAGGCTTCTGGGCAGCCTCGGACTGCGGCCAAGTCTAAGAGCTCGGCTAGCGCTTCCTCGGCGGCTAAGACGGTTGCTGCGTCGAAGCCCCGGGGAATGACTCTGTCTTCTTCGACTTCTGGCAAGGGGAGCCGTAACCAGCCCTCCTCCCAGCCCTCCTCATCCCGTGGAGGCTCTGGGAAGAAGTCGAAGAAAGGGGGGAAACGCTAGGGACGGCGTTCCCCTCACCTGCTGCCGGAAGTGGGGGGGTGCCTGGCCAGCCATTGGGCAACGTTGGCAGCGCTACGGCGCCGAGACCTGGATTGTAGATGTCCTTCGGGAGGGATATCTATTACCCTTCGAATCTCGGCCACCCTCACCTCCAACCCGGTCCAACAGCAGTCGTACGTTCCAGGGTCATCGAAGGACGTAGCACTGAGACAGGAGATAAAGACCATGCTGAGCAAGAGAGCTGTAGAGATCGTCACGGATCAGTCACCGGGCTTTTACAGTCGACTCTTCCTGGTGGAAAAGTCTACGGGAGGCTGGCGCCCGGTGATAGATCTCTCTCCCCTGAACCGGTTTGTTCGCCAGACCCGGTTTCACGATGGAGACGGCACGCTCAGTGCTCGACTCCATCAGGGGAGAACGATTTCATGCTTTCAGTGGACTTGAAGGATGCGTATTTCCAAATACCCATTCATCAGTCCTCCAGAAAGTACCTCCGCTTCATCCTCGACGGGACGGTTGTACCAGTTTCAGGGCACTGTGCTTCGGTCTCTCAACCGCCCCACAGGTGTTCACGCGAGTGTTCACTCTGGTGTCTGCTTGGGCCCATTCGCACGGGATACGTATGATGAGGTATCTCGACGATTGGTTAGTCCGGGCGAGCTCCCGCTCGCAGTTGCTACAGGACAGGGATCGACTGCTCGAGTTCTGCCACGATCTGGGGATCGTGGTGAACTTCGAGAAGTCGATCTCGAGCCCAAGCAGAGGATGAAGTACCTGGGTATGCTGATCGACACCGGTAGCAGGGCGAGTCTTCCCCGCAGACTCGCGGATCAGCAGATTCAGGGAGGCAGCCAACCAGTCCTGTCTCGGCAGGAACAGGTAGCTCAGCGATGGCAAGTCGTGATCGGACACCTGTCGTCGACTCGAGAAGTTAGTCCCTCACGGGCGTCTTCACCTGCGGTCTCTTCAGTGGAGACTAAAGGAGAGTTGGTCGCAGGCGACGGATCCCCCAAGCTTTCCAGTGTCACTGACACAGGAGGTGAGGCAGGACCTAGACCTGGTGGTGGCTGGACGACAGGAACCTCTTAAAGGAGTGCCTCTGCGCACTCCCCCCCCCGGACATGCAGCTGTTCTCAGACGCATCGACCGAGGGATGGGGCGCACACCTGGAGGAGTTGCTGACTTCAGGAGTGTGGGACGAGAACGACAAGCACCTTCACTCAATGTACTGGAACTCAAGGCAGCGTTTCTCGCTCTCCAAGAGTTTCAGGACGCTTGATGGGACACTCA
>NC_087209.1:29978323-30018273 GCF_015104395.2 Macrobrachium nipponense | reverse complement strand
ACATGGATAGATTAGTATTGTATTTCTTTAAAATACTATCACATATGAATTTTGTAATTACAGTATTTATTATTATTATTATTATTATTATTATTATTATTTTGAAAGTATTAAAAACAAATAGTACAAGTACATAAAAAATCAAAAAAATTGAGTCTCAGTAAATGAGAGAGAGAGAGAGAGAGAGAGAGAGAGAGAGAGAGAGAGAGAGAGAGAGAGAGAGAGAGAGAGAGAGGGGGGGGGGGGGAAATTTCATGAGCACTTGATTGCAACACAGAACGCTTCTTCCCCCTCCTGCCGTCACAAAACTTGATATATCTGACAGTTTTAGTACCTGGAGTTAGAGAAAGGTTACTGAAAGAAGACTGGGATTTCCTTCATTCTTCCATAATTTTTTTAAATATATAAGCTAAAATCTTACTAATTCACTATGGTATTTTCTTTAATGAATTGATATTATTGCTGTATAAAATTAATATTAATATTTGAAAATAGTAAATCATTTATTTATCATACAAAAAAACATACATCTTTGTAGTAGAGAGAGAGAGAGAGAGAGAGAGAGAGAGAGAGAGAGAGAGAGAGAGAGAGAGAGAGAGAGAGAGAGAGAGAGAGAGAATTATTATTTTTATTATGTGATATCATTTCAACTTATTACTTACTAATACAGTATTAATCAAAAATTAATATTTGAAAATTAGTAAATCATTTTTGTATTATAAAAATGTATTTAGTCATGAAAATACATCAAAATTACACTAATTAGTGATATTTTCGTCGGAAAATACAGAGAGAGAGAGAGAGAGAGAGAAGAGAGAGAGAGAGAGAGAGAGAGAGAGAGAGAGAGAGAGAGAGAGAGAGAGAGAGAAACTATGGTTTTTATATCCAAGTCTAAGTAGAGTATAAATGGATTCTTTAAGTGAAATAATGTTTCAATGATATTTTGCTGTTTTGTATTAAAGGATATGGATACTGTTTGAGAAATGCGTTCCTTATCTTGACTATGGTTACCATACAGTTTAAAAGCGTAAATTAATTCATGCGCCCTCCGCTTAGAAACTAGTTCTGCGTATGAGGTATCGTTAAAAAGCATAAAAAACCGTTGTAACCTTGGAATTTGCGTTGTAATCTAACCAGAAACTTAGTTTTGTTAATTATGTATACTGGAAACAAGCAATGATTTTTTCATTATTTGCAGTTTGGACTGTTATAAACTGCGATCCCAAGCTAGTGTATTCATTCGCTCAGAAACTAGTTCGCATATGAGGCGTCACTAAAAAAATTTAAAAAATACAACATAAAAAGTGTCGAACATCATCATAACCTCAAAATTTTTGTTGTAATCTAACCAAAAACTTATTTTCATTAATATGCTGTGCTAAACTATAAAGGATTCTTATCATAGTATGCGTTTTTTAAAATGACAATTTGTCCAAAATTGCATTTTTCCTAACTATACAAACCTGAGGTCCTTTTACAATAGGAAGGTACTAGCGGCAGCTGGATAGGTCGTAAGCTTTCGAACAAGGGGTTCGGTAGTTAACTGCTTGTCCGACAGGCGCGCGCGCGCGAATGGGAGGTAAACAAATCACTTTTGCTTTTGGCCCAAGCAAAAACTGCAGAGTGAGGGGTGGCATGAGGTGGGGCTATGTGTAAAAGGACCTCAGGTTGTATAGTTAGGAAAAAATGCAATTTTGGACAAATTGTCATTTGTTCCGACACGGCATACAAACCTTCGGTCCTTTTACAATAGGAAGACTCACTTCTTGGTGGGTGGAATCTGAGTCTTTTGTGAACAGGACTGGTGTTCGCCCAACCTTGGAAAGCCTCCCTGGTCGTAAGAGCGAGGGAGGGATCCAAGCCTCTGTCCAATTGATCGGGTGTGCACCGCAGGATCAATGGTCAGACCTCTGGACCGAGTACTAAGAGAGAGGCAAGCGTATCTCTTCGTACCAGCAATGTAAGAACTTGTTCCTGTACAGGAGCAAATATAAAGTCATGGGTTTGACTCTTGTAGGCATCCACTTCCCCCCCCTTGTAGGAGGAAGTGGTGGATATTCTGCTCCTATCCCTAGTTGAAAGGGATAGGATGGGGCTCTGTCATATAGCTCACCTGCATCTCGTCCTCATCCAGCGTAGTAACGACCGTGGCCCTCTGCCCACAGGTAGAGGAGGAGGAAAAAGACGGGAAGAGGGAGCCAGTCATCACTCATTCACACATCCATCCACAGTCACACCAGGACTCGATGCTGTTTCAGCCTGCGAGGGTCTGGGTTTGCTACACAACTTGTTGAGCAGCCACCACGGGTCCCAAGGAAAAGGTATCCAAGGACCTGTGGGCAATATCCCGAAGGTAGAAGGACATAAAGGTAGTCTGGTTAGACCAGACCCTGCCTTCAGGACCTGCGCCACGGAGAAGTTCTTACGAAACGCCAACGAGGGGCCAATACTTCTGACTTCGTGAGCTCTCGGACGGGACGTACGGATGTCGTCACTACCATCAGCATCATACGCCCTCCTGATGACCTCACGCAGCCAGAATGAAAGAGTGTTCTTGGATACTTCTTTCTTGGTTACCCCGGTGCTAACGAAGAGGCGTCGACACTCAGGCTGAGGTGTCGAGTTTTCTTCAGATAGCGCCGTAGCGCCCTCACAGGACAAAGCAGCATCTCATCCGCATCATTATCGGTGAAGTCCATTAGGGAGGGAATCGTGAATGACTCGAACCTGTCGTCAGGGATCGACGGTTCTGAGTCTTCGCAACGAAGTTCGGGACGAAATCGAGCGTCACAGATCCCCATCCCCTGGAATGTCGTACATCATAGGAAAGACCATGAAGTTCCCCTACTCTCTTCGCCGATGCCAGGGCCAGCAAGAAGAGGGTCTTGAGGGTCAGATCCCTGTCTGACGACTCTCGGAGTGGCTCGAACGGCGTTCGAGGTCAAACTCCTAAGGACGAGAGTCACATCCCACGCAGGGGGCCTGAGTTCCCTGGGTGGGCAAGACCTTTCGAAGCTCCTCATAAGCAAGGAGATCTCGAACGAGTTCGAGATGTCCAATCCCCTCAGTTTCAGGACGAGCGCCAAGGCGGCGGCTCTATCTTTGACTGTGGGGACTGAGAGGAAGCTTCTCTCGGCGAAGAAAAACGAGGAAATCCGCTACCTGCTGAAGAGTGGCTCTGAGAGGAGATAGACCCCGTCTACGACACCAACCACAGAAGAGAAGAGGACTGACGGACGTTTCCAGCCATCTCTGTTGCTGCGCTACGAGAAAAGCCTCTCGTTCGCAAGAGATGGTGGATAACAGCCAGCCGTGAAGCGTAGGGACTGGACTGCTCGGTGGTACCGCTCGACGTGTGGCTGGGCGAGAAGGTTGTGCCAAGGGGGAATCTCTCTCGGTTCTCCTGCGAGAAGAGCCAGCAGGTCCGGATACCAAATGGCCTGTGGCCATTTGGGAGCCACCAGGATCATCCTGAGATTCGGGGTGACCAGTGCTCGACTGATCACCTTGCGAATCAGGCTGAACGGGGGAAAGGCATAGACGAAGAGGTTGTCCCACGGGTGTTGAAGAGCGTCCTCTGCAGCTGCCCATGGGTCCGGCACGGCCGAGAAGAACACCTGGAGCTTCCTGTTGTGCCGGGTGGCGAACAGATCCACGACTGGTCGCCCCCACAGGTCGAAGAGCCTTTCCGCCACGTCCTGGTAGAGACCATTCGGTCCCTTATCACCTGATCCCGACGGCTGAGCGTGTCTGCTACTACATTCCTCTTCCCTGGAATGTAGCGTGCCGACAGCTCTATTGAGTGTGCCTCGCCCACTCGTGCACCTGCCGAGTCAACTGGTACAACGGGAGAGACACTAGGCCCCCCTGTTTGTTGACGTAGGCCACTACCGTGGTGTTGTCGCACATCAACACCACTGAGTGTCCCATCAAGCGGTCCTGGAACTCTTGGAGAGCGAGGAACGCTGCCTTGAGTTCCAGTACATTGATGTGAAGGTGCTTGTCGTTCTCGTCCCACACTCCTGAAGTCAGAACTCCTCCAGGTGTGCGCCCCATCCCTCGGTCGATGCGTGACTGAGAACAGCTGCATGTCCGGGGGGGAGTGCGCAGAGGCACTCCTCTTAAGAGGTTCCTGTCGTCCAGCCACCAGGCTAGGTCCTGCCTCACCTCCGGTGTCAGTGACACTGGAAAGCTTGGGGGATCCGTCGCCTGTGAACCAACTCTTCCCTTTAGCCTCCACTGAAGAGACCGCAGGTGAAGACGCCCGTGAGGGACTAACTTCTCGAGTGACGACAGGTGTCCGATCACGACTTGCCATCGCTGAGCTACCCGTTCCTGCCGAGACAGGAACTGGTTGGCTGCCTCCCTGAATCTGCTGATCCGCGAGTCTGCGGGGAAGACTCGCCCTGCTACCGTGTCGATCAGCATACCCAGGTACTTCATCCTCTGCTTGGGCTCGAGATCAGACTTTTCGAAGTTCACAACGATCCCCAGATCGCGACAGAACTCGAGCAATCGATCCCTGTCCTGTAGCAACTGCGAGCGGGAGCTCGCCAGGACTAACCAATCGTCGAGATACCTCATCAGACGTATACCCGTGCGAATGGGCCCAAGCAGACCAGAGTGAACACTCGCGTGAACACCTGTGGGGCGGTTGAGAGACCGAAGCAAAGTGCCCTGAACTGGTACACCGTCCCGTCGAGGATGAAGCGGAGGTACTTTCTGGAGGACTGATGAATGGGTATTTGGAAATACGCATCCTTCAAGTCCACCGAAAGCATGAAATCGTTCTCCCTGATGGGTCTGGCGAACAAACCGGTTCAGAGGAGAGAGATCTATCACCGGGCGCCAGCCTCCCGTAGACTTTTCCACCAGGAAGAGTCGACTGTAAAAGCCCGGTGACTGATCCGTGACGATTTCTACAGCTCTCTTGCTCAGCATGGTCTTGATCTCCTGTCTCAATGCTACGTCCTTCGATGACCCTGGAACGTACGACTGCTGTTGGACCGGGTTGGAGGTGAGGGGTGGCCGAGATTCGAAGGGTAATAGATATCCCTCCCGAAGGACATCTACAATCCAGGTCTCGGCGCCGTAGCGCTGCCAAGTTGCCCAATGGCTGGCCAGGCACCCCCCCACTTCCGGCAGCAGGTGAGGGGGAACGCCGTCCCTAGCGTTTCCCCCCTTTCTTCGACTTCTTCCCAGAGCCTCCACGGGGAGGAGGAGGGCTGGGAGGAGGGCTGGTTACGGCTCCCCTTGGTAGAAGTCGAAGAAGACAGAGTCTTTCCCCGGGGCTTCGACGCAGCTACCGTCTTAGCCACCGAGGAAGCGCTAGCCGAGCTCTTAGACTTGGCCGCAGTCCGAGGCTGCCCAGAAAGCCTTCGAGACTGCCTGGTGAACCAGACGGGCCACTGTCATCAGTGCGCCGTCTGTCCACCGCAGCGTCCACCATCTCTCCTGGGAAGAGAGCGTGGAACTCCGTAAAGGTCCGTTGCGAAGTCCCAACGCCGCTTCACGCCCGGCCGCCCTGGAAACCCGAGTAAGGACGGCGTCCCTTCGTCGGAGAACCAGGTTGGCCCACAGGTTCACCGTCTGGTGGGCAAGGAAGGAGATGGCTCTTCCTCCAGACTGGCAAAAGTCTCCTAAAGGCCGAGTCATCTTCGGGAGAAATTCCCCCGGAGTTGGCTGCGACCTTAGATACTGTGAGGGACCACAGATCTAGCCAGGAGACGGCCTGGAAAGCTGCCATGGCGGTAGATTCCAGGCGACTGCCTCTTGCTGCGAGAACCATAGGTTCTCGGACAGGAGCTGCTGCAGAGCACACCCGGAGTCAGCCTGGCTAACTCCGGGTTCACCTGTTTGGGCGGCATCGGGTCTTCAGATGGCACGTAAAAACGCCGCTGTCGCAGCAGAGGAGGTGGAAGCAGCTTGCTCGACCTGCCAGACTTGAGCGAACCGTCTTGTCCGGAGACAAGCGATTCAACCTGGTCCAGCACTGAGTCTGCAAGCTCGGAACGCGGCAAAACCCACCGTCGGTCTGGGTTCCCTCTTCGGGCCACCCCAGAACGACTCGAGCCGGGGACGTGGGCTCGGATGGTGGGAGCGGCGATCCTTCCCGAGGTCGTTGTGCTGACGAATCAGCGCAATAACCTCGGCAAAGTTCCTCTGGATCTCAGGAGTGACTGCGTCCTGCGGAGTCGGACCATCCAGTCCCTCAAACAGGAGCATCTCCCGAGACCCTCCTCCCTCAAGGGGAGGAACAGCGACAGACCCCTCTCGGTCTCCTCCAACCACTTGTGCGTACGACCCTGGCTGGTCCGAGAAAACCGTGCCTGGTACGTACGACGACGTGGTGGGATCCTGAGGGGCGCACCCCTCACGATCACTCCTCAATACCTCGCCCCTCCCGGTGTAACCCGAGGAGGTTGAAGGTATGGGAGAGGCAGACCTGACGCTCCCTCCTCGCTCGCTGGCAGAACCAGTGGGCTTGGAAGACTGCAGGCGATCGTCAACCCGCGGTGGCGATCGAGCTGCAGACCTAGTCGAGCCGTCTCGCTGTGGAGAACAGCTGGACCGAGAACAGCGGCCCCGGTCTCGTGTGTCAGAGGAGCTGGTGCTGGTCGCCGATACCCGATCGCTCTCTGTGAGAGTGACGGTCATGGCGGGACCGGCGAGCTCCACTGTCACGGTGAGACCGGTGCGTATCCTCACGGCGCGTCAGTTCGCTGGTACCAGCCGTGGCTGGTGCCTGGCGAACGGGGGGACCTCTTCCCAGCCTCAGCCCGTGGACGGTCATGGACCGTCACGTCCGCCCGGGTAGCCAGCTGCTCGCCACGAGAGCGAGAGCTGGTCGGTGAGAGTCGCGTGAGCGGGGCTGTCACCAGTCTTCCGCTCCGTGCCGTGAACCTGACGCTGAGCGGACTCAGAGGTCTGGTTTCCTGGCTGCACGGTCGCTGTTAGGCGACCGTACACTCGGTACCTCTCAGCGAACGAGAGGCCGAGACGGATCCTGCTGCCGTGGCCGAACCACTAACAGCAGGTGAGGAAAGTGCCGGTGTTAGCCGGCACTCCTCTGGTCCCCGTAGTCTTCTTCCTTGCGGAAGAAGAGACGGGTCCTGCGCCCGAAGGAGCAGGGTGACCAGCGGAAGAACCCCCCGTCTCACCAGAGCGAGACGGGCCCTTAGAAGTTCCCGAAGGAGACTTCTTAGGGGGGGGGGGAGGCGACCTTCTTCTTCTTCGGCGGGGGAGCCTTAGAAGAAGAAGGGGAAGAGGCGGCAGACGACGACGACGACAAAGAAGACGATGAAGACGACGACGACACCTTCCTCCTCTTCTTCTTCTTCTTCGTCAACCTCCCCAGGACCGACGTCAGATCTGTCATCCAGAGCGGAGCCGGGGCTGCTGTTGCCGAAGCAACAGGGCCCGGACGCACCTGTCCGAACAGATCAGCATCGGGAGCAGCGGAGCCAGGAACAGGAACAACGTCAGCAGGTGCAGGCATCACAGGAACAGCAGTAGAGACGGCAGGAGCAGGTACAGTAACGGCAGCAGTGGTCATCAACGTCACGTCGTGAACGGCGGCTGGGCAGGTAAGGCAGGTACGGCAGGCTGTGCAGGCTGTCCAGTTGGACGGACCAGCGGCACAGACATCCTTGGTCCTGGTGGGAGGTCCAGGGGCGAGCTCTTCGGGCACACGAAGTCCGGTCGCGGCAGCACGGCAAACCCAGGTGGCGGCATCACACTCCCCCGTGGTACGGCGACTGGCCCCTGCACCGATGTAGTAGGTGTTACAGAGACCGCGTGCGGGGTGTACACCAGGTGAGGAGGTGAAGCGTAGCCAGGTGTTGTAAGGGTCGTGGTGGTGGTCGTAACCGTCGCATGGGTGACCGCCACGGAGCCAGCGAGATGGTAGAGCAGCCCCTGGACACTCGGCACGCCCTGCAGCCCCAACGATGCCCACACCTGTCCGAGGTCGTCCTTCGCGGCAACCGCACCTGAGGAAGCACAAGTCGGGTGATTAGCAGGATCCTCTACCCGCTCGCGCGAAGACGAACGGATAGAGGACCCAGAGTACAACTCGACGTCAGGGTATCTAGCGCCCTCCTCCACACTCGACAAGTCAGGTGAGGAGAAGGACCTAGAAACCCCCCCCAAAGGGGAAGGCGCCAAACGTGGAAGCTGAGCGGGCGGCAGGAAAGAAGACGAAGTGTCCGTAACCAAAGGAGTCGCGGGAGAGCTTTCCGACGACTCCTTTGCAGGCCTTCGCCTTCTTCCTGCCCTCATACAAAGTCCACTGCGCCTCCGACCAATTATTACACACTTCACATGGCTCGGCTCGGGTGCATTCGCGCCCCGACACCGAGCGCACAAAATATGTGGGTCAATTTCCGGGAATGAGCGGAACTTTCCGCATTTACGCCCTTCGGTACCCGGGCATAGTCTCCGTGGGGTAGCGAGGCGAGGAGATTCCATGATTGACCAATAACTCAATATTAAATGAAAAAAGAGAAATGATTGTACTTACAATGATTCTTTCATACACAAACACAATCATATACTCAAGGAAAGCAACGACGAGAAGCGGGCAGAGAGCGTCCGAAAACACAACGTCTACTCGCTGTGAGGCCGAAAGCAAAAGTGATTTGTTTACCTCCCAGTCGCGCTGCCGCGCGCCTGTCGGACAAGCAGTTAACTACCGAACCCCTTGTTCGAAAGCTTACGACCTATCCAGCTGCCGCTAGTACCTTCCTATTGTAAAAGGACCGAAGGTTTGTATGCCGTGTCGGAACAAAGCGTCGTTAACTCGGAGCGTCGGAAGCGTCAGTGTTGTAACCTCGGAACAAGCGTCGTAACCCAGGGTGGATTTTTCAATGAATATTTATAAAAAAGCGTCGTAACCTCGGAACGTCGTAAGCCGGAGCTGTCGTAACCCGGGGACCGCCTGTACTCACCTCTCTATTATGATAGCAATATTTCTGATGTCAGGCAGCTGGGCAATAGTGTGTGAGAGAGAGCGAGAGAGAGAGAGAGGAGAGAGAGAACAAAAAAAAAAAAAAAAAAAAAAAAAAAAAAAAAAAAAAAAAAAAAAAAAGAGAGAGAAAAAAAGGATCATTTAGTTTGAACCATCTGTCCAACCATTCTTTTTGGGTTGTTTGAGCATCTATAGTTTTCCATTCAGTTTTTTTCCCTCTGTCCATATGTGTGGGAGGTGGGGTTTTCCCTCTGTCCATATGTGTGGGAGGTGGGGAGTGGGGAGAGCGCTACATAATAGAGAAGTCAGTATTTAAAAAGTAAAAAAATCATATAAAAATTCATACTTTAAAAATTAATCTTGCCTCTGATTCCCACAATGAACTAAGGTGGGGGAAAGGTGCAAGGACAAAATAAACAAAAGAAAACCATAAAATTCCACAAGAAATAAGATGCTAATTACCTAATTATTACCATCCATCCGCTGGTACTGCTGCCAAACGAGGACTAATTTGTTAGTAAGCAAGACATCTGAACAATGCTGGAGGTTCCTTGCTAGCAATACCACTCAGCAGAGCAACAATGGTAAAAGAATGAAGGCCCTTACTTAATATAAAATAGGAACCTTCATACTCCTCATAATGTGACAATTTCCTAACTAAATAGGAAAGGTTTGAGTAAAACTACTTACTTAATTGTTCAGGTTATGAGTTTCCCTGCCTTAATGAGAGGTGAAAGAGCTCTGCAAAATTCATATTGAATTTCCCCATCTAGTATGAAGCGTGAGGCAAATACTGGAGTTACACTTCCACCGTGCCGCCTGGACAACTCTCTCTAGAGAAAGATTAAGGAAACTGGAAGTGGTTGCCAACACTTGCATATCATGAAATTTTACTTTAAGCATAGGTGAAAAAGTTAAGATTCGTCTGTGCCTTGAACAGACAAGACATGGTGTTTTTGACAAGGGTAAGTCAGGTTACCTAGGGCTACAAAAGAGGTTGACATTTTGCCTGATTTCCCTAGTCCTTTGTAAATACTATAAGGAAAGAGCTCTGACTGGAAATAAGGATGTTTCTTCTTTATCTGACATCAGAGGACAGACTGGGGGTCATGAAAAAGAGCAGCAGTGGACCCTGAAAAAAAGGTAGAAAAGAAAAGACTGCTCCTTGGGTTATATAACCTACATCAACATGAGAAAGCACGAGGCTCACTGACTCTTTTTGTCAAGGCTAAGGTTAACAAAAATACAGTCTTTACTGTCATATTCTTAAGGGCTCAAATTCCAGCCCAGGGGTTTATTTGGAGACTTAGGAATCTCAATTTGGAAGGAGCAGATGGCCTTCTTAACACCCATTTTCTGGGCTCAGCCTGTGTCGCTCCGGGAAATGCTTCCTTTAGTGTTCATTTCTAAGGTAAAGTATTGCTACAAATACCAGAGAAAAATTAACATGGTAATGCCAGAGTATACTGGCTCGCTCACCTTTAATAAAGGTGTCGGTATGGTATCTGGGGTGAGTGGAAACCACTACCAGAGGTCCCTTGCCATTTAGTCTCTCCCTTCCTCAATATCCCTCGTCTACAGAGGAGCCGATCTAAGGCCCCGCTACCCGCTACTACTACAACTAGCGCCTTTGTTTTCATTCCTTTCGATAGCACCGTTCACGCTGCACGCGTTCTTTCCCTGTGCTGTTTTTCGTTTGGAATTATCCCACTTTTTCATCATCATGGATCGTCAAGCTTCTGTATCCAAGTTAACCCTCTTACGCCGAAGCGGTAAAAAAAAAATTGTCTCCCGTGTGCCGGAGGTGTTTCAGAGTGAGCGCGGAAGCGGAAAAAATATTTTTTTTCAAAAAATCACAGCGCGCTTAGTTTTCAAGATTAAGAGTTCATTTTTGGCTCCTTTTTTTTGTCATTGGATGAAGTTTAGTATGCAACCATCAGAAATGAAAAAAATATCATTATCATATATAAATAATGTGATATATGATAGCGCAAAAACGAAATTTCATATATAATTGTATTCAAATCGCGCTGTGCGCAAAACGGTTAAAGGTAACAAGTTACTTTTTTTTTTTGTAATGTACACTAAATTGCGATCATTTTGGTATATAACACATTGTAAAACGATAAAAGCAACACAGAGAAAATATTATCACAAAATAATGCATGAATTCGTAACGCGCGGACATAAACAAATATTTTTTTCAGAAATTCACCATAAATCTAAATATTGTCCTAGAGACTTCCAATTTCTTTCAAAATGAAGACAAATGATTGAATATTACTATACTTTAAGAGTATTAGCTTACAATTGCAGTTTTCAACCATATCTGACAAGTTAAAGTTGACCGAATGTCGAAATTTTTTTATATATATATTTTTATATGCAATTATTTCGTAAATAAAAAAAGCTACATCCTTCAAATATTTTTCGTTTTATTCTACATGAAATTGCGCACATTTTCATATATAAAACTCTATGAAATGCCTAATATGAAATGGAGCAAATATTCCGAGAATGGTACGTAACGGCATCTTTCGGAGATTTGTGGCGGAGAATCCGCGTGCAGAGGGAAGGAAAGATTTTTTTTTAAATTCACCATAAATCAAAATATTTTGCTAGAGACTTCGAATTTGTTTCAAGATGAAGATAAATGACTGAATATTACTAGACTGTAAGAGTTTTAGCTTACAATTGCGTTTTTCGACCATTTCAGTAGAGTCAAAGTTGACCGAACGTGGTTTTTTTTATTTATCATGATTTATATGCAAATATTTCAAAAATGAGAAAAGCTACAACCTTCAATTATTTTTTGTTGTATTTTGCATGAAATTGCACACATTTCAATAATAAAAACTTTATGTAACAGCTAATTTAAAATGGTGCAAACATTACCACAATCGCACGTATGATTTTTTCGGAAGAGTTACCGCGCGGACGTAAAGAAAATGTGATTTTTTTCATAAATTCATCATAAATCGAAATATTGTGCTAGAGACTTCCAATTTGTTGCAAAATGAAGGTAAATGCTTGAATATTACTAGAATTTAAGCGTTTTAGCTTACAATTGCGTTTTTAGACCATTTCGGTAGTCAAAGTTGACCGAAGGTTGAAATTTTGGCAATTATCGTTATTTATATGTAGTTGTATTGTGCATGAAATTGCGCACATTTCCATATATAAAACTTTATATAACGGCTAATTTTAAAATGGTGCAAACATTACCACAATCGCATGTATGATTTTTTTCGGAAGAGTTACCACACGGACGTAAGGAAAAAGTTTTTTCATAAATTCACCATAAATCGAAATATTGTGCTAGAGACTTCCAATTAGTTGCAAAATTAAGGTAAATGATTGAATATTACTAAAATATAAGAGTTTTAGCTTACAATTGCGTTTTTCGACCATTTCGGTAGAGTCAAAGTTGACCAAAGGTTGAAATTTTGGCAATTATCATTATTTATATGAAAATATCTCATAACTGATAAAAGCTACAATCATGAGTATTTTATTGTTGTATTCTACTAAAAAATTTGCACATTTTCATATATAATACTTCATGTAACGGCTAATTTACAATGGTACAAAAATTATGTTAAAATGACGAAATAATTTCCAAGATGTGTCACAGATACTTTTTAGTGCGGCACGAAAGAAATTCGCGCTTGCGCGCCTGCGTAACGATTGTAAACAAAACAACACCTTGATCCGTGAACTCCCAGCATCCCCCAAGGCGCGTGATTCAAAAGTTTTAGGCTGGTAGGCCTATAAGTATTTTTCCGCGAATTTTTAAAAAAACTCTTGTAAGTTGACGTAAAATACGTCCAGTCGGCACACGGGAGACAAAAAATGTCAACGTAAAATACGTCCAGTCGGCGTAAGAGGGTTAAGTACTGCGTTTAATGTTGGAGATCATTTTGAGACGGTTTTTGGCATGTTAAGCCAAGTTATCTTAGGTTATATGTGAGAGCGGTAGCACGTGCGTTGCCGTTCCCGCGCCGCCGTCTCTTGGCTCGCCAGCCGCGTGATGATTCCCTGCTTTCTTGCACCAATTGGTCTCCCATACTAATTGTTCTTGATTGCATTTGAGCAGTACCCTAATTAATTTTATTTTAAGATGCATTTGCCATTGATGTATTTATTTTATTAGTCCGTTCACGGGGGAGAGCCTACTTCCAAACCGTATGCTTTCGGCCGTGGCGTACGCATTCCTTTCTTGCATGGAGGTTGTCATATCAACCCTTGTTTATCATTAAGATAGGATCTTTAGACTCGATTGCCTTATATACGGAAGGACCCTGGTTCCTACGTAGCCCTTTCCATCCTTGAGCCACCCTGGCCGTTTGCCCCTCGAACATTCGTTACGGCATCTAGGCTAAGCCGCTCTGAGTTTCTAGGCTAACGTTGGATTTCGCTTAACCTAGTTTCTCAAGGACCATTCCTTTCTCTCTCACTCCATATTTATTTCGCTCCTTCCCCCGTGTTAGGACAGGATATTTATGTTATGTGTTACTTTCTTGTAGCCGGCACCTAGTTAGCCTATAGGCCTTCTTGGATCGACTGGCCTCTCACACCGCGTGACTGTTCACCCGGCTGAGAGTCTCCAGTCCATTGCGTACAAGCCACCCTGCTACTGACCCCTCTCAGTCCCCCCCACCACCCCCCTCGCTCACCCACTTCGGTGGAGTGACGACTCGCTCACGCTACCTCAGATAGCCATCTGAGTTACCCATGGGGGAGAAGGGGGTTCACTGGGGGGTACACTCGGTGAGCAGGCCTGCCGTACTCTGCCGCGCTGCTAGTGGTGTAGGGGGGGAACCCTGCTTGACCGAGCCATGGTTGGCCACCAGGCGCGGGAAGTGGGACACACCCCGACCCACTAGGTAGTGTATCCCTCTCACTATCTATGAAGCCCACCTCTTCCCACCCCGCTCCGGCGGCCTCAGGGCTCCGGCGTAAGCCGGACCCGACCTCGGGATAGTTATACTTCTTTGGATATGTGAAAGGCTCCGGCCTGTCCATGGGATTACATTTTGCATGCATGGCTTATTACACATAATATAACATCCACATTCTGTTGTAAGTCATTATCTTACTATACCCAGTTATTTACACTGGCGGAGTCTTCAACTCCGCCATGTATTTAACTATCCCACCCTGTTACGTCTCGCTCTTCACCCTGTATCTGATTTTGGGTTATATCCCTCACTCTGGCACATGGAGGACAGCTTGAATCCACTTAATCGGTCAGATTTTGTAGCTCCGGCGTCGCCGGAGCTGCAGTGGAGTCATTCTTAGTTCCCATTATCTGCCTAGGATGTTCTTATGAGTATACACGGGGTACTGGAGCTAGTAGTAACAGGGTGACATGTATCGTGCATGATATATGCTGATGCCGGAGTTACTCCGGCAGCACAGTATATACCGCACACAACCACGGATCTGCTTCGGAAGGTTGTTGATGATACTCATGTATCATTTGACTTACAGGTTACCTGTTGTCTGGAGGAGGGGTGTAATGCACGTGGTCTGCCGGGCACATGCCGGCTGCGCAGTTCGCCTTGAGGATTACGTGGTCTGGCACCACGAGAACTGCATTATTTGTTATGCTTTGGTTAATGAAGCCACCTCCGAGGTATGTAACACTTCGGTCTCTACATAATGATACAATGAGAATCAATAAACTGTAATATACACTATGATACTAGGTTAAGTCTATCTCTAGTGTTAAGTACCAATAACAACCCTTCTTACAGGGAGCGCAGGCGGTCCGAGAAGCTGCCTTATCCACCCTGAAGGCATGGGTTGGCGGATTTGGACGTAACTCCGCCAAGGGACAACCCTACATCCTGCCCCAGGACACGGCCACCCTTATCTTCCCAGGGGTGAAGAAAGGATCTGTGGTGGACCCTGAAGTGGCCGCTCCTCTGATGGCCAAGATCCAGGAAGCAGTCGCACTCCCGACGGAGGAAGGCATCACAGAGGAAGTCATGGGGAACGTGGCAGCCCTCGACTTGGACCGCAAGCCCATGGCTATCGACGACATGGGCAATGGTAAGAGTGGTAGCGAGGCAGGTTTTGTAGGGGCTCAAGGGTTGTCCTTGAGTCCATCTTTGGCTTCTTCCCCTTCCACTTCTACTTCCTTCCAGGGGTTTGCCGATAGACTTCAGTCGGTCAGACCGAAGTCTTCATCGGCGGTCCCTAAAGTTAAAAGCAAGACGGACTTTAAGTCTAAACAAAAGTCCCTGCCAAAAAGGTCAGGAACCAAGCTTGTCACTATGCCACCAGCTCAAAACCCCGGGGCAGTCAAGCCAAAGGTCACTCCCCCACCAAAGGGGTCGAGGACCAAGGTTCCTAAGGAGAAGGCTCAGCCTCCCTCCTTTGACCCTGATGCATTCTCGGATAGCATCATGCAGCGGATGGGCAACATGGTTGGGGACTTGGTCTCCAGTCCAAGTTCCAAGAAATGTTTGCTCAGCTGTCCAACACACTGGAAGCATCAGGCCAAACTATCTAATCCTTGTCGGAGAGGATAGTAGCCCAGGAAAACATGATGTCTGGTCTCCAAGACAGTATGGCAGCAGGACAGGCACAGTCCAGCCACGCAACTCATGCATTGCTGATGCCGGACTCGTCCAATCTTCCTCCATTTAAACCAAACAACCCATGTAGCAGCACACGCTCCTTCTCAGTGGGCAAGCTCAAGCCGGACTGCGGTAACACGCTGTTCAGCGAGAGGTTGCCTAGACTATCAGAAGCCCTGATTCAAGCTGAATACGACGCTAGGATGAGGCTCAGCAGGTCCCTCAGTTCGCTGACTATGACAGATGGCGTCTCTTATCTACGGACAAGAGATGCTATTTAAAATCGAGGCCAAGTCACTACTGCATACAATGCAATGTGACTTGTATGACTTCATGGTAGCTCGGCGTAACTGTAGGAAGCATGTTCTGGCGGAAGCCACTATCCGCCATGAACCCAACAAGCTAATTGCCTCATCCATATGGGGCATGGACCTCTTCCCTGCCTCCGCTGTGAACCAAGTTCTGTTTGAAGCGTCTAGGGTTAATCAGAGCCTGAAAATTCGATGGGGACTCGTGTCCAAACGAAAACCTGAGTCCACTGGATCGATTCCCAAATCGAAGAAGAGACCTAGGGAGTTCCAGACCTTCCAGGCTCCCCAACAGACTTTGATGCAGGCGGTTCCGGTATCCCAAGTACCACAACCGTCGACATCCAAAGCACAACCACAACAGCAGTTTGTGCTTTTAACCCAGCCGGCACAACAATCTCAGGCTTCGACCTCCTTTGCAGTCTCTCCGGCCTATAATGCGACGTATCTCTCCGGCCTATATGCGATGTATGAATCGCAGTCATTTCAAGCATTCAATAGGTTCGCTAGAGGCAGCCGAGCTAGGGGTCCCTTCCATCACTGGGGCACCGGAAGAGCCACCAACCGGGGCAAAGGCTTCCAGGGAGCACGGGGTGGCCGTCCATCAGCAAATCAGTGAGAATCCCCAGGTAGGAGGGAGACTGTACCTCTACCGACATCGGTGGGGGTTCAGCAACTGGACACAGAGCATTGTGACCAAAGGTCTGGGGTGGAGTTGGCTTCAAGGTCCTCCTCCATCCAACACCTTTTACCAAAAACCAACAGCGGAATTGGTAGAGTATACCCAAGTCCCCTCGCGCGGGGGGGTGAGCCCCACACCGAACGAGCGGAAGACCCCGAATACAATTGTACATCGGGCACCGAGCGCCCTCCCCCGCGCTCGACGGATCGGCGAGGAGAAGAACCCATAACCTCCCCCCCGAAGGGGAAGGGCCATCTGTGGAGCTGAGCGGGGGGGGGGGGGGGGGGAGAGAGGAGAGAGAGAGAGAGAGAGAGATAGAGAGAGAGAGAGAGAGAGGAGAGAGAGAGAGAGAGAGAAGAATTCTTCTTCGTTCCCCACCCCCGCACAAGCACCCATGTACCCAACAATAATAATAAGAGCCCGAGAGCAATCGTGCCCTCGCACCGAATGCAAGGGCATAAGGATCAATTCCCTGACTGAGCGGAACTTGAACCAACCAAATAAATTATTGATGCAATCAATAATAAAAGGAATAACATGAAAAAGAATCTTGCATTATGATTCACTTCACAAAGAATAAGGGCTCGGAGCGAGCGCATTTGCGCCCTTGGTACCGAGCGCAAGGGTAAAAGGATCCATTCCCGATTATGAACGGAAACCTTGATCCATAATGAATTGATGCAATCAAAATATATATGAAAAATGAAAATGAATACTGCGCTTGCGATTTCACTTCATACAAATAAAAAGGGGAAGGATCAATTCCCGGGAAATAGCGGAAACATTGATCCAAGTAAAAATAATGCAATCTCAATAAAATATGAAAATGAAAAAGAACTGCACTTGCGATTTCACTTCATTCAAATAAAAAGGGGAAAGGATCAATTTCCGGGTAAGAGCGGAAACTGATCCAAAATGAGTATTGCTACAATCAAAATAAATATATGAAAATGAAAAAGAATACTGTACTTGCGATTCCACTTCCATACAGAATAAGTTTTCGTGCCGAGCGCATTCGCTCGGCAACGAGCATACAGGTCAAAAAAATATAAATGAAAAGGGCACTTACTTACGATTTTCATCTACACATTTCCAACCAAAATATAAGCTCGGAGCGTGTGCTCTCCCGCCCTCGGCACCGAGCATACACAATACGAGGATCATTTCTGGGAAAAATGAATTCCCGCACTTACGCCCTTCAGTCCCGGCACTCGGGTAATCGGAGGGCGTGGAGAAACCAAGATCCTTTAATTCACAATTGAATTCAATGGAAATAAATATGAAATGATTGTACTTACAATTCAGTTTCACTAGATAAATAGAAAAAGAAAAACACAAACATGCGAAAGCAACGACGATGAAGCGGGCAGAGAGCGATGATACACGTCTACACGCCAGCAGGCCGAAAGCAAAAGTGGTTTGTTTACCTCCCAGTCGCGCGCGCACGCCTGTCGGACAAGCAGTTAACTACCGAACCCCTTGTTCGAAAGCTTACGACCTATCCAGCTGCCGCTAGTACCTTCCTATTGTAAAAGGACCGAAGGTTTGTATGCCGTGTCGGAACAACTAACTTTTAAATCAAATTACAGTAACTTTAATTTAATTTAAAAGTTAGCTTAATACTTAGGGGACATGATTATGGTCATATTCAGTATTCAAACTAGAAGCAAGCATCTATTACATGAAACTTCCCCTTGCGCTGGGGGGTCTGGAACCTAACCTCGTGTAAGTTTGGAGTACTATACGTAACTGTATTCGCTGTAAATTGCATTAGTCTATGGATAATATACACAAGATTTGACTTATTTTGAATAATTCAGCAAAAACTCAATTTTGACTCCCTGATATATCCTCCATAGGCACATTACTAGTCAGTTCAAGTAACAATGAAAAAGCTGTAATAAGAATAGAAAAGAATTACTATAAAATCAACGCAGCAAAACTGCAATCACCTTAATTAGTAATAATAATAATAATAATAATAATAATAATAATAATAATAATAATAATAATAATATGTAATAAGTTAACAGAGAAACATAAACACAACAGAGCTTAAAGAATGGTTTGACGGACTGTGGAAACATCTGTGGATTATGAACCACTTTTGATAACACTTACCTTACCATCAGGCTTTTTCTTTTTATCACTGCTAGACAAAGTAGCAGTTGCAAGGATAACCATCATCAAAGTTATGCACAGCCGTACAATCATACTGTATTTATAGTACAGTATTCCTAATCAATAAAGCTGCACTAGGACCTCTCTTTCCTTTATCTTCTAAGGTACAGGACTTTCCATATAGACAAATATACTAGCCTGAAAAAAGTAATAGAAAATCAAACATATTGCCAAGGATTCTTGATTGAGTGATTGATTTATAGACATTTGACATACATGCCAAGCACTGGGGCAACTAGGGCCATCTAGAACTGAAACGGAGATTGGCAGTGAAAAAGTTTGAAAGGTGTATGGGAGGAAAACCTTGCAGTTGTACTACGAATCAATTATTACAAGAGGGTGGACAGTAAGATGGAAGAAAGAGAATATGAAAAGAGGTACAGTCAAATGAATGAAAGGGGTTGCAGCTACTGGACGAAGGGATGCTGCAAAGAACCTTAAGTAATGCCTGCATGCCAAGGATTCTTACAATGGTGGTACAGTATTAATTTGTGAAAATTATCCTTACAGGTAATAGGATTAATCTATGGACACCTATTGAATATTAAATTTTTTACATAATTATGACAAATTTTCATGGGACAAAGTATCACATCAAGATTACACCCTAGAAGACAAAGCATTAACCCTGGAACACTAAACATATACCTCTGCTTCTAATCTACTAAACATGAGTTTATTATATCTGATTTTATAAAATAAAAAATAAATAATAATACGTACACATTTCCTTTAAAAATAAACCATACAGATTGAATTTTAACCCTCTTATGCCGATTGGACGTATTAAACGTCGAGTCAAAATGTCTCCCGTATGCCAATTGGACGTATCATACGTCGGCTCAAAAAAGTTTTTTTCAAAATTCGCGGAAAAATACTTATAGGCCTACCAGCCGAAAACTTTTGAATCACGCGCCTTGGGGGATGCTGGGAGTTCACGGATCAAGGCGTTATTTTGTTTACAATCGCTACGCAGGCGCTCAAGCGCGAATTTCTTTCTTATTGCACTAAAAAGTATCAGTGACACATCTCAAAAATTATTTCGTCACTTTGACATAATTTTTGCACCATTTTAAATTATCCTTTACATGAAGTATTATATATGAAAATCAATGGTGCAATGTTCATGTAAAATACAACAACAAAAAAATACTCATGATTGTAGCTTTTATCAGTTTTGAAATATTTTCATATAAATAACGATAAGTGCAAAAATTTCAACCTTCGGTCAACTTTGACTCTGCCGAAATGGTCGAGAAACGCAATTGTAAGCTAAAATTCTCATATTATAGTAATATTCAATCATTTGCCTTCATTTTGCAACAAATTTGACGTCTCTAGCACAATATTTCGATTTATGGTGAATTTATGAAAAAACTTTTTCCTTATGTTCGTGCGATAACTCTTCCGATAAATTTTTTTGTGCGATTGTCCTAATGTTTGCACCCTTTTAAATTTGCCGTTACATAAAGTTTTATATATGGAAATGTGCGCAATTTCATGCACAATACAACAAAAAACAACCCATGGTTGTAGCTTTTATCAGTTTCGAAATATTTTTATATAAATA
Organism: Macrobrachium nipponense; assembly: GCF_015104395.2. Classification (NCBI taxonomy): domain Eukaryota; kingdom Metazoa; phylum Arthropoda; class Malacostraca; order Decapoda; family Palaemonidae; genus Macrobrachium; species Macrobrachium nipponense. Next base: position 29,997,977 of record NC_087209.1, on the reverse strand, counting down.
ACGTTAAGTGCAAAAATTTCAACTTTCGGTCAACTTTGACTCTACCGAAATGGTCGAAAAACGCAATTGTAAGCTAAAACTCTTATATTCTAGTAATATTCAATCATTTACCTTCTTTTTGCAACGACTTGGAAGTCTCTAGCACAATATTTTGATTTATGGTGAATTTATGAAAAAAAAAAAATTTTCCTTACGTCCGGGCGGTAACCCTTCCGAAAAAATCTATTTTTTTTGTGCGATTGTCGAAATGTTTGCACCATTTAAAATTAGCTGTTACATAAAGTTTTATATATGAAAATGTGCGCAATTTCATGTAGAATACAACTAAAAATGATTGAAGGTTGTAGCTTTTCTCTTTTTTCGAAATATTTGCATATAAATCACGATAAATAGAAAAAAAACCACGTTCGGTCAAATTTGACTCTACCGAAATAGTTGAAAAACGCAATTGTAAGCTAAAACTCTTACGGCCTAGTAATATTCCGTCATTTTTCTTAATTTTGAAACAAATTTGAAGTCTCTAGAACAATATTGTGATTTATGGTGAATTTTTGAAAAATATATTTACCTTCACTCCGTGCGCGATTGCGGCCGCAAGTCTCCGAAAATACGTACATCGCATTATCCTAATATTTGCTCCTTTTCATATTAGCCGTTTTATAGAGTTTCATATATCAAAATGTGCGCAAATTCATGAAGAATACAATAAAAAATAATTGAAGGTTGTAGCTTTTTCCATCTCCAAAATATGTGCATATAAAAAAAAAATATATAAAAATTTCGACATTCGGTCAAATTTAACTCGTCCGAAATGGTCGAAATCTGCAATTCTAATCTAAAACTCTTACAGTATCGTAATATTCAATCATTTGTCTTAATTTTGAAACAAATTGGAAGTCTCTAGAACAATATTTAGAATTACGGTGAATTTTTGAAAATAACATTTTTTTACGTCCGCGCGTTACGAATTCGTAGATAATTTTGTGAATATTTTTCCGGTGTTGCTTTTATTGTTTTACTATGTATTATATATCAAAATGATTGCAATTTAGTGTAAAATACAACGGAAAAAAAGTAACTCGTTAGCTTTGACCGTTTTTTGCACAGCGTGATTTGAATACAATTATCTATGATTTTTTTTTTTTTCGCTACCATATATCGCATTATTTACATATGATAATGATATTATTTTTCATTTCTGATGATTGCATACTAAACTTCAGGCAATGACAAAAAAATGAGCCAAAAATGAACTCTTAATCTTCAAAACTAAGCGCGCTGTGATTTTTTGAAAAAATTATTTTTTCCGCTTCCGCGCTCACTCCAAACCGGCGTCGACATACGGGAGAGGTTTTGATTTTTAGGGCTTCAGTTCTATACCGACACCTTTTATTTAGGTGAGCGAGTCAGAGACTTCTGACATGTCCAATTTAGCAGTTCTCTGGTATCATAGCAATATTTTACTAGAAATAGTGCTAAAGAGGACACATTTCACTGGGCGACACGGCTTCCTCGCCCAGAAATAGATTTTTCCTACGTCAAAATCCCTTTTATTAACCTTGTTAGTTTATCTTAATCCTTAGTGGACAGGTAAAAAAATCAATATGCAGCTCCAAAGACCAGGTAAACTTTGAGGTGGGCCAATTTATGAAAAAAAACACATCAATGGAAAGAGGATATGTAAATGCACATGGTGAAAGAAAAAAAAATATAAAAATCTTCCCTACCTTCTACGAAAAGTTGAAAATTACTAATTACAACTCAGTGTGGGGCCTATTGTACAGTGGTACCTCGAGATACGAAAGGCTCAACTTACGAAAAACTCGAGATACGAAAGCTGACACAAAAAATTTTACTGCTCTACATACAAAAAGTTTTCAAGATACGAAAGGTTTCTGAAAGTCCGAGATTCGCCCGATAACAATTTTGAAACTCGCGCCGTGCGCCGCCATCTTAGTTCTAGTAGACTCGCCACCATCCTCCTGCTCTCCCATTGGTTCCTGATGCTAGCCAAGCCATGAGATCCTTCTCTCCTATTGGACAGCATCCCTCCCATCATGCATCTTACGTGGTGGCGTGCCTTTGCTCGGCCACTTCGCACCCGAAGCTTTATCGTACGCATGCGGCATTCGTTCGGTCCAACGATTTCGTTTAGTATCGTAAATTTGTTAGTGATTTCGTTGTGCTACTTTATCGTGTTGTGAGAACCTAATTAGTAGTATACGTACTACATACGTAACTTAATTACGTACAGTACATACAGTCATGGGTCCCAAGAAAGTTGCTGAAGTTCACAGAAAGAAGAGAATGCTTTCTATGGAAACAAAGATGGAGATAATAAAAAAGTATGAAGCTGGCTTGCTCTTTAGCACTGCAGATTAAATGAAAAACAACTAAGAGCTGATGCAATGTCTAGAAACTTAGAATCTGGTGATTATCCTTGTCTTTGGAAAGATATCCAGTCCTTAAATCCCCAAACTAATAAACTATCACAGAGAATAGGGGAAGCAGTCAGAGATGAGGCTATCGCAAGTATGTGGGGCGATCACTTCAACAATATCCTGAATTGCATAAATGATCAAGATTCCCGAAGGGATGTAGATAACCTCCTTACTGACAACATTCAATTTCATTTTGCAGACTGTATTACGCCAGGTAACATCAGCGATGTCATAAACAGCCTACCTAATAATAAATCGCCCGGTTGTGATGGTCTTCCCACAGAGGCTTTCAAATTCTGCCATCCGATAATTTACATTTTGCTAGCTGCCCTATTCAATGTGTGCATAATTCACCAGTTTATTCCAGACTCCCTACTCTTAGTTCACTTGATACCATTAATCAAAAACAAGCTCAAGGATGCAGCTGACCCTGGCAACTACCGGCTGATTGCAATCACAACAATCGCACTGAAGATACTTGAGGTGGTTCTTCTAGTGAGACTTCTCCCCTCTCTACATACGACTGCCAACCAGTTCAGGTTTAAAGCAACAACTGACACCTGCATCTACATACTGAAAGAATTGCTGAACTACTACCCACCATCAGCCTCTCCTGTTTTCCTTTGTTTTACGGCTCGAGGTCTGACTTCTTGTAATTCACTACGATCCCCAGATCATGGCAGAATTCAAGGAGTCAATCTCTGTCCTGCAGCAACTGTGAGCGGGAGCTCGCCAGGACTAACCAATCGTCGAGATACCTCAAAACATATCCCTACCGAGTGGGCCCAAGCTGACACCAGAGTGAACACTCGCATGAACACCTGTGGGGCGGTTGAGAGACCGGAACAAAGTGCCCTGAATTGGTACACCGTCCCGTCGAGGATGAAGCAGAGGTACTTCCTGGAGGATTGATGGATGGGTATCTGGAAATACGTGTCCTTCAGATCCACTGAAAGCATGAAGTCATTCTCCCTGATGGAATCGAGCACTGAACATGCTATTTCCATCGTGAACCGAGTCTGGCGAACTAATCGGTTCAGGGGAAAGAGATCTATCACCGGGCGCCAGCCCCCTGAGGACTTCTCCACCAGGAAAAGTTGACTGTAGAAACCCGGCGACTGATCCCATACGATCTCCACAGCACGTTTGCTCAGCATGGCTTGTACTTCGTGCCGAAGCGTAACGTTCTTGGTCGAGCCAGGAACTTAGGTTTGTAGATGGACCGGATTGGAGGTGAGGGGTGGCCGAGACTCGAAGGGTAGTAAATACCCCTCCCGAAGGACGTTCACTATCCGGGTCTCCACTCCGTAGCGCTGCCATGTTGCCCAATGGCTCGCTAGGCAACCCCCCACTTCCGGCAGCAGGTGAGGGGGAACGCCGTCCTTAGCGTTTCCCTCCTCTCCTCGACTTCTTCTTCCCAGATCCTCCTCGAGAGAAGGACTGGGAGGAGGGCTGGTTGCGGTCACTCCTTACAGCAGAAGTTGAAGGCAGTCTTTCCTCTCGGCTTCGATGAGGCGATTGTCTTAACCGCAGAGGAAGCGCTAGCTAAACTCTTGGGCTTAGCTGCAGTCGTCTGAGGTTGCCCAGCCACCTTCGAGACTGCCTGGTGGACGAGACGGTCACTGTCGTCAGTGCGCCACTGTTCCACTGCAGCGTCCACCATCTCTCTGGGGAAGAGAGAGGAGGAAATCTGCACCGGTCCGTTGCAAAGACCCAGGGCCACCTCAAGCCCAGCCGCCCTGGTCACTCGGGTGAGAACCAAGGACCTGTGGGCAATATCCCAAAGGTAGAAGGAGGTGCATGTGGTCTGGTTGGACCAGACCCCTGCCTTCAGTACCTGCGCCATGGAGAAGTTCTTGCGGAACGCGAGGGAATGTACTTCTTCTAGGTCATCCCGGTGCTAACGAAGAGGCGTCAACACTCAGCCTGGGGTGTCAAGTTTCTTCAGATAGCACCGTTGCACCCTCACAGGACAAAGCAGCATCTCCTTCGCATCGAATGCGGTGAAGTCCATTAGGGAGGGGATTGTGAAGAACTCGAACCGATCGTCAGGGACCGAAGGGTTCTGAGTCTTCGCTACGAAGTTCGGTACGAAATCGAGTGTCACAGATCCCCATCCCCTGGATGCTTGACTTCGCAAGAAAAGTCATGCAGTTCCCTCAGAGGAAAAGAAAGGAATAGTCGCATGACCTATCCCTCTTCTCGACTTTGGTGATGTCCAGTACCCATACTGGTCTATCCGTCTGCAGTGAAGTCTGTAGCGAAGTGTCTCGCATTCTCGTATCCCAATGCAGTGAAGTTCTTCTTCTCGGTAGTGGATAGGACACCGACACTCCATGGTGGGAGTCGATGGTATGGGTACTGGGACAAGCCATTAGGATGAAGTAATGATTGATCTGGAAAAAACTAACTAAGTCCACAGCATAGTTTGTAACTGACTCGGGCACTCTGACAGCTGCCGACTGACTGCATTCGGTAGTGAGGCAAGCTGTCCAAACATCTGAGCAAGTCACGTGACCTTCGCCCTTTAAAGGGTTATGCTGAGAGACCAAACAAGTCGTGTAATTGTTTGTCACCGATGCCGGACGGCGAGGTGATGATTCTCTTAAGGCATGTGCCCAACAGGTGAAAGTCAATTGCCTTCTAGAGACTGAGGTCCCTGATGGCAAGACATTCTCATAGTAGTTGAATCTCAGCTAAGGAGAAACAACACTATGTGCCGTTGAAGACGAAGGTGGACATTGAATGCAACCTACGTCTTCACAGCCGAATCAAGAGAAGGATTCTCAAGATTCTGAACCTGTGCTTACAAATAACTGAAAACGCTAACCGCTATTTCATTGCTGTCCAGTGAGGAGTCGTAGTTGCAATGAAAGCGGGGCATTTTCAGTAATGAAAACACAGGGAAGTACTGCCTGAAGAACTGCTTCTCATGGGCTGAGCATTTGGAAGTAGAGCTGGCAGGTCGGGGAGTAGGCGATGTCTTCTGATACATCTGTTAATTTGGGGTGAACAATGAACAATTGCACACCTACGAATACGAGATATTTTGAAGACAAACTCAGATGTCTGCAGAAATCATTCCTCATTATCGCAGTGCGATGCAGCGGGAGACTAGTTAAGACTTCTGTTACCGTGCGGTAAACAGAAAGACGAAAGAGTCCAAGAGATATCTCTGTGGAAAATTCTCGCAATGTCGAAGGCGATGAAATCGAGCGTCACAGCAGTAGATGGTCATTCATGTATGAGAGAAGCCCCGTTAATCAGAGACCTAAGTCCGTGATTGTTGGGCAGAGATACGGTTCGGTAGTCAATCAATGCAGGGGAGAGAGAGACATGACCGACCGTGCATCTCGGAGAGCCAGCTGGTACTGAGCTGCTATCGGGCAGTTCAATATACAGTAGCTCTCGCTGGCTCATCATCCTGAGTTGCCAGGTAATCCATTCCATGAAGGAATGCGTTTGGCTAGAACCATCGAGCATAAAAAATATGCTCGAGCAATTATATTTAAATGAAACGGATTTCGGTAAATACAAAAGCTAAGTTGGTGTTGTCGTGACAATACCATAAGTATCTAATATCGAAACTGGTAACTCCTGGGAGGTTGCAGGCAGCCCCGAGTTGCAGTTCAATTAGGATACTAGTCGTCTCGGTCACAATCCGTAGAGTTAACTGAGGTATGCGCCTACACCCCGGACAATTCAACTGCTTAACAGAATCATTTCGCGGGGGTAATATACGTAGTATATTTGTAGATTTCTGTACAACGACCTCCATCCTAAATTCTTTTCCCTTCGAGGAATGAGAATAAAGATTGGAGATCGACCGCCTTCGTTCTCTAATCAAGAGAGTGAAGGAGAAGTCTTCCCCGAAGGAAAGCTTCAATGGTGAACAGAATACCGAAGACGATAGTTCAAGCCAAATTGGATGTTCCCGTCCGTTCTTCTCTATTCCAGGGTTGGTCGCCTACTGTGAGATATTCTTCCTTCAGCAGCAGTGCTTCTTCCAAATGCTAGAAATTCCAGGAATTTGAGCATTCGGCGAGGTTCCCAATTATCGTGGTAACAATTATTAGGGATTCTCGTCTAGCCCATTCTGGACCGTGGTTTCGCCTAAGTGTTTGGAGAACGTAAAAAACTCGAACACTCTGAGAGTGCTAGAAATTCTGCAGAATTCTAAGCACTCGGCAAAACAACCCCCACCCCCTCCCCCGAATTCGTCATCAGTTGGTGGTCTTCCCGATTCCTGTAGAAATCGAGGATAGGGCAGGATCCTTCCTCAACGATGGGGGCTTACATCAGGTAGGACTCTAAGGTCCCCCCCGGTAATGCAGTCCCCAACGTGGGATCCTACAGAGAACTCTCTGCAGGATCCCTCCCCTTTCCCTCGTAGCCATAAGGAGAGAGGGAATGGGGGAGGAATTGGATACTCGCTCACCTTCCCAGCGGAAATAGCAGTTGGAGAAGAGAGTAGGAGCAGCCATCACCTTGCGATGGCCTTCTAGAGTCTGGAAAAACGTATCGTCAGGAGAAACGTTTTCCCCGAGGAGGGTTACAAACTCGCACTGTAGGTAAGGGTCTGCTGCCACTGTGAACGTCGTCTGGGTGGGGCTGATCGATACCTGACAGGAGAGAGCCGATACTGTCCTCTGACGCACGTAAAAACGCCGACCTCAGCGAGCCGTCCTGTCCAAAGACGAGAGACTTCACCTGGTCCAAAAGAGTCGGCAAGCTGCGATCGTGGCAGACCCACTGTTGGTTTGGGTTCCTTCTTGGACCGCAAAACGACTCGAGCCGGGATGTGGCTCGGATGGTGGGAGTGGCGATCCTTCCCCGAGGTCGTCGTGCTGACGAATCAGCGCAATAACTTCGGCAAAGTTCCTCTAGATCCTTGAAGTGACTGCATCTTGCAGAGTAGGACCGTCAAGCCCCTCAAACAAGAGCAACTCACGAGATTCTCTCCCTTCAGGAGGGGGAAAGCGACAGACCCCTCTCGGTCTCCTCCTGTCACTTGCGCGTAAGACCTGGTCGATCCTAAGACCGTGCCTAGTACTTACAGCGTCATGACAGGCTCATGCGGGGCGCGCCCCTCACGATCACTCCTCAGTGCCTTGCCCTTCCCGGTGTAACCCGACGAAGTTGAAGGCACAGGAGAGGAAGACCTGATGCTCCCCCCTCACTCACTGGCAAAACCAGCGGACTTGGAGGGCTGCAGGCGATCACCAACCCGCGGTGGGGATCGAGCTGCAGGCCTGGTCGCGCCGTTCCCCTGGGGAGAACGGCTGGACCGAGAACAGCGGCCCCGATCTCGTGCGTCAGAGGAACTGCTGCTGGATGCCCTAGCCGTCCGGTCCCTGAGGGAGCGCCGGTCAGGCGACCTGCAGAGACCACTGCTTGTCCTCACGGTGCGTCGACGGCTGGCGCCAGCGATCGGGGGGACCCCTTCCCAGCTTCAGCCCGTGGTCGGTTTGGGACCGTCACGTCAACCCGGGTGACCAGCTGGTCGCTACGTGAGCGAGCACTGGCCTGGTGAGAGTCGCCTAAGCGGCTCTAAGCAGCCTTCCGCTCCATGCCGTAAACCTGGCGCCGAGCCAGCTCTGGTTTTTGGCTGTACGGCCACCGGCCTGCCGTACACTCAGTATCTCTAGCGAACAAGCGGCCGAGACGGAACCTGGTGTAGCGGCAGAGCCCCTAGCACCAGGCGAGGAAGTACCGGTGTTAGCTGGTCCCCGTAGTCTTCTTCCTTGCGGAAGGAGAGACGGGCCCCGCTCCCGAAGGAGCAGGAGGACCAGCGGAAGGACCCCCCGTCCCACCGGAGTGGGACGGGCCCTGAGAAGTTCCCGAAGGAGAATACTGCACTTGCGATTTCACTTTCACACAAAATAAAGGGCTAGTGCCGAGAGCATTCGCTCCCTCGGCACCGAGCGCACAGGGAAAAAATATAAATGAAAAATGAAAAAGAGTACTGCACTTACAATTTTCACTTTCACACTTTCACCCAAAAATACATGGCTCGGCGCTCCTGCCCTCGGCACCGAGCACAAAGGACTTAGGGATCGATCTCAGGAAAAATGATATTGTTATGTTACAATAAAGTTTCAGACATATTTACCTGGCAGATATATACATAGCTAAGACTCCGTCGTCCCCGACAGAAATTCAAATTTCGCGCCACTCGCTACAGGTAGGTCAGGTGATCTACCGGCCTGCCCTGGGCGGCAGGACTAGGAACCATTCCCGTTTTCTATCATATTTTCTCTCTTCCACCTGTCTCCTGCGGGGAGGCTGGGTGGGCCTTTAATTGTATATATCTGCCAGGTAAGTATGTATGAAACTTTATTGTAACATAACAATATCATTTTCATACAATCAACTTACCTGTCAGATATATACATAGCTGATTGGCACCCTTTGGTGGAGGGTAAGAGACAGCTACTTATGGAATAGACAGGTAAACAACATATGTTGTAGGTATAAATAAAACCTTGGTTCCTACCTGATAGGTGGTAGACTTCGTGGGTGTTTGCCCAGTAGTCTGCATCACCTCAAGAAACTTTAGCGAGATATATGATCTATGGCCAAGAGTTCTTGTGGGTCTGCCGAAGGGGTCTTATCCGCTTACTCGGCAGAGCCTGAAAGGACTTTGTCAATGGGTGCTGATCCACTTATATGACAATACACCTTATGAAGGAGCACACAACCAATCCCGACCACCTGATCCTAACCACATGTTAGAAATAAAGATTGTTCCGAGTTATCCCCGAACTCTTCACAACAACCATAACTCAAAAAGCACAATACGCACACATACATAATTTTCAAAAAAAAATTTTATACTCATCTAATTAGATATGACAAGATTTTCTTACTGAACACCAGAGACGGCCGCCCGTGCAGCACCAAGTCCTTTTTGTTAGAAGAGACTCCAGAACATATCTAAAAAGAAGGTAAGTATATACTTAAGGATTGGTGTCGGCTCCCATACCCAGGATCGTATCCGCCGATACGAAAGGACCCAGAGAAAAACATTTCTCATAGGTCACACGAACGTCTTTCAAGTAATGAGATGCAAATACTGAGTTGCATCTCCAAAATGTCGTATCTATGATGTTTTTAAGCGACATATTCTTATGAAACGAGAGAGACGTCGCTACTGCTCTCACTTCATGAGCTTTCACTCTTAACATTCGGAACTCTTCGTCAGGACAGATCTTATGCGCGTCTGTAATGACGTTTCTCACAAAGAATGCAAGAGCATTCTTGGACATCAGTCTTGTGGGGTCTTTTACCGCGCACCAAAGACCTTGCGCCTAGAGCCTCCCATCTGGTGCTTTCTCTGAAGGTAGAATTTCAGAGCTCTTACAGGACATAGAGACCTCTCTGCTTCTCTGCCTACGAGACTCGATAAGCCTTTGACTTCGAATGACTTAGGCCAGGGATTCGTGGGATTCTCGTTTTTAGCTAAAAACAGGGTCTTAAACGAGCAAATAGCTGAGTCTCCCTTGAATCCTACTTTAACCTGCAGAGCATGTAATTCACTAATTCTCTTTGCCGTAGCTAAAGATAATAGGAATAGGCATTTCCTGGTGATGTCTCTAAACGATGCCAGATGAGGAGGTTCGAACCTTTCGGATGATAGGAACTTGAGAACCACGTCTAGGTTCCAGTTAGGAGGGACCGGTTCCTTAGACTTTGAAGTCTCAAAGGACCTTATGAGATCGTGGAGATCCTTGTTATCTGCCAGATCTAATCCTCTATTCCTGAAGACTGCCGAAAGCATACTTCTGTATCCCTTTATTGTGGATACAGCTAGATGAGATTCTTCTCTCAGGAATAGAAGGAAATCCGCAATTTCCGCTACAGAGGTAGTGGAGGAGGACAACTTCTTAGTTCTACACCACCTTCTAAAAACCTCCCACTTGGACTGATATACTTGTCTAGTGGAGGTTCTGCGGGCTCTCACGATCGCGCTTGCAACTTTGCGAGAAAACCCTCTCGCTCTGACGAGTCTTTCGATAGTCGAAAGGCAGTCAGAGCGAGAGCGGGGAGGTTTTTGAGGTGATACCTACTGAAGTGTGGCTGTTTGAGAAGATCCATCCATCTTGGTAGGGATCTGGGAAAGTCTACGATCCACTCCACCACCTCCGTGAACCAGTCTTGAGCCGGCCAAAAGGGGGCTATCAATGTCATCCTTGTCCCCTTTGAAGCCACAAACTTTTTCAGCACTAGTCCCAGGATTTTGAATGGAGGAAAAGCGTAGATGTCTACGTGAGACCAGTCCAGCAGGAAGGCGTCTACTATCAGAGCTCTGGGGTCTTCCACGACTGAGCAAAAGACTGCCAGCCTTTTGGAGATGAACGTGGCGAAGAGATCCACAAGAGGAGTCCCCCACAGAGACCAGAGATCTTGACACACCTCTTCGTGTAGGGTCCACTCTGTGTGAAGGACCTGGTTCCTCCTGCTGAGCCTGTCCGCCCTCACATTCCTTTCTCCCTGAACGAACCTTGTAAGAAGGGAGATGTTCCTCTGAGACGTCCAAAGTAAAAGATCTTTTGTAAGTTCGTAAAGGAACAAGGAGTGAGTCCCTCCTTGTTTTCGAATGTAGGCAAGTGCTGTGGTGTTGTCCACATTTACTTGAACTACTTTGTTCGAAACAAGAGGTTCTAGACTCTTCAAAGCCAGGTGTACGGCGAAGAGCTCTTTGCAGTTTATGTGCCAAGACACCTGTGCTGTTTCCCAGGTGCCTGACACCTCCTTCGAGCCTAATGTTGCTCCCCAACCTTTCTCCGACGCGTCGGAGTACAACACTAGGTCTGGGTTCTGGATTTTTAGAGAGATTCCTTTGTTCTCTTTCAGAGGGGGCAACCACCATTCCAAGTGCGGTCTTATCTCCACTGGAATGGGAAAGGCGTCTGAAAGATGTCCGGTCTTCCAACTCCAAGACCTCTTGAGGAAGAATTGAAGCGGACGTAAATGAAGTCTTCCTAGCGGGAAGAACTGTTCGAGCGAGGAAAGGGTCCCTAGAAGGCTCAGCCATTCCCTCGCCGACGTCTGTTCCTTCCCTAAGAAGAGAGAGACTTTCTGCAAACCTTTTGCGATTCTCTCTTGCGAAAGGAAATACTCCGAAAACCCCGAGAATCCATCTGAATCCCCAGATAGACTAAGTTCTGTCTGGGGGTCAGCTGCGACTTCTCGAGGTTTACGAGTAATCCCAACGATCTGATCAGGTTTAAAGTCAACGTAAGGTCCTCCAAGCACTGTCTCTGATCTGGCCCTGATGAGCCAGTCGTCCAGATACAGAGAGATATTTACTCCTTTGAGGTGAAGAAACCTCGCCACATTCTTCATCAGGCTTGTGAAGACCTGAGGAGCTGTGGAAAGGCTGAAACACAAGGCTCTGAACTGAAAGATACTTCCCACCCCCGGTCATGAAACGGAGGTACTTCTTCGATGAAGGGTGGATCGGGCGACGTGAAAATAGGCGTCCTGGAGATCCAGAGCACCATCCAATCTCCTTGTCGCAATGACACAAGAACTGAGGCCGAAGTCTCCATCGAGAACTTCTCCTTCTGAACAAATTTGTTCAGAGAGCTGATGTCTAGTACTGGTCTCCAGCCTCCCGAGGCTTTCGCAACCAGAAAAAGGCGATTGTAAAACCCCGGGGAGTTTTGATCCAGTACTAGTTCTATCGCTCTCTTGTCCCACATCTGATCCACCATCGATCGAAGATTATCTCTCAGCACAGGATCCTTGTACTTGGCTGTTAGTTCCCGCGGTGTTGACGTTAGGGGAGGAGTGTCCAGGAAAGGGATACGATATCCCCTTCCTTATTACGACATAGATGAAGCGTCTGTGTTTATAAGTGCCCAGGCCTCCACAAATCCCAGGAGCCTGGCACCTACTGGTGCTTGGAGGAGAGAAGCATCACTTTCCCTTTTTAAAGGGACGAAAGGCAGACCTACCTCTCTTCTCAGGAGCCTTCCTTCTTGCGGGAGCTCTGGAGGTTGGGCCACCTCGAAAGGGCTGAACTGATGTACTCGGACCTTTCTTTTCCGTCACAGTAGCAGGTTTCTTCTTCCTTGCTGACTGAGTAAGAAGGTCTTGAGTCGCCTTCTCAGTTAATGAACGAGAAATGTCCTTCACTAACTGAGAAGGGAATAAAAAGTCTGACAATGGAGAGTACAGTAGCGCTGCCCTCTGAGAGTGGGAGACCGCTTTGGTCAAAAAGGCACTAAAGACTGTCCTCTTTTTAAGAAGACCTGCTCCAAATAAAGAGGAGATCTCAACCGAGCCATCCTGTACCGCTTTGTCTATACAAGACAAAATACACAGAAGGACTTCTGGTTCGAGTCCTTCAGAATCATGGGCTTTCTTGGACATCACCCCAAGGGACCAATCTAAGAAGTTGAAAACAAAACTTCTAATACATGGAAAGAGTCCCTTGAGGAGATGATCCAGTTCTGAAATGCCCCAAGTTATACGGGCAGAGTTCAAACTTTGTCTACGTGAAGCGTCGACTAAGGTCGAAAAGTCCGCTTCTGTCGAAGACGGAAGAGAAATGCCCATATTCTCTCCCGTCTGATACCAAATGCCTCGTTTACCAGCTAGTCTCGCTGGGGGCATGCAGAAGACCGTTCTTACCAACTCCTTCTTCGACTTCATCCATGAGTTTAATGACTGAAGAGCCCTCTTCATCGAAATGGCGGGCTTCATTCTAAGAAAAGACGAAGACTTCTTCGTCTTTGCACTCGAGAAAAGAGAGCGCGGAGAAGGAGGAGCGGCAGGGGTCAAGTCGTCTCCATACTCTTCTAGAAGCAAGGCTGTCAAAACTTTATAGTTCGACAGTCCTTCTCTTCCTTGATACTCGTCCTCCGAGTGCTTCTAACTCGGGGGTCTAGATGAGTCTCCGCTAACAAATCAGGGACGTCTTCCTCTGGGGAGACAAATCCTGATAGGAGAGGGACTAAGGGAATGATATTCCTTCCTCTTCAAAGCTTTAATATTCTTGGAAGGCGCCAACAGCCTAGGCTTCTCTCCATAAAAGGATGACGCCTCCTGCTTGGATGACTCTTCTCGTCCGCAAAGCGTCCTGGCTGACGCCTCCCGCTTGTCTGGCTGCTGACGTCTGGATGACGCCTCGCGCCTGGAAGACGCTTCGCTCTCAACTGGCGTCCTAACTGGCGCCAATACCTTGGTTGGAGCCTCGCGCTTATAAGACGCTTTTAATGACGCTTCACGCCTATAAGACGCCTCACGTCTATCTGGCGTTACGTTTCTGCCGTAAGGTTCCCTCGATCTCGATTTCGAAACCGAAGCCTCTGTGGTATGTTTGGAAGCTTCACGTCTGCATGACGCCTCTCGATTTGCAGGGGAGAGAGGACGAGACTTCTTGATTGGAAGCGAAACGTCCTTCTTACAAGGAGGATCCCTCGCTAACACTCCCACCAAAGAGGCTAGTTTTTTTTGTTCCTGCACTGCCATAAGAATCTTCCTTGAAGCTTCTCCCACGTTATGTTCAATTGGGGGAGAAGGAGTAGGAAAGCGTTCTTCCACGTCCACGTCCACGTCGGGTGACGCTGACGCCACCTTCGCCTTTTTAATTGACGAGGGAGTTTCATCTGAGAAACGCTCCGGGCTCGAATCCAATTCAGGTTTTTTCAAATGCCGTTTCAGAGGCCTAGATAGATCCGACTCCTCCACCCTCGTTTAGTGAGAGGGAGAGGGAGAGGATGAGAAACACTCACGCAGGACGCTTTTTCTAAAGCGACCCTGAGCAGCCTGCAACGAAACAGAGCCTGCTGAAGGGACGTCTGACCGTTGGGGATTCCCCACGACCTCCTTAAGGCTTTCGACTTTCCTTCTCCTCTGGGCATGGGAGCTTGGAAGAGGTCTAGGCCTGGGAGCGTGCGCAGGGACGATCAAACGCCCCCTCCACAACACTGGGAGAACTCACTTCACTGTAACGTTCACTTTCACTAGCCTTACCTTGTAAGTCCGCCATTTTGGACTTCATCTGCTGAATTGTAGCTTTCAGATCGGCGATTTCCGAGGCCGAATCAGAAAGTAAAGCTTGTGAATTAGACATATAGGGAGAATCCAACTCATCAGGATTAGAAAAAGGATCAATAAAAGGCTCAATAGGCCTTGTACTCACACCTTCAAACGTCTAACCCTTATCCCTCTCTAACTTCTTCAAATAAGAAGTTAAAGTCTTCCATTCTTCTGCATTTAATCCCTCACATTCATGACAGGTATTAGTAGAAGAACACTGAAACCCCCTACATTTACGACATACAGTGTGAGGATCAACCGAAGCCTTCGGTATCCTCACCCTGCAGCCTACATTCACACACATTCTCACACTCACTCCAAAAAGCAAGTCCAAAATCAGTCCACAGTAGCGAATGCCAAAAACACGATCCAGATATGTCACCAAAAAGCCGAGAAACGATGATCAAAGGAGGAAATAAGAATCTAAGTCAGGAGGTAATAGCAACAATGTTGATACCACCGGCGACAGAGAAAATATGATAGAAAACGGGAATGGTTCAAAGTCCTGCCGCCCAGGGCAGGCCGGTAGATCACCTGACCTACCTGTAGCGAGTGGCGCGAAATGACAATTTGTCGAAAATTGCATTTTTCCTAACTATACAAACCTGAGGTCCTTTAACAATAGGAAGGTAACTAGCGGCAGCTGGGACGGTCGTAAGCTTCGAACAAGGGGAGAACGGTAGTTAACTGCTTGTCCGATCGTGCGCGCGCCGCGCGACCCGAGAGGTGAAGAATCACTTTTGCTTTAGGCCCATGCAAAAAGTTGCAGAGTGAGGGGTGGCATGAGGTGGGACTATATGTAAAGGACCTCAGGTTTGTATAGTTAGGAAAAATGCAATTTTCGACAATTGTCATTTTGTTCCGATACGTAATACAAACCCTCGGTCCTTTAACAATATGGAAGACTCACTTCTTGGTGGGAGGAATCTGAGTCTTTTGGTGAACAGACTGGTGTTCGTCCAACCCTGGAGTGCCTCCCTGGTCGTAAGAGCAAGGGAGGGATCCAAACCTCTGTCCGATTGATCGGGGTGTGCACCGCAGGATCAATGGTCAGACCTCTGGGCCAAGTACTAAGAGAGTAGGCAAGCGTATTCTCTTCGTACCAGCAAGCAAGAACTTGTTCCTGTTTGCAAGAGACAATCATAAAATGATGGGTTTGTCTCAATTTGGCATCCACTTCCTCCCCCCTTGTTGGAGGAAGTGGTGGATATTTACTCCTATCCCTACTGAAAGGGATATGGATGGTGCTCTATTGAGTAGCTCACCTGCATCTCGTCCTTACCCAGCAGGGTGACGACCGTGTCCCTCTACCCAAAGGTAGAGGGGAAAAAGATGGGAAGAGGAGCCAGTCACACTCTCATTCCTCATCCATTCTTACGGTCACACCAGGACTCGATGCTGTTCAGCCTGCGAGGGTCTGGGTTAACTACACAACGTGTTGCAGCAACCACCACGGTTCCCAAGGAAAAAGATCCAAGGAACTGTGGGGCAATATCTGAAGGTAGAAGGAGGTGCATGCGGTCCGGTTGGACCAGGCGCCTGCCTTCATTACCTGCGCACGGAGAAGTTCTTGCGGAACGCGACGAGAGAATGATGAAGAGGCGTCCACACTCATCCTGGGTGTCGAGTTTCTTCAGACAGCTCCGTCGCACCTTCACAGGACAAAGCAGCATAGCCTTCGTATCGGAGGAGGCGGTGACGTCCATTAGGGAGGGTATTGTGAAGGACTCGAACCAATCGTCAGTTTACCGAAGGGTTCTGAGTCTTCGCTACGAAGATCGGTACGAAATCGAGCGTCACAAATCCCCATCCCTTTGTGCTTGACTTCTCAAGAGAAGTCATTGCAGTTACCTAAGACGAAAAGAAGGGAATAGTCGTATGACCTATCCCTCTTCTCGACTTTGGTATGTACAGTACTCATACTGACAAGCTATTAAGACGAAGTAATGATGCTCTGGAACAACCGAACTAAGTCCACAGCATAGTTCGTAACTGACTCGGACGCTCTGACAGCTGCCGACTGAACTGGTTCGAATCAGTAGAGGCAAGTTGTCCCAAGCATCCGGGTAAGTCACGTGACCTTCGCCCTTTAAAGAGTTATGCTGAGAGACCAAACAAATAAAATATTTGTTAGTCACCGATGCCGGACGGCGCGGCGATGATTCTCTTAATGCATAAGCTCAAAAGGCGAAAGTCAATTGCCTTCAACAAAAGACCGAGGTCCTGATGGCAAGAAAAATCTCATAGACGTTGAATCTCAGCTTAAGGAGAAACAACACTATGTGACGTTGAAGACGAAGGTAGGCAATGAATGCAACCTACGTCTTCCAGCTGAATCGAGAGAAGGAATCTCAAGATTCTAAACCTGTGCTTACAAATGACTGAAAACGCTAACCGCCATTTCATTGCTGTCCGTTGTGCAATGAAAGCGGGGCGTTCTTCAGTAATGAAACACAGGGGAGAGCCGCTTGAAGAACTGCTTCTCATGGGGCTGAACGTTGGAAGTAGAGCTGGCAGGTGTGGACTAGGCGATGTCTTTCAATACATCTGCTAATCCGGGGTGAACAATGAACAATTGTACACCTCCGAATACAAGATATTTGAGGACAAACTCAGATTCCGCAAAAATCATTCGCATTATCGGGATACGATGCAGCAAGAGACTATTACAGAATTCTGTTACCGTGCGGTAAACAGAAAGATGAGAGTCGAATAGATATCTCTGTTTAAAATTCCGCAATACCGAAGACGATGAATACTAGCGTTTCTCAGCAGTAGATGGTCATTCATGTATGCGAGAATCCCCGTTAATCAGAGACTTAGTCCGTGATGTTGGGCAGAGATACGGTTGTTATTCAATCAAAGCAGGTGAGAAAGACATAAACAACCGTCTATCTCAAAGCGGCAGCTGATACTGAAATGCCTCGGGCAATTCAATAACGCAGTAGCTGTCGCTGACTCGTCATCCTGAGTTGCCAAGTAATCCTTTCCACGAAGGAATGCGTTCGGCTAGAACCACCGAGCATAAAAAGATATGCTCGAGCAATTATATTTAAGCGAAACGAATTTCGGTAAATATAAAAGCTAAAATGGTTGTTGTGACAACACCATAAGTATATAAAATTGAAACTGGAAACTATCCTGGGAGGTTGCAGGCAACCCGGGTTTGCAGTTCAATTAGAATACTTTTCGTCTAAGTCGCAATCCGTAGAATAACCAGGATATGCGCCTACCCCTCGGACCATTCAACTGCTTAGCAGAATCAGTCGCGAGGTTAATATACGTAGTATATTTGTAGGATTCTGAACAACGATCTCCATCCTAAATTCTTTCCTTCAGAAAACAAAATAAGGATTGGAGATCGACCACCTTCGTTCTCTATTAAAGAGAGTTGAAGGAGAAAAGTCTTCCTCGAAGGAAAGCTTCAATGGTGAACAGAATACTAAGACGATAGTTCCAGCCAAACTGGATATTCCGTCCGTTCTTCTCTATTCAGGTTGGTCGCCTACTGGAGATAGTCTTCTTTCAGCAGCAGTCTTCTTCCTATACTAGAAATTCCAGGAATTCGAGCATAGCGAGGTTCCCGATTATCGTGTAACATATCGGGGATTCTCGTCTCGCTCACTTTGGACCGTGGTCTCGCCTAAGTGTTTTGGAGATCGTAAGAAACTCCAAACACACTGAATGCGCTAGAAATTCCGTAGAATTCTAAGCAGTCTGCGAAACCCCCACCGAATTCGTCAAACGATATCGGCTGGTGGTCCTCTCGATTCCCGTAGAAATCGAGAATGGGGCAGGATCCCTCCTCAACGACCGGGGCTTACGTCAGGTAGGACCCGAAGGTCCCCCCTGGTAGCGCAGTCCCCAACGTGGGATCCTACAGAGAAATCTCTGTAGGATCCTTCCCTTTCCCTCGTAGCCGTAAGGAGAGAGGGAATGGGGGAGGAATTGGATACTCGCTCGCCTTCCGTGGAACTAGCAGTTGGAGAAGAGTAGGAGCAGCCATCGCCTTGCGGCGATGGCCTCTCAGAGTCTGGGAAAACGTATCGTCAGGAGAAAACTTTTTCCCCGAGGAGGGTTACGAACTCTCACTGTAGGTAAGGGTCTGCCGCCACTGTGACGTCGTCTGGGTGGGGCTGATCGACACCTGACAGGAGAGAGCCGATACCGTCTCCGACTCATTCCAGTCCTCGTCGAGGTCGAAACCTCTCAGGAGACCGAAGGAGTATTTAAATACGGTGCCGAAGACACGTAGAAACGCCGCTGTCGCAGTAGAGGAGGTGGAAGTAGCTTGATCGACCGGCCAGAACGAGAGAGCCTTCTTGTCCGGAGACGAGAGACTCTGGTTCAAGACAGAATCGGTAAGCTCCGATCGCGGCATACCCACCGTCGGTTTGGGTTCCCTCTCGGGCCCCAAAACGACTCGAGCAGAGACATGGGCTCTGATGGTGGGAGCGGCGATCCTTCCCCCGGTCGTTGTGCTGACGAATCAGTGCAATAACCTGGGTAAAGTTACTCTGAATCTCGGAAGTTACAGCGTCTTGAGGAGTATGGACCGTCCAGTCCCTCCAACAAGAGCAGCTCCCAGGACCTCCTCCTTCAGAAGAAGGACCAGCAAACAGATCCCTGACGGTTGCCTCCAATCACTTGCGCGTACGTCCTGGTTTGGTCCTAAGACCAACCTGGCACGTGCGGCGTCGTTGACGGGATCGTGAGCGGCGCATCTCTCACGATCACTCCTATATACCTAGCTCTTCCTGGGCGGTATGCCGAGGAAGTTGAAGGTATCAGGAGAGACAGAACTGACGACCTACCCCCTCTCCCCCTGACGGTCGCCTCCAATCACTTGCGCGTACGTCCTGGTTGGTCCTAAGACCATACGTGGCACGTGCGGCGTCGTGATGGGATCGTGAGCGGCGCACCTCTCACGATCACTCCTAGCTACCTCGCTCTTCCCGGTGTAGCCGAGGAAGTTGAAGGTAGTGGAGAGACAGACCTGACGCTCTCCCCCCCCGCTCGCTGGCAGGACCACGTAGTGGGGGGGCTGCAGCCGATCACCAACCCGCGGTGGGGATCGATCTGCAGGCCTGGCCGTGCCGCTCACACCTGGTGCGAGCGGCTCGACTGAGCACGTCGACCCCGGTCCTGCGCTCAGACGAGCT
>NC_087209.1:29862512-29977823 GCF_015104395.2 Macrobrachium nipponense | reverse complement strand
CTATACAAAGCTGAGGTCCTTTTACAATAGGAAGGTAACTAGCGGCAGCTGGATGGTCGTAAGCTTCAAACAAGGGAGTTCGGTAGTTAACTGCTTGTCCGACAGTGCGCGCACCGCGCGACTGGGAGGTGAAGAATCACTTTAGCTTTAGGCCCAGGACAGCACGCAGAGTGAGGGGGTGGCATGAGGTGGGACTATATGTAAAAGGACCTCAGGTTTGTATAGTTAGGAAAAATGCAATTTTGGACAAATTGTCATTTGTTCCGGTACGATATACAAACCTTTTGGTCCTTTTACAATAGGAAGACTCACTTCTTGGTGGGAGGAATCGGAGTCTTTTGTGAACAGACTGGTGTTCGCCCAACCTTGGATTGCCTCCCTGATCGTAAGAGCGAGGGAGGGTATCCTAGCCTCTGTCCAATTGATCAGGGTGTGCACCGCAGGATCAATGGTCAGACCTCTGGACCCAAGTAATAAGAGAGAGGCAAGCTAGCAAGGAAGAACTTGTTCCTGTTAGCAAGAGGCAACATAAAGTTATGGGTTTGTCTCTTGTTAGCTTCCACTTCCCCCCCTTGTTGGGGGAAGTGGTGGATATTCACTCCTATCCCTAATGAAAGGGATAGGATGGGGCTCGGTCGAGTAGCTTACCTGCATCTCATCCCTCCAGCAGGGTGACGACCGTGTCCCTCTGCCCACAGGTAGAGGGGAGAAAAAGATGGGGAGAGGAGCCAGTCACACTCTCATTCCCTCATCCATTCTACAGTCACACCAGGATTCGATGTTGTTCTGCCTGCTCGGGTCTGGATTAGCTACACAACGTGTTGAGCCGCCACCACGGGTCCTAAGGAACAAGTGTCCAAGGAGCTGTGGGCTATATCCTGAAGGTAGAAGGAGGTGCATGTGGTCTGGTTGGACCAGACCCCTGCCTTCAGTACCTGCGCCACGGAGAAGTTCTTGCGGAACGCGAGGGAAGAACCAATATCTCTGACTTTGTGGGCTCTCGGACGAAGGGTACGGATGTTGTCGCTACCATCAGCTTCGTACGCCCTCCTGATCACCTCACGCAGCCAAAAAGAAAGAGTGTTCCTGTATATTTCTTTCTTGGTCATCCCGGTGCTAACGAAGAGGCATCAACACTCAGACCTGAGGTGTCGAGTTCTCTTCAGATAGCGCCGTCGCGCCCTCACAGGACAAAGCAGCATCTCCTTCGCATCGAAGGCGGTGAAGTCCATTAGGGAGGGGATTGTGAAGGACTCGAACCGATCAGCAGGGACCGAAGGCTTCCGAGTCTTCGCTACAAAGTTCAGTACGAAATTGAGCGTCACAGATCCCCATCCCCCTGGATGCTTGACTTTGCAGGAAAAGCCATGTAGTTCACTCAGAGGAAAAGAGGGGAATAGTCGCTATGACCTATCCCTCTTCTCGACTTCGGTGATGTCCAGTACCCATACTGGTCTATCCGTCTGCAGCGAAGTGTCTCGCATTCTTGTATCCCATTGCAGCGAAGTTCTTCTTCTCGGTAGTGGATAGGACACCGACACTCCATGGTGGGTGTTGATGGTATGGGTACTGGGACAAGCTATTAGGACGAAGTAATGATTGATCTGGAACAACTGAACTAAGTCCATAGCGTAGATCGTAACTGACTCGGGTGCTCTGACAGCTGCTGACTGACTGAGTTCGGTAGTGTGAGGTAAGTTGTCCAAGCATCCGAGCAAGTCACGTGACCTTCGCCTTTAAAGGGTTATGCCGAGAGACCATACAAATCGTCTATTTGTTTGCCACCAATGCCGGACGGCGAGGTGATGATTCTCTCAAGGCATGTGCCCAACAGGCGAAAGTCAATTGCCTTCTAGAGACCGAGGTCCCTGATGGCAAGATATTCTCATAGTAGTTGAATCTCAGCTAAGGAGAAACAACACTGTGCCGTTGAAGACGAAGGTGGAAGGAGAATGCAACCTACATCTTCACAGTCAAATCGAGAGAAGGATTCTCAAGATTCTGAACCTGTGCTTACAAAGGACTGAAAACGCTAAACCGCTATTTCATTGCTGTCCAGTGAGGAGTCGTAGTTGCAATGAAAGCGGGGCGTTTTTCAGTAAAGAAAAAACACAGGGAACTACTCTGAAGAATGCTGCTCATGGGGCTGATCATTGGAAGTAGAGCTGGCAGGGCGGGGAGCAGGCGATGTCTTCGTTATACATGTAATTCGGGTGGGGTGAACAATGAACAATTGCACACCTACGAATACGAGATATTTTAGAAGACAAACTCAGATGTCTGAAGAAATCATTCCGCATTATCGCAGGGGTGTGATGCAGCGGGAGACTAGGCTACAGACTTCTGTTACCGTGCAGTAAACAGAAAGATGAAAGAGTCCAAGAGATATCTCTGTTGAAAACTCTCACAATTCTCCAAGGCGATGCAGTAGATGGTCATTCTTGTATGCGAGAATCCCCATCAATCAGAGACCTAAGTCTGTGATTGTCGGGCAGAGATACGGTTCAGTAGTCAATCATTGTAGGGGAGAGAGACATAACCGACCGTGCATCTCGGAGAGCCAGCTGGTACTGGGCTGCTGTCGGCAGTCTAATACACAGTTAGCTCTCGCTCACTCGTCATTCTGAGTTGCCAGGTAATCCATTCCACGAAGGAAATGCATTCGGCTAGAACCATCGAGCGCAAAAAAAAAATACGCTCGAGCAATTATATTTAAATGAAACGGATTTCAGTAAAAACAAAAGCTGAGGTGGTGTTGTCGTGACAATACCATAAGTATCTTAAAATCGAAACTGGTAACTCCTGGGAGGTTGCAGGCAGTCCCGAGTTGCAGTTCAATTAGGATACTATTCGTCTCGGTCACAATCCGTAGAATTAACTACTGTATGCGCCTACACCCCGGACAATTCAACTGATTAACAGAATCATGTCGCTAGGGTAATATACGTAGTATATTTGTAGGTTTCTGTACAACAACCTCCATCCTAAATTCTTTTCCCTTCAAGGAATGAGAATAAGGATTGGTAGCCGACACCCTTCGTTCTCTAATCAAGAGAGTGAAGGAGAAGTCTTCCCCGAAGGAAAGCTTCAATGGTGATAACAGAATACCGAAGATGATAGTTCAAGCCAAACTGGATGTTCCCGTCTGTTCTTCTCTATCCCAGGGTTGGTCGCCTACTGTGAGATATTCTTCCTTCAGCAGCAGTGCTTCTTCCAAAAGCTAGAAATTCCAGGAATTCGAGCATTGTGCGAGATTTGACGATTATCGTAGTAACAATTATCGGGGATTCTCATCTAGCCCACTCTGGACCGTGGTTTCGCCCAAGTGTCTGCAGATCGTAAAAAACTCAAAGACTCTGAGAGTGCTAGAAATTCCGCAGAATTCTAAGCGCTCGGCGAAACCCCCACTGAATTTGTCAGACAATCATTGGTTGGTGGTCCTCCCGATTCCCGTAGAAATCGAGGATGGGGCAGGATCCTTCCTCAACGACGGGGACTTACGTCCGGTAGGACCCGAAGGTCCCCCCCAGGAACGCAGTCCCCAACGTGGAATCCTATAGAGAACTCTCTGCAGGATCCCTCCCCTTTCCCTCGTAGCCGTAAGGAGAGAGGGAATGGGGAAGGAATTGGATACTCGCTCGCCTTCCCAGCGGAACTAGCAGTTGGAGAAGAGAGTACGAGCAGCCATCACCTAGCAGCGATGGCCTCTCAGAGTCTGGGAAAACGTATCGTCAGGAGAAAACGTTTTCCCGAGGAGGGTTACAAACTTGTACTGTAGGTTAAGTGTCTGCCGCCACCGTGAACGTCGTCTGGGTGGGGGCTGATCGAGCACCTGACAGGAGAGAGCCGATACCGTCCTCCGACCCGTCCCAGTCCTCATCGAGGCCGAAACCTCTCAAGAGGACCGAGGGGGGAGCGCACCCTGTTCTCTTGACTGCGTGGTCCAGACGGACCGTCAAATGAAGAGCGGTGATGGTCCCTCCCAGAGTCTGGAAGCGTCATTCGTCCTTGCCAGCCCCCCCACCTTCATGGTCACTCCTGCTTGCCTCGTTCCTCCCAGTGTAGTCTAAGGAGGTTGAAGGGACAGGTAAGGGAGACCTGATGCTCCTACCCGTCCTACTAGCATGCTAGTAGACTGGGAGGACTGCAGGCGATCGCCAACTGACGGTGGCGATCGAGCTGCAGGTCTGGACCAGTGGCTTCTTGGAGAAAAGCTGGACCAAGGAACGGAGCGTCAATCTTATGTCGAGTTGCTGGTCTGGACCAGCGGCTGGCGATCATTCCCCGAGGTCGTTGTGCTGACGAATCAGTACAATGACCTCAGCAAATTTCTCTGGATCTCGGGAATACCCCCATCTTGAGGAGTAGGACCATCAAGCTGCTCCAGCAAGAGCAATTCCTGAGACCCTCCTCCTTCAGAGGGAGGAACAGAGGCAGACCCCTCCCGGTCTCCTCCTGCCACTTGCGCGTACGACCTGGTCGATCCGTGGACCGTGCCTGGCACGTAGGGCGTCATAGCGGGATCATGGGTGGGCGTGCCCCTCATGATCACACCTTGTTATCTCGCCCTTCCTGGTGTAACCCAAGGAAGTTGGAGGAACAGGAGAGGAAGACCTGACGCTCCCCCCTCGCTCGCTGGCAGAACCATTGTGCTTGTGGGGGGCTGCAGGCGATCGCCAATGGCGGCGATCGAGCTGCAGGCCTGGTCGCGCCCCTCCCCTGGGGAGAGCGGCTGGACCGAGAACAGCGGCCCCGATCTTGCGTCAGAGGAACTGCTGCTGGTCCCCCTACCCCTCTGGTCCCTGTGGGAGCGGCGGTCAGGAGACCTGCAGAGACCACTGTCACAGTGAGACCAGTGCGTGTCCTCACAGCGCGTCGAACCACGGGCGCCAGCGATCAGGAGGACCTCTTCCCAGCCTCAGCCCGTGGCCAGTCTGGGACCGTCACATCAACCCGGGTGACCGGCTGGTTGCTACGAGAGCGGCCGCTGGCCTGGCAAGAGTCACCTGAGTGGCTCTCGCCAGCCTTCCGCTCCGTGCCGTGATCCTGGCGCTGAGCTAGCTCTGGCGGTTGGGTCTTGGCTGCATGGCCACCCGTGGGTGACCGTACACTTGGTACCTCTCGCGGATGAGAGGCCGAGACGGAACCTGGTGTAGCGGCAGAACCTCTAGCACCAGGCAAGTAAGTACCGGTGTTAGCCAGTACCCCTCTGGTCCCCGTCTTCTTCTTCCTTGTGGAAGGAGAGACGGGCCCTACTCCCGAAGGAGCAGGAGGACCAGCGGAAGGACCCTGAGAAGCTCCCAAAGGAGCCTTCTTAGGAGGGGTGGAGGCAGCCTTCTTCTTCCGCGGCTGGGTAGCCTTGAAAGTCAAAGGGGAAAAGGCGGCTGCAGACGATGAAGACAACTACGACACCTTCCTCCTCTTCCTCTTCTTCTTCGTCACCTTCCTCAGGACAGACGTGAGGTCAGCCATCCATTATGGAGCTGGGGCTGCTGTTGCCGAAGCAACAGGGCTCGGCTGCACCTGTCCGGACAGACCAGCGTTTGGGGCAGCAACACCTTGGACTGGGATGACATTGGCAGGTACAGGAACAGCAGGAACGGCAGGAGCAGCAGGAACAGCCAGCACAGCATCAGCGGCAGGTACGGCAGGTAGCACAGGCAGGCCAGGAGACGGGGCAGCAGCCAGCGACATCCTGGGTACCGGCGGCAGGTCCAGGGGCGAGCTTATGGGCAGCGGAAGTCCTGGGGAGGAAGCACGGCAACCCGGGCGGCGGCTGCACGCCCCTCCTCGGTACGGTGGCAATCAGCCCCTGCACGGCAGCTGTAGGAGTCACTGACATCATGTGGGGGGGGAATATACCAGGTGAGGAGGGGCGGTGTACCCTGGAGTAGAGATCGTGGTGGTGGTGGTGGTGGTCACCACTCCATTGGTGACCGTCCCAGACCCCGCCAGATGATGGAGCAGCCCCTGGACACTCGGCACGCCCTGCAGTCCCAATGACGCCCACACCTGTCCAAGAAGCACCTGCGGAAGCAAGAGTCAGGTACACAGGAGGGGTTCCCCCTCGCCCCGGGGGGGGGGTGGGGGACGAGCCCCACCCCAAACGAAAGGAAGACCCCTAATACAAATGCACGTCGGGTAACGAGCGCCCTGCTCTACGCTCGACGAATCGGGCGAAGAAGAAGGACCTCGAAACCCCCCGAAGGGGAAGGTGCCATACGTGGGAGCTGAGCGGGGGATCAGGAAAGAAGACGAAGTATCGGTTACAAGGGAGTCGCGGGAGAGCTTTCCGACGACTCCCTGGCAGGCCCTCGTTCCCCCTGCCCCCGCACAACACCCACTGCACCTCCGACCAATTAGAACAATGTTACACGGCTCAGCCCGAGAGCATTCGCGCCCTCGGCACCGAGCGCAAAGGGCATGAGGATCAATTCCCGGGAATGAGCAAAAACCTTGATCCATAATGATAATAATACATGAAAATGAAAAAGAATACTGCATTTACAATTTCACTTTCACTTTCACACAAAAATAAAAGGCTCAGGCCAAAAAAAAAAAAGAAGCATTCCGTGCCGCCCAATCGGCACCGAGCACAAAAGGCAAGAAAATAAATGAAAAATGAAAAAGAGCACTGCACTTTCACACTTTCACCCAAAAAATACAAGGCTCGGGTCGAGAGCATTCCTGCCCTCGGCACCGAGTGCAACTGAGGATCAATCTTTGGAAAGAGAGGAAGACCCCACACTTGCGGCCCTCCACCCCCGGTTACATCTACGTTTGATGGGGGGGCGCGGGGATAGTTCCATGTCCGATGATCCAAAAAATCAATGTAATAAAAGATGAAAAAGACAGTACGTACTTACAATTCACTTTCAAACACTGACAAACCAAGTTGAAAAATTCACGACAAAATAACGCATACGACGATGAAGCGGGCAGAGAGCGATGGCGAACACGTCCTCACACCACAAGGCCAAAAGCAAAATTGGTTCTTCACCTCCCAGTCGCGTGGTGCGCGCACTTTCGGACAAGCAGTTAACTACCGAACTCCCTTGTTCGAAGCTTACAACCGTCCAGCTGCCGCTAGTTACCTTCTTATTGTAAAAGGACCGAAAGGTTTGTATATCGTACCGGAACAAAAAAGGGATTTTGACGTAAGGAAAAATCTATTTCTGGGCGATTGGCTCGTGTCGCCAGCGAAATATCCTTTAATCTATTATTTCTAGGGTAAATGTACTAACACATACCAGAGAATAAACAAAATAAAGAAAAAGGTCAGTATAACTGACTCGCTCACCCTCCAGGAGGGTGTCGGTATGAACACTAGGCGAGTGAGACCACTACCACGAGCCAAATGCCAATAGAAATCTCCCACTACAAAATCCCTCCAAGAGGGGAGCCGACCCACAGAGTGAGCAGCTCGTACTACTACTACTCCATCCCATGCTGCCGACTGCTGCGCCTCTTTGCCATCCTGAGTTATCAGATAATCTTGGGCGAAGGGATGGGTAGGGTGGGGATTTCGCTTGGCGACACGAGCCAATCGCCCAGAAATAGATTTTTCCTTACCCGTCAAAATCCCTTTTCTGGGCTCAGCTCGTGTCGCTGCGCGAAATCGTACCAGAGAAATAGCACAAGATTGTAAACAAAAGTAATAAAATAAATCAGAATAGGTCTCAAATAAAAAATAAAGTAAATATAAAAAAGAATATAATTGCTAAAAAGATACAAATACACAGTGATACAAAACTAAAAATATGCTTAAATTACCCTTAATAAACTATGTTTCTTAACATAAGGTAATTTACATATGTACAGAGGTAAATTGGCTTACATGTAACAAAATGGTATCTGTGTAAAGGCATGTATCAAAAATATAATAGCAATTAAAACAATCAAATGAACAAATTAATCACCAATGATAATATATAAGGAATGTATATGACTTAATATACAAAACCCGTAACCATATAAATGAGATGTATCCCTAGCATAAAAAATAAGGGGGTAACATCCATGAGATCAATATGCATAATCATCTGTGAGTGTCCCTAGCAAAAAAATAAGGGGCACCACTACATCATCATAAAAAAGCAGCTAAGGCACAAGGTGAATGTAAATGAACACGGTAGGAATAGACGAACTGTTGGGTGAAGCAGGTAGAAAGGAGGACTGAATCTTCTACTACAAATTAACTAGAGTCAGGGGAAACTATGTTTCCCGCTGCTACTGCTGAAATTTCAGAGCTTCCAAGGACTTAAGGTAATGACGTTTAGTTTTTGAAACAACTGTCGGCGATTTCCATCCGGTATACTTTTTCAACTCATCGAAGTTCATGTGTTGGAAATAATTAATTGAGGTGGCTACTGCTCTGACATCATGTGCTTTTGGGAAAGAGTCAGGATTGGCTTGTTTAATAAAGTACAGGATTTGTTGCCTGATGCCTTTAATGGATATAAAGTTCCACCTTTTTCCCTCTTAAAGAGGGGCCCCGATGAGGATGAGGAGGTCCTGGATAGAAAGGCTCGTAAGGTTGAAACTGGACAAAAGGGAACACATCTTGTGGAAGAGGTAGTACTTTCCAAGGTTCCCACCTCATCAAAGGATCTTCATTCTTTGCCAAAAAGCTACGTTCCGGAGAAAGTAGGACTTGACCCTGTGGGAAGGAATTGAATATGATCCGGATCTTGGATTAAAGCCGACAGTTCTGAAATTCTTGCTCCTGAAGCCAGGCTTAATAAAAACTAGGGTTTTCCTTATGGAGCATCATAAACGAGCATGTGTCATTATCGGTTTCGGAAGCCAGTTTTAGAACATCGTTTAAGAACCATGAAACTGACGTAGGCCTCACAGAAGGCCTAAGTCTAGCACATGCCTTAGGAATAGACGAGAAGTAGGTATCCGTCAAGTCTATGTTAAATCCAAAATTGAAATATCTTTTTCAAGGCTGACTTGTTTGTCGTAATCGTGCTAGCTGCTAAACCTTTTTCAAATAAGGATCTGAAGAAGGATATAGCTGAATTAACTGTCATGATTCTGATATCTGACTCTCTCAGGAAAGGTTGCTAACTTTTTGACAGCAGCATCATACTGCCTCAAAGTTGAATCCCTTTTATCGGATTCCAAGAAGAGAATATTCTGAGGGTCAATATTCGCATCTCTTTTTGCCGCAAACTTCATGAAATCCATAAAGTTAGGGTTTTGAGAATCCTTGAGGAAGCGAACACAGTCTTCGTTTGTACTGACTGGGAGAGCTTGGGACTGGGGACCGAAGAGGACGAAGGTCCCAGTTCCAGAATTAGGGGATACCAATTGCTCTTCGGCCAGTCTGGGCTACTAGAGCCACTTGACCCTTGAATGTCCTGAGTTTGTTCAATACTTTCATAAGGAGATTCACTGGAGGGAAGACGTAAATCTTCTCCCAGTTGTTCCAGTCCAGAGCCAGGGTCGTCCGTGGCGTAAGCCAGAAGGGTCCAGGTTGGGGGCTACATAACACGGTAGTTTGTGGTTCGCTTGGGATGCGAAGAGATCCACCTGTAGCCCTGGGACTCTTTGAAGGATCCATTGGAACGAACTGTTGTCTAGTGACCATTCCGACTCTAGGGGTACTGATCGGGAATATAGGGCGTCTGCTATGACGTTTCTCACTCCAGCTATGTGAGTGGAGGAAAGATGCCAACTGAACTTGTCTGCCAGGGAGAAGATGGCTACCATGACGTGATTTAGATGACGTGACTTGGAGCCTCCTCTGTTTATACAATGTACTACCACTGCGCTGTCCAGGACTAGCTTTATGTGGCAGGGCAGTACTTTGGTGGGTGTAACCTTTTTAGAGTCAAGAACACTGCCATTGCCTCCAGTACGTTTATATGGAACTGACGGAACTGGAGTGACCAAATCCCTTGAACCTTTTTGACCTGGGAATACCCTCCCCAGCCGCTTAAGGACGCGTCTGTGTGGATGGTGATCCCTGGTGGAGGGAACTGAAGCGGGGTACTGACACTGATAGATTCTTGACTTTTGCCCACGGCCGAAGCCGATTCTTTAGAATCAGAGGCACTGAGGATAGCTTGTCCCTGGACCTGACATTTGCTCGCGAGCGCCAGATCCTGGTTAGGTCTTTCAGATTGGCTTTCATTAAGACGTTCGTACTGATGCAAACTGGAGAGAGCCGAGGATCCTTTCCTGAGCTCTCCTTGATGCTAGTTTGTGACTTAGAAATTGCTTGACTGACATTCGCTATTTCTTTCCTTTTGGTAGATGGAATCGACAGAGTGTGGGAGGATAGATTCCATTGAATGCCTAGCCACTGAAAGTTTGACTCTGGAGTGAGTCTTGACTTGGACTTGTTTATCTTGAATCCTAGATATTCTAGGAACCGGATCACTTCAGTGCTAGCCTTGTTGCATTCCTCGACTGATGGGGCCCAGATCAACCAATCGTTCAGATACGCCACTACCATAATCCCTTGCGATCTGAGTTGTTGCACTACCACTTCTGCTAGCTTCGTGAACACCCTGGGTGCCACGTTGAGTCCGAATGGAACTACCTTGAAGGAGAATGTCTGGTCTCCTATCTTGAAACCCAGATACGGACGGAAGTGTCTTGCAATAGGGATATGATAGTAGGCGTCTGTAAGATCGATAGAGGTGGTGACGGCCCCACGGGGAAGTAAGGTCCGCACCTGTGAGATCGTGAGCATCTTGAACTTGTCGCAGCGGATGGCTAAGTTTAAGCGGGACAAGTCTAAGAGCTTACCCTCCTTTTTTGTGAGCCTTTCTTTGGCACGCTGAACAAGCGACCTTGAAATTTAATCTCTTGACTCTCGCTATAGCTCCTTTCTGAAGGAGGTCCTCTGCGTACTCTGTCAATTCTTTGGAAGGAAGTTGACGGAAAGGTCTGGCTGGAGGTGGGTTCGTCAACCAGCTCCAACCCAGCCCTTTTGACACTATGCTCTGAGCCCACTGGCTGAAGTTCCACCGGTGGCGAAAGTGAAACAGCCTCCCTCCTACCTGAAGTTCTTCATTGGTTCTGGTAACCACCTCGGCCTGCCTCTGAATGCTTTCCCCTATTAAAGGGGCCTCCCGATCCTCTCCCACGAAAGGACCGCTTACCTCTGCCTCCCTTACCCGAGCGGTCATACTTCTGAGAAGCTTGACTCTCGAAGGCTTGATTGTAAGCTGGAGAGATGGCGTATGAGGTAGGGGGTTGAGGCTGAGGGGATATCACATAAATTGGCTGTGATTGACCCTTAGAAGTGGAAGGTTGGGCTGTCTGCACTAACGGCACTGCTGGAACTTGTTGAGGAAAGCGTGGTTGCTTCTTCTGGTAAGGTTGGAAACGCCTGGGTTTCCTCTGTCCCTTACCTTTAGGTGTCAAGTCTTGTCTCCTCCTAGCCGTAAGGCCCCAACGGTCCTTAAGGCTCTGGTTCAACCTCGTAGCCTCTGCCTGGACTTCCTTAACCATAGCCTCTGGAAGAGGTCTGCGCCCCAGATGTTAAGGAGAGTAACCTATTCGGCTCATGTCGAATGGTTGCCTCTAGCAGGACATGCTTCCTACAATTCGTTCTAGCAGTGGCAAACTCGAACATATCTGACTGCACCGTTTGAGTCAGGGCTTTGGTCATAAGCTTAAAAATTGGGTTTCTGATCCATAGGCCATGGTTGCTACCTCAGACATAGCCATAGAGTTGATTGATCTGGCTAGTCGTGATTTCGCGTCAAATCAGCTTGAATAAGACTATCTGGGAGCCTGGGTAGCTTTTCACCAAAACTGCTCCATAGCACAGTCCGGTTTGAGTTTGCCAGCTGAGAATGTATTCGGCAAGTCTTCCCACAATTCTCCAATTGAAGGGAGTAACGGAGATGTGGGATCTGCTTCTTTCAACTGAGGCATGGGTTCCCCCTTCTGGGCCGCTGAGATGGTCGACCTTGCTATCTTGGTTAGGAACGGAAGAGCGGGGTACTCTCATCCATTGTGAAAATGGTTAAAGTGGGACTTTTGAATGGTTGTATCTTGTGTTAGAACAATCCATGTCCTCTAAACATCTGAGCCATTCTCTCTGAGCCTGGTCTCGTGAATAGAGGACTGTCTCCTTTGGTACCCTATCGTCCCGAACCATAGCCGAAGGCGTGAGCCTTGCGTAAGCCTATGAAAGGAGGCTGTAGGCCTTCCGGGTAGAACTCGAAGTCTTCTATTCTTCGAGTTCCAAACTCCGGGATGGAGATGAGACCGTCCTGGAAGGGGGACGTATGACGCTACTCTCCATGGGTTGTTCATAGAGAAAGCAGGAAGTGAGTCATACGGAGGAAGCTGAGTCCACTTGTGTTGGAAAGTGAGGGAGAGGCTAGAGGGGCTTCTCTTAGCCCGGCTATAATAGTATCTTGGGAAGTGATCCTATCCGACAGGCGAGAGATCATCTGTTCCATACTACTCTTTAGGGACCCAACTATGGTCGCCCACCTGTTGCAACAGGCCAGCATTGGAGTCCAAAGCGGAGCTGCTGCGGAGGTGGAGGGGAGGCTCTGAATTGGAACCAATGGTAGCGGAACTGGTGATTCTGCCGGAGTGCGAGATCTCTCCTTGGATTTACTTTTTGAGGACTTAGAGCCGGAGCTAGAAGCTTTAGACCTGTCTGGGCCGGGATTGCGAGCCGGAGACTTACGTGAGGAAGAAGACGAGGACGTCTTCTTAGACGACGATGACGTCTTAGTCAAGGTCATCACTTTAGCCTTGACTTTAGGTCTAACCGAAGCCTCAGGAGGAGTATATAATTCATCACCCGTTAAAGCCTTGGAAGGATGGAGAGTTGCAGGGGTAGAAGAAACAGTCACACCCAAGGGCGACCCTTGAGTGCTACATTACTTACCTCGACCAACAGGTCGTCTATACCTACCACATTCGGTTCAACATTAATATCCAGGGTTGCGACATCCGTGGAGATATCCTGGTCTTGTTCAGTTAAGGAGGCCGCCGAGCTGTTGTTGGATAAAGGCGATAGTCGGGTCCGCCTCTACTGGGTCGACGTAACCTGTCGCCTTGCCTCCGGGGAAGATTAATAGTGCTAACCGCTTCTCGAGGATGTAGGGCTGACCCTTGGCGGCGTTCTTGCCAAAACCTCCGACCCAGGCCCGCAGGGTAGCCAGTGCGGTATCCCTTACTGCCGGAGCCTGTAAGAGAGGGCGTATTTTAGATTTAAGAATCACTTAAAACTAAAACTTAGAGTATAACTTAAACTAGATGCCTAAGTTAAAGTAAATGATGAAAAACTTAAGCACTAAAAAAGAAGCGGAGCAGCTACTGGAGATGGAATACTTACCCCTTCCAAAAGCTGGCTCACCAGATCGTAACATATGGTACACGTCTCATGGTACCAGACCTGGATGTCCCCGTGCGGAGTCGCGCATGGAGCATGGGACCGGCAAACTTCGTGTCCACAGGGGTCCTGAAGTGTAGCGGAACATCCCGGATGCTCACAGTTGGTGGCCTTGAAGTGGGAAGACACATGAGTATCTTAAAAGGCATCACTTACAGACTAAAGGACAAAAGAACTCCGTAACATGCCGGAGCTCGGAAAAAATTTGGGCATAACCCCTCCCTGCTTCGCCTTGAATAGGCTATAATCCCGGAGAGATCCGGTAAGATATGAAAGGGAGGGGGGATGTTTAAGGTACTTATAGATAACTTAAACCTAAAACACAAGCGAACCGGACTAGGTCCAGTGTGAAGCGGAGTGTAGTAACTCAGCAATACCCCCGGTAATGGGTTAGTAGTGACCTACTGTATGTTCCGGTCCACTCTACCGGGTGGACTAGCCCCTTCCGCTGGATACCAGGACTCCGATCAGGGAGGAGCTCTAGTAGTAAGGAGGGAAAGGGCGAGAGGACATACATGCTCGAGCTAGCCCGGAGCGACCACAGGTAGTAACAGAGAGGGGGAAGGCCAGGGCCCCCCACAAACGTACCCCAAAACCCGGCCGGACCGAGAAGCCGGAGAGGTCTAGACCAGTCTGGGTCTGTCCCGACTCCCTAGCCCCTCCGCCTGAGGAGAGAGAGGGAGGCAGGCTCGGGTATGTTGGGAGCGAGCATGGGCAGACCGACCCACCCCCGCCCGACTATAGGAAGAGCGGGAGGGGGGGGGAGGGGGGAAGGGTGACTGGGCAGGCGTCCTGGCTGGTCCGTGATCACGAAGTGACCACGAGGCGGTAAACTGAGATACGATCACCAAACCTAGGCCAACCAACTGATCAGAGAGAAGCTATCGGGAAGCAACTTGAACTGAAAAGCGGTAGCATACAGGCCCACGGGGCTAAAACCAACTGATCAGAGAGATACTATAGGGAAGCAACCGAACTGATCAGCGGTAGTATAGGCTCTATGAGCCAGGACCTAGGCTAAGCCAGACGCCTAACTAACCTAACGATGATAAAATACATATAATAAATAAAACAAAATGAAAGAGAGAAAGTAATATAGCAGGAGAAAAAAATCCAGGAGTGTACGACTAACCCGAAGGCAAGTCTACCACTCAAAGCTAGTCAGAGGCCGATACTAAGAACCTGGACTAGGGTCTGGATAGAAAAAGCCTACATAAGGTGAAATACATGCATGCATGACAACCTGAGTAGACCTTAATGTAAACAAAGCGGATAATCAAAATAAAAGAGCGTACATAATAAGGGATGTTCTAGGTATGGGAGAGACCAAGAACGAACCCATCACGCGGCAGAACCATGCTGCCATGCTTCCGACCCCGAGAACGATATACCTACCTAAAAAACGGCAAATACTGTATCAGGACGGAAAAAACCAACTAATCGTAAATTACTGAGTACCTTAACTTAGCTGCTGCGATAGCTGCACGCTCCATTATAGTAAAAATCCACGAAAGGGGCACAAAAAAAACACAGAGAGAAAATTAGCACGTGTGGCTCCTGGCGCTAACTTTAAAGGAATTGACGCCAACCAGAGGCGCAGCAGTCGGCAGCATGGGATGGAGTAGAGTAGTAGTACGAGCTGCTCACTCTGTGGGTCGGCTCCCCTCTTGG
Organism: Macrobrachium nipponense; assembly: GCF_015104395.2. Taxonomy (NCBI): domain Eukaryota; kingdom Metazoa; phylum Arthropoda; class Malacostraca; order Decapoda; family Palaemonidae; genus Macrobrachium; species Macrobrachium nipponense. The sequence goes on along the minus strand of NC_087209.1, from coordinate 29,962,774 downwards.
AGGGATTTTGTAGTGGGAGATTTCTATTGGCATTTGGCTCGTGGTAGTGGTCTCACTCGCCTAGTGTTCATACCGACACCCTCCTGGAGGGTGAGCGAGTCAGTTATACTGACCTTTTTCTTTATTTTGTTTATTCTCTGGTATAGTGTTAGTACATTTACCTAGAAATAATAGATAAAGGATATTTCGCGCAGCGACACGAGCTGAGCCCAGAAAAGAAATTATTGGAAAGATTATGTAATAATGAATAATAGTAAGTAAATATAATAATGATTATTAGTAAAATAATAATAGTTGTAGTAGTAAAAAAATTTAAGTAATTTTGTTTTTGTTTTGAATCATGGTAAACTACTTTGTGTTTTACAGATGTTATGGGATTTCTAATTAGATTTTTAAATTTCATCCCCAATTCAGATTTCAGGTCCAATTGGAAATTCTGTATATGAACGTGGATTGGTCACTGAAAAACCCAAGTGGAAAGACATTGTAGAGAATCATGGCTCTTTTTATCGTCAGACTTCTAAGAGAGCTGGAAATCACATGACCCTGGCTTACATCACACCTGTAAGATATTGACTTGGGCATTTATTAATTAAAATGAATAGTTATACATATATAGTACAACTATTATTATACCATTTTCAACTGTGATCATAGGCTGTGATAGTTTGATTTTTGAGAGAATATATTATTGTTTTTTTTTACCAATCTGTTGATTATGACTGTAATTGAAATTTGTTTTCTGAGTATATTTAGAATGGAACCTGAATTTCCCATACATTTCTTTACCAGTGGAATAATCATGGCTATGATGTTGCCAAGTTCCTGGGTGGCAAATTCACACACATATCTCCTGTCTGGCTGCAGCTGAAACGCCAGGCATCTCAAAATTTCATTACTGGTGAGCATGATATAGACCAGGGCTGGCTTAAGGATGTGAGAAAAGCTGGTAAAAGTGCATCTGTTAAAAGTAAGTACCTACATTTGAGTATATAACAGGTAGAAATATATATCATTACAACCCCGGTACTTTTAATTTAGCCTTTCATGCACCTGTGCTGTGTCCAGACACTCCAAAACTGGTAGAAAAAGAGCCACCATTCCTTATCTTTGTAGGTCCCCAAAGCTCCATTGAAAACCACTACTATCTTCATGTGTGTTGGCATGAATGGTAACATCAATGTATTCACTTCTCCCCAGGTCAGCAGTTTTGGGATTGCCTATTATTCTATTTCCTCTTTGTCATTTCATTCATTATTTATATGTAGTATAGCAATTTTGTAATTTTGTTGCATTGATTTACTTCACTTGATCAATAGTCTGGCTTTCTCACTGGTGAGAAGTTGTTAGTGGGATGCAAAGAGTTGTTACATGAGTGGTGGTTTTTTAATTGGAGTTCAGTGCATTGTATTACATTTTCAGCATTTCTACGTAAGATATGCTAGTTTTCCTCAAATTTTAATTTATTGAGTTTATTGTGCTCTTGGTGTTTGTATGGTCAGCCTTAGCCATTTTGCTGTTGTTGCTAGTTCAATTTGTTTGGCGAAGGTTTATATACGGGGTGTAACACGAGTTTAGGCAAATATTTTGGGGAATGAAAGAAAAAGTCAATTTGAGCAGAAAATGTTTAATAAACACATGCATTTTAAGGCGTTGTTTGTTGGTGAGGTGAATTTTTAAAATAACCGTTATAGCCAAGTAAGATGGCGTGCACAGGATATCGGAGTACATACGGCTATAGGGAGGGGAACTGGGGGAAAGAGCTGATCACTTGCTACTCTAAACAGCCTCACTTTTCTGCCAAGAGGGTGTCTGAGTTACAAGTGTTGTATTCCTTATTCCTTTTGTGAGTAAGAAACTGGAGACAATACCTTACTGTTCAAGTAATGTGGAATATGCAGATCTGATGTTTATGGATCGGTTTTGCAACAATGAACTCGACTGTTATAAAAAAAAAAGAAAGGAAATCACTGATTAGGCCGATGTGAATAAAATGCTTCCAAATTAAATGTATTCTTTAGATACTGAATAAAGGGGAAATTCCAAGTAGTATCATTGAAAGCTTCTCCCTCCCCATCAATGGTATTTACTGGAGTCCGATAAAGGCAAGAAAGCAAGCAGAATGGAATCTCACCTCAATCAGACAGGCATATTCATTAAACACCAAGCAAAGATTTAAAATGTACTTCAAAAATATCTCGTTTTCCATCTTTTTCTATCAAAAGTATTCATCATACACCACTTGAAGGAAAAAACACACGCTAGAAAATGCTCTCATCTCTGCTAGATGAAAAAGTCTTTCCTGAAAAAGGCAGTACGTATACTCATGCAGTAATTGAAAGAGGTAAAAAAGCTGATGTTGTTCAAAGTGCAGTAACCTCCCTACCTGCATTCTTTCGTCATCATGATTACTGTCATTATCACTCATTCAGCATAGGCCTAGTCTTGACTCCTGATTCAACAATTCCATGACATTTACACTTCTTTCTTGATACGTAAAGCTAATTATTAAAATTAGAGTAGTACAGTGAAGTTTGTTCACAGGTGATTTACTAATTGAAGGGACTGTAATGTTATATTTTTTCAAAAACCTGCAAAATAAACTCATAATTAAAAGACTAGCAATCCAGTTACCTAATGCACCTCATCAACCCTTCTCCTCCCCCCCACCCCCCTAAACCCCCTTATCCCTGACTACTTAGACAGCGTACGCCATGTTGGCCGAGTGCAGCCTAAGGAAAACTGGACATTTTAAAAATTCACCTCACCAATAAATGAAGCCTTAAAATGCATATGTTTATAGAACATTTTCTGCTTAGAATTACCTTTTCTTTCATTTCACAAAATATTTGCATAAACTTGCGTTTCGCTCTGTATATTACAATTTAAGCTTCAGCACTAAGTGTTAAAATATAATTATGTTTTAGGATATTCTTTCAGAGCTTTTTTCAATTTTGTATGATTTGTAATTAGGCTTATAATGATCTGTTAGCTTTCGTTGAAGTGTCCATTTAGTCATTGTTTATTTTTTATTCAAATAGTATGTTCATATGATGTGTTTAGCATGATACTAAATGTTTCTTTCACATGAGACTTATATTAAAATATTTCTGTTTCACAGGATTGATTTTGTTTCATTGATAGCAATATCCATCTTTTAGAATTCCATGTGATTATTATAATTATGACAACAACCATGTTGGGGCTTAATTATTGTAATCTTGTGTAATTTCTATTAATGCAACAAAATCAATCCTCTGACCAAACCAATGGAACCCACAAAAATATTTTAAGACAGGTATCATGAGAGAACATTGAGTGTTTTGCTAAATATATATGTCATGTGAACAAACTAAAAAAAAATACACAAAAATATGTGTTAATGACAAATGAATAGAAACTTGGACAGACCATTACAAGCTTGCAAAAGTAACAAAAGCTCATAAAGAATATGGTTTGCTGGCTCCTTCGCATCATTGGGTTCCTCTATGGGTTTTATGGCTTGGTGGCCTCCCATCTTAGTAGCTACTGAGGCAGAATTAAAAGTTATTTGGTTGTAATGAAATATTAGGTAACTTTTTAATGAAACAAGTAACTGTTTTCTATAAAGCTCCTTTACTTTTAATATTGATAGCCCTTCTCCCAATCCAACATCTTTGTAGCAGCCTCGAGACTAAACATAAAGTGAATGATTTCGTAAGAGGTTTTAGTGGATCTGGATGTACATGTACTAACTCAGTGATAGTTCCCCATTTGATTAGTTTTGGAGTGTCTGGGCTTTGTGCAGATGTAGAAAAGACTAAATTAAATACAGTCGACCCCTGCCTATTCGCAGTTCTGGATTCGCACTCACTGATTCACAGATTTCTATAAACACATTATTTGCAGAAAATTTACCTACATGCAGTATTTTTCACTGAGAAATATTCACTAATTACTGTATTTCATGACTAAGTGCACTTTTTGTGATAAAACTATTAAAATACTCGGGTATAAGCACTTTTGTTTGAACTATCAAAATAGGGAGTTCTAAGAATTTTTAGAGGAGTTTTATGTATGTGCAGATTTTAGCTATTCATGGGGGGTTGTAGTACACATCCCCGCAATTACCAGGCGTCGGCTGTAAGTGAGTTTGTGTAGAAAAAAATTGTATATAAAACAATTTTTTTTCATGTTGTTGCATATTGATTTCCATGGTATTCACTCATGTGGGGTCATTTAAGTGACCTATTTACAGGTGCCCTGGTGTTAAACGGAAGACTTGGAGTGCTTAAGATGCAAGGCTCTTTATTTCAAACCTAACAGAAGTGATTAATTACAAGATTATGAAAATTGTTCGAGGCTTGTTAAATTTTTATGATCAATTTTTATCCATTATTCAAGATTAACCCTTAAACGCCGAAGCGGTATTTTAAAAATCGTCTCCCATATGTCGGCAGCGTTCGCGAGTGAGCACCGAAGCGGAAAAAATATTTTTTTTTAAAAATCACAGCACGCTTAGTTTTCAAGATTAAGAGTTCATTTTTGGCTCTTTTTTTTTTATCATTGCCTGAAGTTTACTATGCAACCATGAGAAATAAAAAAAATATCATTATCATATATAAATATTGGGATATATGACAGTGCAAAAAAAAAATTTCATATATAATTGTATACAAATCGCTCTGTGAGCAAAACGGTTAAAGCTAACAAGTTAATTTTTTTTTGTATTGTACACTAAATTGCAATCAATTTGTTATATAACACATTGTAAAACGATCAAGGCAACACAGAGAAAATATTATCACAAAATGATGCATGAATTCGTAGCGTGCGGACGTAAAAAATAGCTGTTTTCAAAAATTCACCATAAATCAAAATATTGTGCTAGAGACTTCCCGTTTGTTGCAAAATGAAGGTAATTGATTGAATATTACTAGACTGTAAGTGTTGTAGCTTACAATTGCAGTTTTTGACCATTTCGGTCGAGTTAAAGTTGATCGAAGGACGAATTTTTTCTATTTATCATTATTTATATGAAAATAATTCAAAACTGTTAAAAGCTACAACCATGGGTTGATTTTTGTTGTATTCTACATAAAATTGCACACATTTTCATATATAAAACTTTATATAACGGCTAATTTAAAATGGTGCAAACATTACGACAATCGGATGAAAAAATTTATGATTTTTTCGATAGAGTTACCGCGCGGACGTAAGGAAAAAGTTTATTTCATAAATTCACCTTAAATCGAAATATTGTACTAGAGACTTCCAATTTGTTGCAAAATAAAGGTAAATGATTGAATATTACTAGGATGTAATATTTTTAGCTTACAATTGCGTTTTTTTACCATTTCGGTCGAGTCAACGTTGACCGAATGTTGAAATTTTGGCATTATTATTGTATTTATATGAAAATATTTTCAAAACAAATGATAAAAGCTACAACATGGGTTGTTTTTTTTTTTTTTATTCTACATGACATTGTGCACATTTATTTTCATATTATAAAACTTTATGTAACGGCTAATTTAAAATGGTGCAAACATACGACAATCGGACAAAAAATTTCTTATTTTTTTCGGGAAGAGTTACCGCGCGGACATAAGGAAATTTTTTTTTTTTTTGTTTTTTTTTTTTTTTCTAAAATTAATCATAAATCAAAATATTGTGCTTGAGACTTCCAATTTGTTGCAAAATAAAGGTAAATGATTGTGAAATTACTAGAATGTAAGAGTTTTAGCTTACAATTCTGTTTTTCGACCATTTTGGTCGAGTCAAAGTTGACCAAAGGTTGATATTTTGGCACATCGTTATTTATATGAAAATATTTCAAAACTGGAAAAAGCTACAACCATGGATAGTTTTTTGTTGTATTCTACATGGATAGTTTTTTGTTGTATTCTACAATTGCGTTTTTTTACCATTTCGGTCGAGTCAACGTTGACCGAATGTTGAAATTTTGGCACTTATTGTTATTTATATGAAAATATTTCAAAACTGATAAAAGCTACAACCATGGGTTGTTTTTTTTTTTATTCTACATGACATTGTGCACATTTTCATATATAAAACTTTATGTAACGGCTAATTTAAAATGGTGCAAACATTACGACGATCGGACAAAAAAATTTCTTATTTTTTTCGGAAGAGTTACCGCGCGGACATAAGGAAATTTTTTTTTTTTTTTTTCATAAATTAATCATAAATCAAAATATTGTGCTTGAGACTTCCAATTTGTTGCAAAATAAAGGTAAATGATTGAATATTACTAGAATGTAAGAGTTTTAGCTTACAATTCTGTTTTTCGACCATTTTGGTCGAGTCAAAGTTGACCAAAGGTTGATATTTTGGCACATCGTTATTTATATGAAAATATTTCAAAACTGGAAAAAGCTACAACCATGGATAGTTTTTTGTTGTATTCTACATGAAATTTTGCACATTTCCATATATAAAACTTTATGTAACGGCTAATTTAAAATAGTGCAAACATTACGACAATCGGACGAAAAAATTTATGATTTTTTCGGAAGAGTTACCGCACGGATGTAAGGAAAAAGTTTTTTCATAAATTTACCATAAATTGAAATATTGTGCTAGAGACTTCCAATTTGTTGCAAAACGAAGGTAAATAATTGAATATTACTTGAATATAAGAGTTTTAGCTTACAATTGCGTTTTTTTTACCATTTCGGTAGAGTCAAAGTTGACCGAAGGTTGAAATTTTGGCACATCATTATTTATATAAAAATATGTCAAAACTGATAAAAGCTACAACCATGAGTTGTTTTTAGTTGTATTCTACATGAAATTGTGCACATTTTCATATATAATACTCCATGTAACGGCTAGTGTAAAATGGTGCAAAAATTATGTCAAAGTGACGAAATAATTTCTGAGATGTGTCGCTGATGATTTTTAGTGTGAGAAGAAAGAAATTCGTGCTTGCGCGCCTGCGTAACAATTGTAAACAAAATAACGCCTTGATCCGTGAGCTCCCAGCATCCCCCAAGGCGCGTGATTCAAAAGTTTTTGACAGGTAGGCCTATAAGTATTTTTCCGTGAATTTTTAAAAAACTTTTTTATATTGACGTACCATACGTCCAATCGGCACCCAACAGACTATTTATATCGACGTATAATACGTCCAATCGGCATTAAAGGGTTAATTCTATAAGGATAACTAAAATGTAGTAAAATTGTTTGATTTATTATACATACAAATAATTTTCAAGGTGTTTATGGTACTAAGTCATTGATTCTTACATTAATTCTTGACATAGTAATTGAGAAATATAGCTCTAAATGTTTTGTTGAATACAGTACTAATTTATATGATTACTTTAAACTTTCTGATTTGTCAGGGTTTTCCTAAAATTATTTTTATGCACAGTATAATGTGACGTATAGTAATACTTATGTCTGCTCAAAGTTTTTTCATCCCTTTTAAGGTTTTTGAATTTAGGCTGTTGACTTTTTCAGTATTCTCTGTCTAGTCTATATGTCATGCAAGTAGATGTTTTTCATAGTTGTCCCCAGAATCATTGTTGAAGGATGGCATCCAAGCGACTACCAGGATCTTGTGGATAACAGCTTTGAACGTACTGACATGGCCAATATCATCATTGATGTTATAAAGGTTAGAATATTGCTTTTTTATATCGATGGATATGTTATATTTTGTTGGCAACAACTGATTTGTTTCATGAAAATATTCAGTAGATTTTTACGTAAATTTGTTATTTACAGAAACATCAGTTTGATGGTATTGTGCTTGAAGTTTGGAGCCAGGTATCATCTAGGAATCTCTTAGACCGCATGCCACATGTAATAAGTGAAGTTGCAAATAAAATACGCAGTGCTGGATATATTTTTATTCTTGTTATTCCACCTGCTGTTTATCAAAGGTAAGAGACAGTGGTTGTACAATAAAGCACTTTCTCATACTAACCCACTGATCATAAATAACCTTATTCAGTACTAACTGCTCTTCAGTTGTCAACTTGAAAGAACTTGAAAGACAAGTACTTCACTATGCATAACCAGACCATCCTCTGCCTTCCTACCAGGTTTTATTCTTCTGTGCAGCTCTGTCAGGATTAGCTTATTTTTGTTTTCTTTGTGATGTGGCATTCAGCAGAAAGATGCCCATACATGGTCACATGTAGTGTATACAGTATTTTATTATTATTATTTTTTTAAATTTTTTTTTGCTCTATCACAGTCCTCCAATTCGACTGGGTGGTATTTATAGTGTGGGGTTCCGGGTTGCATCCTGCCTCCTTAGGAATCCATCACTTTTCTTACTATGTGTGCCGTTTCTAGGATCACACTCTTCTGCATGAGTCCTGGAGCTACTTCATCCTCTAGTTTTTCTAGATTCCTTTTCAGGGATCTTGGGATCGTGCCTAGTGCTCCTATGATTATGGGTACGATTTCCACTGGCATATCCCATATCCTTCTTATTTCTATTTTCAGATCTTGATACTTATCCATTTTTTCCCTCTCTTTCTCTTCAACTCTGGTGTCCCATGGTATTGCGACATCAATGAGTGATACTTTCTTCTTGACTTTGTCAATCAACGTCACATCTGGTCTATTTTGCACCCGTAATCACCCTATCCGTTCTGATACCATAGTCCCAGAGTATCTTTGCGTAATCGTTTTCTTATCACTCCCTCAGGTTGGTGCTCGTACCACTTATTACTGCAAGGTAGCTGATGTTTCTTGCACAGGCTCCAGTGGAGGGCTTTTGCCACTGAATCATGCCTCTTTTTGTACTGGTTCTGTGCAAGTGCCGGGCATTCGCTTGCTATGTGGTTAATGGTTTCATTTTTCGTATTGCACTTCCTACATATGGGAGAGATGTTATTTCCGTCTATCGTTCTTTGAACATATCTGGTTCTTAGGGCCTGATCTTGTGCCGCTGTTATCATTCCTTCAGTTTCCTTCTTTAGCTCTCCCCTCTGTAGCCATTGCCATGTGTCATCGCTGGCTAGTTCTTTAGTCTGTCTCATGTATTGTCCGTGCATTGGTTTGTTGTGCCAGTCCTCTGTTCTGTCTGTCATTCTCCTGTCTCTGTATATTTGTGGGTCTTCGTCTACTTTTATTAGTCCTTCTTCCCATGCACTCTTTAGCCACTCATCTGCACTGGTTTTCAGATATTGCCCAGTGCTCTGTTCTCTATGTTGACGCAGTCCTCTATACAGGCAGTCCCCGGGTTACGACGAGGTTCCGTTCTTGAGACGCGTCGTAACCCGAAAATCGTCGTAAGCCGGAACGTCGTTTCGAAGTATGTCTTAAACTAATAAAAAGTTATAAAAACCTTACTTGTAATCCTTTGGTTACACTACATGTTGTTTCCTGTAGTTTTATGTATAACCTGGAGTCATTTTCATAAAAAAATGCTGGTTCTTGAAGGTAAAAACTATTGTAATCCTCTGGTGACACTACATTCTTGAAGTTTTATGTACAACCTGGAGTGATTTTGCCAAATCTTGAGGGCTACAAGAACAGTTGATTACTATTTACGTATCATATAGACTAATTAAAGTAAACGTATCTTTAAATAGGCTTATATTAGTATCAACAAAACATTTCCTGGCATGAGTCAGAGGCCGTTTAATGAAACGAACACTTCTCTGTCCTATCTGTTCAGAAAATAAATGTTATGTCAATCCCCGAGACCATTGTTGCCAAGACCTCTCTCTCTCTCTCTCTCTCTCTCTCTCTCTCTCTCTCTCTCTCTCTCTCTCTCTCTCTCTCTCTCTCTCTCTCTCTCTCTCTCTCTCTCTGATCAAATTACACTGGAACCTTGACATACGATTGCCCTAATATACGAATGTTTTGAGATACAACAGAAAATTTGCGAAAATATTTGCTTTGATATAAAACGAAATATTTGAGATACGATTTTACGATGTGATAGTTGTATAGGCAACCGATAAATGGCGTTCAGTCTGTTTGTTGGTGCTGCATTGTTAACACGTCGTTGTTTAGTTCGTTGTATTTGTGCCTATTTTTCGTGTTATTTTGTCTATTTTATTATTAACCATGGGTCCCAAAGCTAAAGACAAAGCAGGTGATAAGAAAAACCCAAGAAAATTATTTCGATGGAAGCAAAACATGAAATTATAGCAAAGCATGAACGTGGCGTTCGTATCGTCGATTTGGCAAACGAGTATGGTCGAAATCCTTCTACAATATCCACGATCATCAAGCAGAAGGAAGCTATAAAAACCTTCCAAAGGCATCACCATTATTTCTAAACTACGAACTGATTAAAAAATATAAATAAAAATTAGGTTAGCAATGTTATTTCATTTGTGTTTATTACGTAGTTATTAGTGTACATACATAAATAAAAAGAGAGCAAATCGTTCCCTGCCACCCTTCCCTACCTCCTCCCCTTGCTGGCCTCACGTCATCTTTCGTTGTGATAAGTAAAATTCCTTTCTTTTTTTTATTGTGTGTTATTACTCGTTTATTTCTGTATAAATTGTGTATATTATATGTAATTTAGCTGTGTTTAGGTGTGGTTTCATAGCGCTAGAACGGATTGATACATATTACATTATTTTAAATGGGTAAAAATGCTTTGAGATACAACTGTTTTGATATACGACGATGGTAACGGAACAAATTAAATTCGTATGTCAAGGTTCCAGTGTACTGGATAATGTCTCTCTTTGGATACTTCGATTTTGCCAAATCTTAAGGGCTACAAGAACAGTTGATTACTATTTACGTATCATATAGCCTAATTAAAGTAAACGTATCTTTAAATAGGCTTATATTATTAGTATCAACAAAACATTTACTAGCATGAGTCAGAGGCCGTTTAACGAAACGAACACTTCTCTGTCCTTAACTCGGAGCATCGGAAGACACCTCTCTCTCTCTCTCTCTCTCTCTCTCTCTCTCTCCTCTCTCTCTCTCTCTCGTCTCTCTCTCTCTCCTCTCTCTACTCTCTCTCTCTCTCTCTCTCTGATCAAATTACTGGATAACGTCTCTCTTTGGATACTTGGAATTTGCATTGTAATCTAACCAGAAACTTCGTTTTGTTATTATTACTGGAAACAAGCAATGATTTTTTCATTATTTGCGCTTTTGGACTGTTATATGTAAACTTTGCGCACCGCAAGCTAGTATGTATATATTCGCTCGGAAACTAGTTCCGCATATGAGGCATCACTAAAAAACATTGAAAAATACGACATAAAAAGTGTCGAAAATCATCATAACCTCAAAATTTTTGTTGTAGTCTAACCAGAAACTCATTTTTATTAATATACTGTGCTAAACTATAAAGGATTTTTATCATAGTATGCGTTTTTTAAAAGCGTCGTTAACTCGGAGCGTCGGAAGCATCAGCGTCGTAACCTCGGAACAAGCGTCGTAACCCAGGACGGATTTTTCCATTGAATATTTAAGAAAAAGCGTCGTAACCTCGGAACGTCGTAAGCCGGAACCGCCTGTACTTAGTAGTCCTCTCCCTCCTTCCTTTCGTGTTATGTATAGTCTGTCTGTATATTTGCTCTTGGGTGTAGTTCTTTGTGTATTGTCATATGTTTCCTGGTTTTCTGATCTATGCTGCAGAGTTCTGCCTTCGTCCATTCCACTATTCCTGCGCTGTATCTGATTACTGGCACTGCCCATGTGTTTATGGCTTTTATCATATTTCCGGCGTTGAGTTTTGACTTGAGTAACGTCTTGAGTCTCTGCATATATTCTTTCCTGATCGTGTCCTTCATCTCTTGGTGTTTTATATCCCCTCCTTCCATTACTCCCAGGTATTTGTATCCTGTCTCATCTATGTGTTTGATGTTGCTCCCATCTGGTAGCTTTATCCCTTCAGTTCTCATTACTTTGCCTTTTTGTATGTTGACTAAGGCGCATTTTTCTATTCCAAACTCCATCCTGATGTCCCCAGATACAATCCTTACAGTCTGGATTAGGGTATCTATTTCCTTGATGCTCTTACCATACAGCTTGATGTCGTCCATGAACATCAGATGGTTGATTCTGTTGCTTCTTTTCTTGAGTTGGTACCCAGCATCCATCTTCTGTAGTACTTTTGTCATGGGAATCATGGCTATTACGAAGAGTAGTGGGGACAGTGAGTCGCCCTGGAAGATCCCTCTCCTGATATTAACCTCTGCTAGTTTTATTCCAGAGCTTGTAAGTATTGTATTCCAGTTGCGCATTGTATTTTTGAGGAAGCTGATGGTGTTTTCCTCTGCCCCATATATTTTCAGGCATTCTATTAGCCATGTGTCTGGTTATCATGTCGAAGCTTTCTTATAGTCTATCCATGCCATGCTTAGGTTGGTTTTCCTTCTCCTACTGTTCTTCATTACCATTTTGTCTATCAGGAGCTGGTCTTTTGTGCCCCTACACTTCCTTCTGCAGCCTTTCTGTTGGTGGGGGATGGTGTTTGTCTCCTCTAGGTAGTTGTATAGCCTTTCACTGATGATACCTGTTAGTAACTTCCACATTATTGGTAGGCAGGAGATAGGCCTGTAGTTACTGGCTATTTGTTCCGATACGTAATACAAACCATCGGTCCTTTAACAATAGGAAGTAGCTAGCGGCAGCTGGAACGGTCGTAAGCTTCGAACAAGGGGAGAACGGTAGTTAACTGCTTGTCCGACAGTCGCGCGCCGCGTGACTGGGAGGTAAACAAATCACTTTTGCTTTCGGCCGCAGGTGTGAAGGACGTGTTCGTCATGGCTCTCTGCCCGCTTCATCGTCGTATGCTTTGTTTATATTGTGTTTTCTACTAATGGTTTGTTTGACTTGAAAATGAAACTGTAAGTATACTGTTTTAATTTTCATTACTTAATTATGAACCAACATGGAGCTATCGCCGTAGATGCGGCGATTTCCTCTCTTTTCATGAATTGAACCCTTGAATTATGTCTCGGTGCCGAGGGCGGGCGCGCTCGCGCCGAGTCATGTATTTTGGGCGAAAGTGTGTAATTGAAAAATGTAAGTACTCTTTTCATTATATTTTTGCCCTGTGCGTCGTTACCGAGAGCGTGATTGCGCTCAGCACGAGCCTTTTTATTTTGTATGATAGAATGCAATGAAAGTGGATTCGCAATTGCAGTATTCTTTTTCATTTTCATTTATTTATTTGCTAAAATTTATTTGGATCAATTTTCGCTCTTACCCAGGAATTGATCCTTACGATTATTTTCTGTGAAAGTGAAATTCGCAAGTGGTAGTTATTCTGTTTTCATTTTCATAATATATTTTATTGATAGGCATCAATTATTTTTTGGATCAAGTTTCCGCTCTTACCCGGGAATTGATCTTTTCCCTTTCCCCTTTAAGTTCTATGAAGTGAATCGCAAGGGCAGTATTCTGTTTCATTTTCATATTACTTTTCACTGCTGTGCGGGGGTAGGGGAAGCGAAGGTCTGCCAGGAAGTCGTCGGAAAGCTCTCCCGCGACTCCCTTGGTATCCGATTCTTCGTCTTCTTTCCTGCCCCCCGCTCAGCTTCCCTCCTCGTTGTATTTTGTATTTGGGGTGGGGTTCTTCGTTCGTTCGGGGTGGGCATGTCTTCCCCCCGTGCGTGAGGGAACCCCTCTTACTAATTATCTGTGCTACGCAGGTGCTACATCCGTGGGAGACGACCTTGGACAGGTATGGACCACCGCGGCGGCAAGGCGTGCCTAGCATCCACGGGCTGCTGCAGCGTCTAGCGAGGTCTGGGGCGGTCTCCACTACTACCACGGCCGCTTATGCTTATGCTGCTCCCCCCCGCCTGGTCTACACTCCCCATGCTGTGTCGGTGACGCCGTCTGCCGCTACTAGGGCCGCCGCCGCCTGTTTTCTTCGTGTTGCCTGCCCCAGACTTCCGCTGTTCCAGCAGCTCGCCCCTGGACCGGCCGCCAGTACCCAGGTTCCCGCTGGCTGCCGATGATTCTACGAGGCGATCGCTGGGCCTGCCATACCTGTCGCTGAGTGATTCCCGCTGCTGGCTTGGCTGTCCCTTCTGGTCTACCGCTGCCGCTGTTCCTGCCGCTCCTGAGCTGGTTGCTGTTCCTGTCGCTCCTGGTTCCTGAGCCTGTCCATGCTGGTCCTCCGGCCCACGGTGTGTCTTCCCCAGTCCCAGGTCCTTCCGGACAGGTGCAGTCGGCCGTGTTGCTTCGGCAATAGCCCCGGCTCCGGCCTGGATGGAGGACCTGACGACTGTCCTGCGTGAGCTGACGAGGAAGAGGAAGAAGAGGAAGGTGTCATCTTCGTCTTCATCGTCTGCTGCTGCCTCTTCCCCTTCGACTTCTAAGGCCCATAAGCCGAAGAAGAAGAAGGAAGGCTGACCTTGCCCACCCTAAGAAGTCTACCTTCGGGAACTTCTAAGGGCCCGTCCCACGGGGGGTCCTTCTGCTGGTCTTCCTGCTGGTTCTTCCTGCTCCTTCGGGAGCGGGGCCCGTCTCCCCTTCCATAAGGAAAGAGAATAGACGGGTACCAGAGGAGTACCGGTTAGCACTGGTACTTCCTCGCCTGGTGCTAGCGGCGATGCCGCTACGCCAGGTTCCGGCTCGGTCTCTCGTTCGCGAGAGATCCCGAGTGTCCGTTCTCCCTCGGGAGACCATGCAGCCAAGTTTCGGCGCCAGTTGTTCTCGTCGCGCCAAGACGCGGCACGGAGCAGAAGGCTGGTGAGAGCCGCTCCAGGTGACTCTCGCCAGGTCCAGTGGCCGCTCTTGCAGCGACCAGCTGTTAAAAAAACGTTTAACCCGGGTTTTCCCCACTAAGAAGGCTCCTTCGGGACCTTCTAAGGGCCCGTCGCTCCGGCGATTTGGGGAGCTCTTCTGCTGGTCCTCCTGCTCCCTCGGGAACAGGGCCCGTCTCTTCTTCTACCAAGGAGAAGAAGACGGGACCAGAGGAGTACCAGCTTCGGCTGGCACTTCCTCGCCTGGTTCTAGCGGTTCTGCCGCTAAACCAGGATCCGCCTCGGCTTCTCGTTCGCGAGAAGTACCGAGTGGACGGTCTCCCGCGGGAGACCGTCCAGCCAAAGTCATGACTCCCGCGCCCGAGCTCGCTCGCCGTCAAGACCGAAGCGTGGAGCAGAAGACTGGCGAGAGTCGTGCAGACGACTCTCGCCAGGCCAGCGGACGCTCTCGCAGCGACCAGCTGGCTGCTCGGGCTGACGTGATGGTCTCCGACCGGCCACGCGCTGAGGCGAGGAAGGGGTCCCCGCGGCCGTCGGTACCAGCCTCGGCTGGTACCAGCTGCTCGACGTGCTGAGAGGACGCTCACCGTCTCACCGCGACCAGTCGAGCCTAGCAAGGGTCACCTGACCGCCGCTCCCACAGGGACCAGGCGGATAGGGGGACCAGCAGCAGCT
This sequence comes from Macrobrachium nipponense, assembly GCF_015104395.2. Lineage (NCBI taxonomy): Eukaryota > Metazoa > Arthropoda > Malacostraca > Decapoda > Palaemonidae > Macrobrachium > Macrobrachium nipponense. The sequence continues at coordinate 29,947,430 of NC_087209.1, read as the reverse complement.
CCTCTGCACACGAGATCGGGGCCGCTGTTCTCGGTCCAGCCGTTTCCCTGGGAAACGGCTCGACTAGGCCTGCAAAGTGGCGATCGCCTGCAGCCCTCCAAGCCCGCTGGTTCTGCCAGCGAGCGAAAGAGGAGCATCATGTCTTCCTCTCCCGTGCCTGCAACTTCCTCGGTTTGCACCAGGAAGAGCGAGGCACAGCGGGGTGATCGTGAGGGGCATACCCCGCACGATCACCCGTCCACGACGCCGTAAGTACCAGGTACGATCTTTGGACCGACCACCAGGACGTACGCGCAAGTGGCAGGAGGAATCCGAGAGGGGTCTATCGCAGTTCCTCCTCCTTAAGGGGGAGGTTCTCGGAATGCTCTTGTTCGAGGGGCTTGACGGTCCTACTCTGCAAGATGCTATGACTTCCGAGATCCAGAGGAACTTTGTCGAGGTTATGGCGCTGATTCGTCAGCGCAACGACCTCGGGGAAGGATTGCCGCTCCCACCAGCAGAGCCCACGTCTCTGCTCGAGTCGTTTTGGAGCCCGAGAGGGAACCCAAACCGACGGTGGGTCTGCCGCGATCAGAGCTTGCCGATTCTGTCTTGAACCAGAGTCTCTCGTCTCCGACAAGAAGGCTTCTCTCTCGTTTCTGCCGGTCGATCAAGCTACTTCCACCTCCTCTACTGCGACAGCTGGCGTTTCTACGTGTCTTCGGACACCGTATTTAAATACTCCTTCGGTCCTCCTGAGAGGTTTCGACCTCAACGAGGACTGGAATGAGTCGGAGGACGGTATCGGCTCTCTCCTGTCAGGTGTCGATCAGCCCCACCCAGACGACGTTCACAGTGGCGGCAGACCCTTACCTACAGTGAGAGTTCGTAACCCTCCTCGGGAAAACGTTTTCTCCTGACGATACGTTTTCCCAGACTCTGAGAGGCCATCGCCACAAGGCGATGGCTGCTCCTACTCTTCTCCAACTGCTAGTTCCACTGTGAAATGCGAGCGAGTATCCAATTCCTCCCCCATTCCCTCTCTCCTTACGGCTACGATGGGAAAGGGGAGGGATCCTACAGAGATTTCTCTGTAGGATCCCACGTTGGTGGGGGACTGCGCTACCGGGGGGACCTTCGGGTCCTACCTGACGTAAGCCCCGTCGTTGAGGAGGGATCCTGCCCCATTCTCGATTTCTACGGGAATCGAGAGGACCACCAGACCGATATCGTTTGACGAATTCGAGGTGGGGGTTTTTCGCAGACTGCTTAGAATTCTAACGGGAAATTTTCTAGCGGCATTCCAGGAGTGTTCGAGTTTTTTACGATCTCCAAACACTTAGGCGAGACCACGGTCCAAAGTGAGCGAGACGAGAATCCCCGATATGTTACACGATAATCAGGAACCTCGCCTATGCTCGAATTCCTGGAATTTCTAGCATTGGGAAGAAGACTGCTGCTGAAAGAAGACTATCTCACAGTAGGCGACCAACCTGGAATAGAGAAGAACGGACGGGAATATCCAGTTTGGCTTGAACTATCGTCTTAGTATTCTGTTCACCATTGAAGCTTTCCTTCGAGGAAGACTTCTCCTTCACTCTCTTTGATAGAGATCGAAGGTGGTCGATCTCCAATCCTTATTTTCATACAATCAACTTACCTGTCAGATATATACATAGCTAAGACTCCGTCGTCCCCGACAGAAATTCAAATTTCGCGCCACTCGCTACCGGTAGGTCAGGTGATCTACCTGCCTGCCCTGGGCGGCAGGACTAGGAACCATCCCCGTTTTCTATCATATTTTCTCTGTCGCCGGTGGTATCAACATGTTGTTATTACCTACCTGCTTAGATTCATTTTCAACCTTTGATCAACGTTTTTCGGCTTTTTGGTGACGTATTTGGATCGTGTTTTGGCATTCGCTACTGTGGACTGTTTTTGGAATAACTCTTTTGGATTTTTCTCAGTATGTCTGATTCTAATGTGAGTGTGAGAATGTGTGTGAATGTAGGCTGCAGGGTGAGGATACCGAAAGCTTCGGTTGATCCTCACACTGTATGCCGTAAATGTAGGGGGGTTCAGTGTTCTGCTATTAACACTTGTAAGGAATGCGAGGGTTTGATGCATGCAAGAGTGGAAGACTTTGACTTCTTATTTGAAGAAGTTAGAGAGGGATAGAGTTAGACGACTGAAAGGTGTGAGTTCAAGGCCTATTGAGCCTTTCACGGATAATTCTAATCCTACTGATGTAGATTCTCCCTATAGATCTCATTCTCAGAGTGTTTTTTCGGATTCGGCATCGGAAATCGCCAATCTGAAAGCTACTATTAGAGACATGAAGTCCAAGATGGCTGACTCGAAAGGTAAGGAAGGCTAGTGATAGTGAAACATTTTAGTGAAGTGAGTTCTATTCAGTGTTGTGGAGGGGGCGTTTGATCGTCCCTGCGGCGCTCCCAGGCCTAGACCTCTTCCAGCTCCCATGCCCAGAGGAGAAGGAAAGTCGAAAGCCTTAAGGAGGTCGTGGGGAATCCCCAACGGTCAGACGTCCCTTCAGCTAGCTCTGCTTCATGGCAGCCAGCTCAAGGGCGCTATAGGAAAAGCGTCCCTTCGCGAGTGGTTTCTCGTCCTCTCCCTCTCCTCACCTAAACGAGGGTGGAAGGAGTCGAACTTATCGAGACCGCTGAAGCGTCATATGAAGCAAGACATTGATTCGAGCCCAGAGCGCTTCTCGGATGACGCCCCGTCTGCTATTAAGAAGGCGAAGGTGGCGTCAGCGTCACCTGACGCTTATGAGGAAGTACCCCATCATGCTTCTTCCCCGAGTGATGACGAGAGGCGTCATGCACTAGACGTGGGAGAAGCGTCAAGAAAGATAATTATGGCGGTTCAGGAACAACTGTCATCTCTTGTGGGAGTTTAGACGCCCCGTCGGAAGGACGTGACGCTTCCAATTAAGAAGTCTCGTCCTCTCTCACCTGCTCGAAGAGAAGCGTCAGACAGATGTGAAACTGCTAAACGTCTGGCAGGAGCTTCGAGTTCGAGAACTAGAAACGGGGCGGAGCGAGTGTTGTAAGACGAGAAAAACGAAAGACGTCTTTTAGAAGTGAAGCGTCATTTCAAGCGACGCCCTTAGAGAGCGGAGCGTCTTCCAGACGCGAAGCGTCATCTAGACGTCAGCAAGAGACGTCATACATGACGCTCGGAGAGCGGGAAGCGTCATACAAGGCGTCTTCTACAGTTCATGAGAAGACGCAGGGTTGTGACGCCTTCCAAGTCTATCAAAACGGGAAAAAAAGAAAAGAGTTTTCATTATTTTTTCCAGCCCCTCTCCTACTCCAGAGTTTGTCTCCTCCAGAAGAGGAAAGTTCAGAAAGGAGAACGGAAACTCAGATATATCCCGAGTTGGAGGAAAAACTCGGATGATGACGATCTTGGAAGAGAGGGCTTGTCCAACTATAAGGTGTTGACTACCCTGCTTCTTGAGGAATACGGAGACGAGTTGACTCCGGCTGCTCCTCCTTCTCCACGCTCGCTCTTTCTAGTGCGAAGGCGAAGAAGCCCTCGTCTTTTCTGAAGATGAAGCCCACCATCTCGATGAAGCGGCTTTACACGCCTTAGACTCCTGGATGAAGTCGAAGAAAGACTTAGTCAGGACAGTATTTTGCATGCCGCCAGCAAGGTTAGCTGGGAAAAGAGGCATATGGTACAAGACGGGGGAGAATATGGGTATCGCTCTCCCTTCTACAACAGAGGCAGATTTTTCGACGTTAGTTGACGCTTCAAGGCGTCCAAGTCTCAATTCTGCTCGAATTGACATGGAGTATTTCAGAACTGGATCATCTCCTCAAGGGACTCTTCCATGTATTGGAAGTCTTCAACTTCTTGGATTGGTCCCTTGGGGTGATGTCCAAGAAAGCTCATGATTCAGAGGGAATCGAACCTGAAGCCCTGTTATGCATTTTGTCTTGCATCGACAAAGCGGTACAGGATGGATCTTTTGAAGTCTCTTCATTATTTGGAGCAGGTCTTTTAAAGAAAAGGACGGTGTATGGCGCCTTCTTAACAAAGGCAGTCTCGCATGCTCAGAGGGCAGCTCTACTGTATGCACCTCTGTCTGACTATTTGTTCCCTTCTCAGTTAGTGAAGGACGTGGCTCACTCTTTAACTGAGAAGGCGACGCAGGATCTTCTGACGCAGTCGGCTAGGAAGAAGAAACCTGCTTTAGTATCTGACAAGAAAGGACCTAGCACTTCTATGCAGCCCTTTCGAGGTGGTCCGATCTCCAGACCTCCCGCAAGAAGGAAGGCTCCAGAGAAGAGAGGTAGGTCCGCCTTTCGTCCCTTTAACAAAAAGGGAAAATGAAACATTTCTCCTCCAAGCCACCCAGTAGGTGCCAGGCTCCCTGGGATTCGTGGAGGCCTGGACACTGATAGACGCAGACGCGTCTTCATTGAATATCATAAGGAAGGGATATCCGTATCCCTTTCCTGAATACTCCGCCCTAACGTCATACCAAGGAACTATCAGCCAAGTACAAGGACCCTGTGCTGAGGGATACTCTTCGATCGATGGTGGAACAAATGTGGGACAAGAGTGCAATAGAACTGGTACTGGATCAAAACTCCCCGGGGTTTTACAATCGCCTTTTTCTAGTGGCGAAAGCCTCGGGAGGATGGAGACCAGTACTAGACGTCAGCTCTCTGAACAAAATTTGTTCAGAAGGAGAAGTTCTCCATGGAGACTTCTGCTTCAGTCCTAGCGTCATTACGACAAGGAGATTGGATGGTGTCTCTAGATCTCCAGGACGCCTACTTTCACGTCCCGATCCACCCTTCGTCGAAGAAGTACCTCCGTTTCATGACGGGGGGTAAGATCTTTCAGTTCGGGAGAGCCTTGTGTTTCGGCTGTCCACAGCTCCTCAGGTCTTCAACAAGCCTGATGAGGAATGTGGCGAGATTTCTTCATCTCAAAGGAGTGAATGTCTCTATGTATCTAGACGACTGGCTCATCAGGGCCAGATCGGAGAGACAGTGCTTGGAGGACTAAAGTTAACTCTGGATTTGACCAAGGCGTTGGGATTGCTTGTGAACCTCGAGAAGTCTCAGCTGACCCCCAGACAAGACCTAGTCTATCTGGGGATTCGGATGGATTCTCGGGGTTTTCGAGTTTTTTTCCTTCGCAAGAGAGAACCGCAAAAGGTTGGAGGATAATCTCTCTCTTCTTAGAGAAGCCAAGCAAAACGTCAAGCGAGGGAATGGTTGAGAATTCTGGGGACGCTTTCCCTCGCTGGAACAATTCTTCCCTCTAGGAAGACTTCATATCCGTCCACTTCAATTCTTCCGCAAGAAGTCTTGGAGCTGGAAAACCGGACAACTGTCGGACGTTTTTCCCATTCCAGTGGAGATAAAGGCACACCTACAGTGGTGGTTGCTACCTCTGGAAGAGAACAAAGGGATCTCTCTAAGAACACAGAACCCAGACCTATGTGTTGTTCTCCGACGCGTCGGAGACAGGTTGGGAGCGACATTAGGCTCAAGAGGAAGTGTCAGGCACCTGGGAACCAGCACAGGTGTCCTGGCACATAAACTGCAAAGAGCTCTTCGCCGTACACCTGGCCTTGAAGAGCCTAGAACCTCTGGTGAGAGACAAGGTAGTGCAAGTAAACGTGGACAACACCACCGCACTTGCCTACATTCGGAAACACGGGAGGGACACACTCCTCGTTCCTTTACGAACTCACGAGAGACCTATTACTTTGGACGTCTCACAGGAACATCTCCCTGCTGACAAGGTTCGTACAGGGAGTAAGGAATGTGAGGGCGGACAGGCTCAGCAGGAGGAACCAGGTCCTTCATACAGAATGGACTCTGCACGAGGAAGTGTGTCTCGATCTCTGGTCTCTGTGGGGAACTCCTCATGTGGATCTCTTCGCAACATACATTTCAAAAAGGCTCCCAGTGTTTTGCTCGGTCGTGGAAGACCCAAGAGCGATTATGGTAGACGCCTTCCTGCTAAACTGGTCTCGAGTGGACGTTTACGCTTTTCACCCCCATTCAAAATCCTGGGGTTAGTAATGAAAAAGTTTGTGGCGTCAAAAGAGACGAGGATGCATTATAGCCCCCTTTTGGCCGGCCCAGGAATTGGTTCACGGAGGTGGTAGAGTGGATCGTAGACTTTCCAAGATCCCTACCAGAAGGACGGATCTTCTCAAACAACCACACTTCAAGAGGTACCATCAAACTCCCCGCTCTCGCTCTGACTGCCTTTCGACTATCGAAAGACTTGTCAGAGCGAGAGGCTTTTCTCGCGAAGTGGCAAGCGCGATCGCGAGAGCTCGCAGAACCTCCACTACGAAAGTATACCAGTCGAAGTGGGAGGTCTTTAGAAGGTGGTGTAGAGCCAAGAACTGTACCTCCTCCTCTACCTCTATAGCGGAAATTGCTGATTTCTTGCTATTCCTGAGAGTAAAATCTCATCTAGCCGTATCCACAATAAAGGGATACAGAAGAATGCTCTCGGCTGTATTCAGGAACAGAGGATTAGATCTGGCAAATAACAAAGATCTCCACGATCTCATAAGATCTTTTGAGACTTCAAAGTCTAAGGAACCAGTACCTCCGAACTGGAACTTGGACGTAGTCCTCAAATATCTGTCTTCGGATAGATTCGAGCCTCCGCATCTGGCATCATTTAGAGACATAACTAGAAAATGCCTATTCCTTTTATCGTTAGCGACGGCAAAAAGAATTAGTGAGTTACAAGCTCTGCAGGATAAAGTAGGATTCAAGGGAGACTCGGCTATTTGCTCGTTTAAGACCCATGTTTTTTTTTTAGCGAAAAAACGAGAATCCCACGAATCCCTGGCCTAGGTCATTCGAAGTCAAAGGAATGTCGAGTCTCGTTAGGGCAGAGAAGCAGAGAGGTCTCTATGCCCTGTTAGAGCTCTGAAGTTCTATCTTCAGAGGAAGCGTCAGTTGGGAGCTCTAGACAAGGTCTTTGGTGCGCGGTAAAAGACCCCACAAGACTGATGTCCAAGAATGCTCTAGCGTTCTTTGTAAGAAACGTCATTACGGACGCTCATAAGGTCTGTCCTGACGAACAATTACAACTACTGAGAGTAAAAGCTCATGAAGTAAGAGCGGTTGCGACGTCTCTCTCGTTTTATAAGAATATGTCGCTTAAAAACATTATAGATACGACATATTGGAGATGCAACTCAGTATTTGCATCTCATTACTTGAAAGACGTGCGTGTGACGTATGAGAAGTGCTTTTCTCTAGGTCCTATCGTATCGGCAGATACGATTCTGGGTACGGGAGCCGACACCAATCCTTAAATGTATATACTGTTCTTCTGTTTGGATAGAGTCGAGAATCTCTTCGAACAATGGAGGATTCAGGCTCGCACGGGAGGGACACCGTTATAGGTTCTTTCAATTAAGAGAATTCTTGTCATTCATCCAACTTTAGTTTGAGTAAAATTTTTTTTGGAAAATTATGTATGTGTGCGTAGTGGTTTTTGAGTTACGGTTGTTGTGACGAGTTCGGGGATAACTCGTAACAATCCTTAGTTCTAACATATGGTTAGGATCAGGTGGTCGGGATTGGTTGTGTGCTCCTTCATAAGGTGTATTGTCTATAAGTGGATCAGCACCCATTGACAAAGTCCTTTTAGGCTCTGCTGAGTAAGTGGGTAAGACCCCATCGGCAGACCCACAAGAACTCTTGGCCATAGATCACATATCTCGCTAAAGTTTCTTGAGGTGATGCAGATACTGGGCAAACACCCACGAAGTCTACCACCTATCAGGTAGGAACCAAGGTTTTATTTATACCTACAACATATGTTGTTTACCTGTCTATTCCATATAGTAGCTGTCTCTACCCTCCACCGAAGGGTGCCAATCAGCTATGATATATCTGACAGGTAAGTTGATTGTATGAAAATGATATTGTTATGTTACAATAAAGTTTCATACATACTTACCTGGCAGATATATACAATTAAAGGCCCACCCAGCCTCCCCGCAGGAGACAGGTGGAAGAGAGAAAATATGATAGAAAACGGGGATGGTTCCTAGTCCTGCCGCCAGGGCAGGCAGGTAGATCACCTGACCTACCGTAGCGAGTGGCGCGAAATTTGAATTTCTGTCGGGGACGACGGAGTCTTAGCTATGTATATATCTGCCAGTAAGTATGTATGAAACTTTATTGTAAACACAATATCATTTTGTTTTCTTGAAGGAAAGAATTTAGGATGGAGATCGTTTTTCAGAATCCTACAAATATACTACGTATATTAACCTCGCGACATGATTCTGCTGAGCAGTTGAATTGTCCGAGGGGTAGGCGCATATCCTAGTTTCTCTACGGATTGCGACTTAGACGAGAAGTATTCTAATTGAACTGCAACTCGGGGTTGCCTGCAACCCCTCCCAGGAGTTTTCAGTTTCAATTTTATATACTTATGGTTTTGTCACGACAACACCATTTCAACTTTTATATTTACCAAAATTCGTTTCGCCTAAATATAATTGCTCGAGCATATCTTTTATGCTCGGTGGTTCTAGCCGAACGCATTCCTTCGTGGAATAATGGATTACCTGGCAACTCAGGATGACGAGTCAGCGAGAGCTCAGGCTCAGCTACTGCGTATTGAACTGCCTGATAGCAGCTCAGTATCAGCTGGGCCTCCGAGATGCACGGTCAGTTATGTCTCTCTCTCCCCTGCTTTGATTGACTACCGAACCGTATCTCTGCCCAACGATCATGGACTTAGGTCTCTGATTAACGGGGATTCTCACAATAATGAAGGACCATCTACTGCTGTGACGCTAGATTCCATCGCCTATTCGGACCATTGCAAGAATTTTCAACAGAGATATCTCTTGTACTCTTTCATCTTTCTGTTTACCGCACGGTAACAGAAGTCTGTACAAGTCTCCCGCTGCATCGCACTGCGATAATGCAAATGATTTTGCAGACATCTGAGTTTGTCTTCAAAATATCTCGTATTCGTAGGTGTACAATTGTTCATTGTTCAACCCGAATTAACAGATGTGTCAGAAGACATCGCCTACTCTCCGACCTGACAGCTCTACTTTCAAATGTTCAGCCCATGAGAAGCAGTTCTTCAGGCGGCTTTCCCCTGTGTTTTCATTACTGAAGAACGCCCCCCCGCTTTCATTGCACTACGACTTCTCACCGGACAGCAATGAAATAGCGGTTAGCGTTTTCAGTCATTTGTAAGCACAGGTTATGAATCTTGAGAATCCTTCTCTCGATTCGTCTGTCTGGCATTGGTGACAAACAAATACATTATTTGTTTGGTGTCTCGGCATAACCCTTTAAAGGCGAAGGTCACGTGACTTACTCGGATGCTTGGACAACTTGCCTCCTACCGAACGCAGTCAGTCGGCAGCTGTCAGAGCGCCCGAGTCAGTTTACGAACTACGCTGTTGACTTAGTTCGGTTGTTACAGAGCAATCATTACTTCGTTTTAATAGCTTGTCACAGTACCCATACCATCGACACCCACCATGGAGTGTCGGTGTCCTATCCACTACCGAGAACTTCGCTGCATGGGGATAGGAGGATGCGAGAGACTTCGTGGCAAACGGACAGACCAGTATGGGTACTGGACATCACCGAAGTAGAGAAGAGGGATAGGTCATGAGACTATTCCCTTCTTTTCCTCTGAGGAACTGCATGACTTCTCCTGCGAAGTCAAGCATCCAGGGGATGAGGATCCGTGACGCTCGATTTCGTACCGAACTTCGTAGTGAAGACTCAGAACCCTTCGGTCCCTGACGATTGGTTCGAGTCGTTCACAATCCCCTCCCTAATGGACTTCACCGCCTTCGATGCGAAGGAGATGCTGCCTTGTCCGCAAGAACTTCTCCGTGGCGCAGGTACTGAAGGCAGGGGTCTGGTCCAACCAGACCACATGCCCCTCCTTCTACCTTCGGGATATTGCCCACAGGTCCTTGGATCTTTTTCCTTGGGACCCGTGGTGGCTGCTCAACACGTTGTGTAGCGAACCCAGACCCTCGCAGGCTGAACAGCATCGAGTCCTGGTGTGACCGTAAGAATGGATGAGTGAATGAGAGTGTGACTGGCTCCTCTTCCCATCTTTTTCTTCCCCTCTACCTGTGGTTAGAGGGACACGGTCGTCACCCTGCTGGATAAGGACAAGATGCAGGTGAACTACTCAACAGAGCCCCATCCTATCCCTTTCACTAGGGATAGGAGCGTATATCCACCACTTCCTCCAACAAGGGGGAGGAAGTGGATGCCAGCTTGAGACAAACCCATACTTTATGTTGCCTCTTGCAAACAGGAACAAGTTCTTGCTTGCTGGTACGAAGAGATACTTGCCTGCTCTCTTAGTACTCGGCCCAGAGGTCTGACCATTGATCCTGCGGTGCACACCCCGATCAATCGGACAGAGGCTTGGATCCCTCCCTCGCTCTTACGACCAGGGAGGCATTCCAGGGATGGACGAACACAGTCTGTTCATCAAAAGACTCAGATTCCTCCCACCAAGAAGTGAGTCTTCCTATTGTTAAAGGACCGAGGGTTTGTATTACGTATCGGAACAAATGACAATTTGTCGAAAATTGCATTTTTCCTAACTATACAAACCTGAGGTCCTTTACATATAGTCCCTCCTCATGTCACCCCTCACTCTGCGTATTTTGCATCGGCCAAAAGCAAAAGTGATTTGTTTACCTCCCAGTGTCGGACAAGCAGTTAACTACCGTTCTCCCCTTGTTCGAAGCTTACGACCGTTCCAGCTGCCGCTAGCTACTTCCTATTGTTAAAGGACCTCAGGTTTGTATAGTTAGGAAAAATGCAATTTTCGACAAATTGTCATATATCCCTTACTCTTGTCTTTTTGTACTAAGGATGTTCTTCCTGTGGTCATCCATTTGGGTGCATGGTGATTTGAGATACAATGCTAGAGTTGTTCTGCTATTCGTGGGTGTAGGGCCTTGAAGTTTTTGAGCCAGTATCCATGGACTTCATCGGGACCTGGGGCTTTCCAGTTTGGCAGTTTTTTAGTTGGTGTCTGACTGTGTCTGTCGTGATCTCTGTGAATCTTTGTTTTATTCCCCCTGTTTCTTCTTCCTTGACTTCCTGGAGCCATGTTGCATGTTTGTTGTGTGATACCGGATTGCTCCATATGTTTTCCCAGAGTTTCTTACTTGGTTCGGCTTCAGGAATTTCTGGGTGGTTGTCTTCCCCTCTTAGTTGGCTGTACAGTCTTTTCTGGTTGGTTCCGAATAGTTTGTTCTGTTGGTATCCCTTATTCCTGTTCATGTACCGTTGGATCTTATGTGCTTTGGCCTTAAGCTTCTGTTTTACATCTTCTATTGTGTTGTTTGTATCCCCTCTCTTGTACTTTGTATTTCTCGTTGAGTTTCCTCCCTTGTTTTCTTGCTTCTTAGCCTTTTTTCTGCCATCTCTTTCAGTTTACTCAAGTCAGATCTCATCACCATGATTTGCTTTTTTATTATTATTAACCAAGCAAAAACTTCTTTCAGTTTTCTTCTGAAGATTGAAAAAGAAACCCACAAAATCACTGTGTAACTTGTTTACTTCCAAGTCTTTTACATTTAATTTTACTCTACACTCGAATACTTTCAGACCCCATCTGTGGCCCATTTTCAAGAGATGTTTGGGTTGTCAACCCAAACATCTCTTGAAAATGGGCCACAGATGGGGTCTGAAAGTATTCGATTGTAGAGTAAAATTAAATGTAAAAGACTTGGAAGTAAACAAGTTACACAGTGATTTTGTGGGTTTCTTTTTCAATTATTATTATTATTATTTTCTGGGTCGACCTGTGTTCGCCGGTGAAAAGATCCTTGCAGCCTCTTTTCTGATATAAATACTTTCTAAATATACCAGAGAAAAAGTTAGCATTAGTATGCAGAGGTTACTACCCTTGCGCGAGCACCCAAAGGGCGTCGTGTATAAAGTTTAGGGTGTGTGAAAACCACTATTCGCAGGTCTCCTGCCACTTAGAGTATTCCTTCCCAAAACCACAATATGGGGTGTGCCGTGACAACAGTCACTCCCACATCGCCTCTGTACTACCACTGTTGACGCCCGATGCGAGCGCCTTCACTCAATCTTTTCTAGAAACTCTTCAGCAAAAGACGCATTCTCGCTTTGTACTTTATATCTTGTGATTTTGTGATCAATTTAAGATGGCTTCAGCTCAAATGTCTCCGACACCTAAGTTGAGTACCCCAATTTCTGTGTTTAGTATATATGAAAATGGCAGTCTCATTATAGACCCGTGAGCCCGTTTATAGTATTGCGGGAACACGGCGTCTCGGCCATTTTGAATGCTACAAGCGTGAACGCATGGCAAGGTTGCTATTGTCTACGAGTTAATATTTTTCCTGACGACCCGGGCAAATCTTGGTTTACAGTAGTACATACACCCTTTCGCAACCTGAATTGTTTTCGTACACAGAAGCAAAAAAAATTTTCATCTTTGCTTTCGTAACCTGGATTTTTTGTATGTAGGGACTTTAGTATGTTGAGGTTCCACTGTATTTTCAGAGAGGTATTGTTACTTACCCAGGACTTTTGCCCCTAGGTTAACAGGCAGTCACAGTTCAGTTGTTGAAGCTCAGTCAGAATGCGCAAGTTTTCCCAAAAGGGATACACAGTTTGCAGCATTTGATCAGTTCTATAAGGAAATTGTAAATAACATAAAAAATGTCCTTGCCACAGAATAACAGTATTCAAGGGACATGATGCAAGATTCTGAAAAGGAATTTAAGCCAGTCAAGTACACTCCAAAGTGTAAAAGTACTGCATCCTGCAACCCAAAAGTAAGAGGAGATGCAAACGCTGCCCAAACTATTTAGCCACAGTTATAATACCTGCTTCTTCAAGTTAGTGGCATGACGGATGAGTAAAACTGTAATAGATTTTGATTTGTGGAATTACGTGTAGATTGAAAAAAAGCAAGTTTTTAACAAAACTGGCGCAACTCTTAGTAAACGTGTTAGTTACGCTAAGTAACATAGGCAAACAGCAGTTTGCCTATGTTACATAAACTGCAGGACAGTACAGTAGCACTCCATTATGATTGTGGTATATCATACTTACGGATATACCATTGGTGCAAAATGGAATTGTTGATTTGCAGGTTTTCACCTCCGAATTGAGTGCCAATACCAGCATCCTTGATTCAAATTTAAAAGCTTTAGGATAATTTTTAAAGTTGAAGCAATGAAATTAATAAAGAAACACTAGCTATAGTTTGCTGTATGGTGAAAACCTGCGTTAGCTTAAAAACCAGGGAAAGTTACGAATTTATGTATTTTGTAGAGCATTGGGAAAATACAGTCCTTTATGGGAGGGTTGTAATAATAATAGCAACATCTTTGTTAGAGTGTAAGACCAGGGTTTTCTACTTGGGGTACGCATACCCCAGGGGGTACGCGCTCCCCATGGCACTCAAATGAATGTTAGATGCCGACCTTCAATGTGCTTTAGGCAAAAACTGCTCCTCAGCCAACTATGATAGTTTATGAAAACAGTTTCAACCATTTCATTAACTACCTTTTCAGCTGATGCAATAATAATGCATTTTGTTTTTGCAGCTCACTACCATAACCTTGAAAATTTACTGCATAGCCAGAGGTAAATAATTATAAAAATTTTCTTTATTTTTTTACAGAATTCTTTATGTTTACACAATATTATTGGTTATGTCAGGAGAGTTATGTACTACACTTACTTCCCCTCTGTACAGTTTTTCTGAGATGATTTTGTTTTCCATGTTATACAAAGGGAAGGGAGGTACATTACTGACATTACAGATACCTGAAAGGGTACGTGGGGAGGAAAAGGTTAAAATCACCTGGTGTAAGGGAAAAAACAGGATAAATTTAGGGCAAAATCTGCAGTGTCTTGTGAATTTTTTTTTTTTTTTTTTTTTTTTTTTTAACCCCTTTCCACATTGATAACAGTAGTGTTATTATTTGACAGCGAAATCTGATACTCTAGGTGTACGACCTCAGTTTTAATAGTCATGACAAAAAGGTCAAAAGTAAACATATCTCTTGATTCTGAGCCTCTGTACATAATGTTTTAGAAGCACTGTTATAACATGCACTTAGCAATTTATTTGTGATGATATTTATGATAATGAATCATTCCTCTGAATTCAGAAGGAAGTCCCAAGCCAGTTATATTTCTTTCATAACCATGGCTTTTTATATTTCATTTCTCAAGTGAATAATTTTCCTTTGACTAAAACAAGATTATCAGTTTTACTACAGAATGGACTTAAAAACATTTGCCTTTTTTCTTTTCAGAAACATACCAGGGTCTTTTAATGGTGAACATTTTAGTGCTCTTGCTAACTTTGTAGATGCCTTCTCTCTGATGACATATGACTACTCTAACTTCCAGAGTCCAGGTAATTTTGATTATTTTAAATTATTGTGTTATTTTATTGTCTATATTTTATTTTAAAGCATAGGCGTGTGAAATTGAACCCAGGTTGTTCTTACCCAATTTTCTTTGTATTTTGTTCTACAGTATTGAATGTCCGTACAAGAAACTTGTGTGTTATGATATGAGTGTCCATACAAGAGAGAAATCTATTCTTACACATGCTCACCTGATGAGTGCAGGAGAGCTTATTATATAATTCATACATATGCTGTAGCTGAATTAACAGTACACTTAGTTGAGAGTCCTCCAAACAGTGGAGCCCCAATCTTACCTAGTAGCTTGTAAGTCCAAATGTTGCTTTCCTTCACCCTTAGTATCTTAACAGTAGTTGTAATACTTGTTTTTAAAATTCAATTAGTGGGCCAGTTAATTTCTTCTGTGAGTTTTCTCATTACAGTCAGGTTAATATTTTTCATGGGAAATGTAAAAGAGAAGTCCTGCATCTCAGGCATTAGTTGCAAAAGGCTGCTAATTGTAAATTAGAAGATAGCGTCTGATTACTAATTTGCATGGCAGTTCTTCAAGAGAATGAAAATTGAATAGAAATAAAAAGCCTCATTATCCAAGTCATGACTGGGTATCTCTGTGGCCTAAAACTTTGACAACCAAACAATTTCTTATACTGAGGGTGAAAAACTGTCATTTTATCTTCATAGAATGCTTAAGAGCGATTTCAGTCTATGTTAATAAATCAGTCTTAGGTAGGAAATTAGTAGGTTCCACCTTTATCCAGAACCTCTGGCATAAGTGCAGATCAGAGGTAAGACAGCACTATTTATAGTTTTATTTTTGGCAGACAGTTGTTATTTTATTGAAGCTTTATGGCATCAATGACCCTGATAATTGTGATGCCAGATAACTTACAGTCAATCTGTTTCAAAGACTAAGAAATTTAAGATGATTAAAAACACTCCTGTTGAATATAACAATTTTCTTCATCTTTTAAGTCAGAAACTAGTCTGTGGGAGCAAAGCCTCATTTTGATTCGGAAAGATCATCGATTAGTGAGGTTAATTGTTTAAATATCCATCAAAGCAAAGACATTGCAATACATATTGCTTTTTTTTATTAATAGGACTTACCTGGCAATGATATATACGTATATAGCTATAGTCTCTATCGGTCCGGCAGATTTTTTCAAAACTCGCGGCAACCGCCGAGTGGTAGGTGTTCGGTTAGGTGGTTAACAACCCTTACAGGGTGGTACTTGGAATCATTCCCGTTTTCTGTTCCTCAGATCATCTCTGCCGGTTGGACTGACAACATCGTTGCTAGTCCGCCGTCGGGTTTTTTCGCTCGCTTCCCTGTGTCCCTGTTTTTCGACTGATAATTGGTGACGTATACTGTGGATTGGCAATCGCTTTTGTGGCTTATTCTTTTGATTATTCTTTTGATTGTTCTTTGGTTGCGATGTCTCGGAAGCATTTTCAAGTGTGTGTGAATGAGGAATGCAAGGTGAGGTTGCCGAAAGCTTTGGTGGACCCTCACACTGTTTGTTTGGGGTGCAGGGGTTTTGAGTGTGCTCCAGATAGAAGGTGTAAAGAATGCGAGGTTTTGGATGAAAAGAAATGGTTGGAGATGAAACGCTATGTGCGTAGATTAGAATTGGAGAAAGTAAGGAGGGCTTCTAAATCTAAATCTAGGTCTGTGAGTGATGTTAGTCTAGACCTTTCTTATAATCCCTCAACCTCTTTAGAAGTAGAACCTGCTCCTGAGGTAGTAGCTCCTGCTCCTTCTACAGGACCTGTAGCTACTTTGGATGACCCTCAGTACGTCAGGATGGCGGCTGAGATGAAGGACCTTAAGGACCAACTTGCAGCCTTTAAGGAAGGTAAGAGTGCAGGTGAAATTAGTGATAGTGCTTGTGAAAGTGCAGTGGAGGTGGCGACTGATCAATCCTGTCACGCCCCTAGGTCTAGACCTCTACCAAGCTCCCGGGACCAAGGGAGAAGGTACGTCGACGACTGCAAGGGGGTGAGAGGAACGTATCCTCGGTCAGCCGTCGCCTCAAGCAGTCCTGTTGCTTTTTCCCAGGCTGCTTATGACCGCCACGGAAAAGGCGTGTCAGACGTGGTAGTGTCTTCTCCGAGCCTCTCTCCAAGACGCAGATGGCAGTATGAGGAGTCGAGGCCGACCAAGAGAAAGCTGACCAGACCCGTACTCGCTCTCCCCTTTCGAGTAGATGGAGTAGCCCGGAACCTTTTCCTTCCGACGATGATTGGAACGCCTCTCCAGCGAAAAGGTTAAGACCTAGAACGGACGATTCTCCGCAGGACGCATGGAGGAAGGAGAGATCTCCTCTTCCTTCAGGTGACGGAGAACTCTCGAGAGATCCTTCCCCTGCTACCAGCATGGCTTGGCAGCCTTCGCCTTAGGAACCGCAAGACCCAGCAGTGGTTGCGAAATCCTTCTTGACAGTCATGCAAGACCAACTGGCTTCTCTAGTGCAAGCTTTTACCCGCCCTCCCCCCCAGTCGGGCAGACGTAAGGACGACAAGTTACCAGTGAAGAAGTCAACGAAAGAAATGCCTGCAGAGGTTTCTTCAGTTGGTAAGAGGGAACGGAGTTCCTTTCCCTTTCAGAACTACAGACAGCACCATTCTTGCGGTGAGGGGAAGAGACGTCACACTTCGCCCAGGGAAACACCCCTCTCTCGGCACCGCAAAGTTCCTGGCACCATTCAGGGTTCTTCTCCCAACTCTCGGCGCCGCGATACATCGAGCTCTCGTCACCTCGCCTCTCCATCCTCTAGACGACAGGAATTTTCTTCCTCTCGCCGTTACGATGATTCCTTTGCTCGACACGACGACACATTCAGTTCTCCACGCCGTGAAGACATCGACTCTTGTTCTCAACAGACCAGCACTCGACAAGACGATTCCAGCTCTCAACGACAGGGCGCATACAGCTCTCGATGTCAGGACGCATCCAACTCGTTACGTCAGGATGCATCCAGCTCTCGACGTCAGGACGCAACCAGCTCTCGGCGTCAGGACGCATCCAGCTCTCGACATCAGGACGCATCCAGCCCTCAACGTCAGGATGCATTCAGCTCTCGACGCAAGGACGCATCCAGCTCCTTACATCAGGACGCATCCAGCACTTGACGCAAGGACGCATCTAGCTCCCGACATCAGGACGCATCCAGCGCTCGACACAATGACGCATCAAGTGCTCGATTCCAGGACTTACCCATCTCTCGGCGCCAGGACGCATTCGTCTCCTGATGTCAGGACGCATCCAGTTCTCGGCGCCAGGATGCATCCGGCGTTAGGCGTTACTCTCCTGATGCGGGTGTGCAGCAGGAAGAGAGTGATACTTGTGCACATGGGATGGAACATAATTTGGATGAACAAGAGACCTCCGACTTAGTTCCTTCAACTCTAAGGGAGACTAAGGAGTTGGAAGGAATTCTTGATTTAGAGGATATTTCGGAGGACGAAGATAAACCTGCTAATGCGGCTGCGGACTATAATGTTCTCTCTTGCTCCCTCCTTGAGCTGTATGGAGAGGAGTTTAAACCGGCAGTTCATCAGGAAGAAATCGGAGAAGCAGTCAGCCTTCATCAAGATGAAACTGTCGATTTCGGCAAAGAAGGCTCTAGTAAGGATCAATGACTGGCTTAAAGAACGTAGGCAGGCAGTTAAGTCCACCTTCTCGTTTCCTCCAGCTAAGCTTGTCTCTAAGGTGGGTATGTGGTATGAGACTGGAGAAGCTCTTGGCCTGGGAGTACCTGTCTCCTCCCAGGGGGACTTCTCTGGCATAGTAGACTCGTCTAGGAGACATGCCCTCAATTCTGCTAAAGTGATGTGGTCTATGACGGAGCTAGACCACCTCATCAAAGGAATCTTTAGGTCTTTCTAGGTGTTCAGCTTCTTAGACTGGGCTCTTGGTGCTCTGGCCAGGAAAGCAGAACCCATACAAGCCACAGGAATGGAAGACCTAACCAGTATTATGGCCTGTATGGATAAGGCGCTAAGAGATGGAGCAAACAAGATGGCTTCCCTGTTTACTCTAGGGGTTCTGAAGAAGAGGGCTCTGTTATGCTCCTTCACGACCAAAGTGGTTACGGTCGTACAGAAGGCAGAACTCCTATACGCCCCTCTCTCGGAACATCTTTCTCCTCAGTCCCTGGTCAGGGACATTACCCATTCTCTGACGTAGAAGGCTACGCAAGATCTTCTGACGCGCTCCGCAAGGAAGGGTCTACCGGGGAATCCGTCATCTTCGAAGAAGGAGGAGAAGAAGGTTCTGCAGTCCTTTCGAGGTAGAGCTCCAACTAGGACGGACTTCAGAGGAAGAAGACAGGAGACGGGCAATAGAGCGAACAGGAGGACGTTCAGAGCCCACGCCCATAGAAATGAGACACAAGTCCTCCAGAGAGCAGTAGGAGCAAGGCTGTCACACTTTTGGCAGGCCTGGAAGGAAAGAGGGGCGGATGCCTGGTCTCTCTCAGTCATCAGGGAGGGGTACAAGATCCCTCTCATGAGAAAGCCGCCACTTTCAAGAACACCAAGAGCCTTAGTGGCTCAATACTCAAACGCTGTGAAACAAGGGGCACTCCTAGATCTAGTAGACCAGATGCTGGAAAAGGGAGCGATAGAACCTGTATTGGAACTAGAATCCCCAGGGTTCTACAATCGCCTGTTTCTAGTGCCCAAGGCCTCGGGTGGATGTAGACCCGTTCTAGATGTCAGCGCACTGAACGTCTTTGTAGAGAAGACCAAGTTTACCATGGAGACGACTCAGTCTGTGCTGGCAGCAGTCCGTCCAGGGGACTGGATGGTGTCTCTGGACTTGCAGGACGCTTACTTTCATATCCCCATCCACCCTACTTCACGGAAGTTCCTAAGATTTGTAGTCCAGAACAGGTGCTTCCAGTTCAAAGCCCTTTGTTTCGGCCTCAGCATGGCCCCTCAAGTTTTCACCAGAGTAATGGCAAACGTGGCAGGATGGCTTCATCAAGAGGGGATAAGAGTATCCCTATACCTGGACGACTGGTTGATAAGGTCCCAGTCGAAGAGCAGGTGTCTGGAGGACTTGCACAAGACGTTTCTGATGACCCAGGAGCTGGGTCTCATCATCAACAAGGAGAAGTCCCAGATCGAGCCGAGTCAGACAATTCTTTATTTGGGGATAGTTCTGGACTCAGCTCTTTTTCGGGCTTTTCCCTCCCAAGAGAGGAAAAACAAGTGCCTCGAGAAGGTGCAGGAATTCCTGGGGAGAGAGAAGTGCTTGGTGAGGGATTGGATGAGTTTGCTGGGCACCCTCCCCTCGCTCGAGCAGTTTGTCTCCCTGGGAAGGTTGCATCTCAGACCTCTGCAACACTTCCTTTCAAGAGTCTGGAACAGGAAGAATCAGGAGGACTCCTTTTCCTTTCCCATTCCAGCGGAGATCAAGAGACATCTGAGTTGGTTGCTGGATCCGTCGAAATTAGGGGAAGGAATCTCCCTGCTCAGGAAGAACCCAGACCTAGTGTTGTTCTCAGACGCTTTGGAGTCAGGATGGGGAGCAACACTGGGGAGCAGGGAGGTCTCAGGCTCTTGGGAAGTGGAACAGAACGAATGGCACATCAACAGAAAAGAGTTGATGGCCGTTCTATTAGGATTGAAAGCCTTCAAAGACTCTGTCTCGGGGAGAGTAGTAGAAGTCAATTCAGACAACACCACGACCCTGGCTTACATAAAAAAGCAAGGAGGGACTCATTCTCTGTCCCTTTACGAAACAGCAAGAGAGCTCCTTCTGTGGGCAAAGGAGAATGGCGTAGAGCTTTTAACAAGATTTGTGCGGGGACAGAAGAATGTAAAAGCAGACATACTCAGCAGGAAAGGGCAAGTTCTGCCCACAGAATGGACCCTCAACCTTCAAGTTTGCCAGAAACTGTGGAAATTATGGGGGAGGCCTTCAATAGATCTCTTCGCCTCCAACCAGAAGAAGAGAATCCCCAACTACTGCTCCCTAGTCCCGGACAGGGAAGCAATAGCAGTAGACTCCTTCTTGATGGACTGGGCAGGGATGGACACTTATGCGTTCCCTCCCTTCAAGATTATCAACCTGGTCATCAAGAAATTCGCTCTCCTCGAGACAGGGAGAATGACCCTGATAGCTCCATTCTGGCCAGCAAGAGAGTGGTTCACAGAGGTAGTGGAGATGCTAGTGGACTTCCCAAGAAGCCCTCCTCCAAGTCCAAAGCTTCTCAAACAGTCCCACTTCGAGAGGTATCATCAAAACCCCCTCGCTCTTCAACTGACTACCTTCAGACTATTGAGAAGCTTGTCAGAGCGAGAGGCTTTTCAGCACAAGCTGCGAGAGCAATCACCAGAGCGAGGAGGGTATCTTCACAGAGAGTCTACCAATCGAAGTGGGAGACCTTTAGATCGGCGGTCTTTAGGCACAGTGAAACGACTAAACAGACAGTAAGGCCACTGACTTGGAATTTGGATGTGGTTTTGAAGAAGTTCTTATGCAGCAGGAAGTTTGAGCCCATCTCGCAAGCCACCCTTAGAGACGTAACTAAGAAAACACTATTCCTGATAGCTCTTGCCACAGCAAAAAGGGTCAGCGAGATTCACGCAATAGAGAAGCAGGTAGGCTTCAATCAAGACGGAGCAGTATGTGCGTTAAGGCTTGACTTCCTCGCTAAGAATGAGAACCCATCCAAACCCTGGCCCGGGACGTTTGAGGTTCCTAACCTCACAAATTTAGTGGGCCAAGAGGAGGAGAGACTCCTCTGCCCAGTTAGATCCCTCAGGGCATATTTATCATGGACAAAGAATTTAAGAGGTTCATCCAGTTCTTTATGGTGTTCTGTTAAGGATCCTCAAAAGCCCCTCTCGAAGAATGCGTTATCATTCTTCTTGAGGGAGACGATAAGAGAAGCTCACCTCTTATGTGAGGAGGAGAACTTCGGTCTGTTAAAAGTGAAGGCCCACGAGGTGAGAGCCATTTCAACGTCACTGGCATATCAGAAGAACATGTCAGTTAAGCAAATAATGGACTCAACATTTTGGAGAAGCAACTCTGTCTTCGCTTCTCATTACCTCAGAGAGGTAAGAGTTGATTATGAAAAGTGTTACACTTTGGGCCCATACATAGCTACGTCTTCGTTATTGGGTAAAGGAGTTACTACCTCCCCTCAACCTTAACTATGGTACGGTATGCCTGTACTTGGGTTTGTGTTTTTTATGGTTGTCTGAGGAAACTGATTTGGTGGAACAGCACCCTCAGTCTAGCTAGATAGGTAAAATATCTAGTCTGCAAGGTTAGGTGGTTAGGTTGAGTAAGGTTGCAGATAATAGAAGGGGAGATAAGTAGTGCAGAAGTCTAGTCACATTGTTGGTCTCACCCCGTTTGACAGACTCGAGTGAGTTGTTTCAGCATAACAGTCTCCACCTGGTTGGCGCTCCTAAGGGAAAGCGACTCAAGAGACAGGGACCTTTGAAGTCAGCGACCTTAGCAGGTAAGGCATCAAGGTGATTACCTACGACTTTTAGTTGTTTCCCAACGATGTTGGCTGTCTTTCACCCACCTCCAAATGTGTGAATCAGCTATATATATATATAAAACTGCCAGGTAAGTCCTATTCATAAAAATGAAGTATTTATGATAAAGCAAAGTTTGTTCATGAAACTTACCTGTCAGATATATATATATAGCTGTATTCTCCGAAGTCCGACAGAATTTCAAAACTTACGACACACGCAGTGGGAGGTCAGGTGGTTAGTACCCATTCTTGCCGCTGGGAGGCGGGTATCAGGAACCATTCCCATTTTCTATTCAGATTTTCTCTGTCGCCGGTACTGTCAACACCTGTTTTCAGTACCTCTGTCTTAGGATTTTGTAAACTTCATTGCCACTTAAGTATTCTGATTGTCTTTTGGTTTATTGACTTGGATTTGTGGCTAGGCATACGCTATCGTGGATTGATTTGAATTTGGCTTTGACTGTTCTTTGGATAAGATGTCTGGATCTAGTTCTGCTAGTTTCAGAGTGTGTGGTGTGCAAGGGTGTAAGGTGAGGCTACCGAAAGCTTCAGTAGATCCTCCCTCGGGATGCACTAGGTGTAGGGGGCATGTTTGTTTGTTGGATGATCGATGTAAGGAGTGTGAGAGTTTGCCTGATTCCGAATGGAAGACGTATGATTCGTATGTATGCAAATTAGAGTGTGATAGAATCAGGAGGTCTTCCTCCAGGAGTGCATCATTGAGCAGAAGTCAGGGTAGTGATAAGTCACCTGCTAACCCTTCTGTAGACTTTGTTTTACCTAACCCTGTGGTGTTGCCTTCGGGCCCTGAGGTTGTGTCTGCTGAAGGTAATGCCCTTTCTGTTATTATGGAGTCCATCCGTAACTTGGAATCAAAAGTGC
Organism: Macrobrachium nipponense; assembly: GCF_015104395.2. Taxonomy (NCBI): domain Eukaryota; kingdom Metazoa; phylum Arthropoda; class Malacostraca; order Decapoda; family Palaemonidae; genus Macrobrachium; species Macrobrachium nipponense. The sequence continues at coordinate 29,924,600 of NC_087209.1, read as the reverse complement.
TCGCTCTCCAATCTAGGGTTGTGAAGTGTGGTGATGGTGATAGTGCCCCTAGTGTTGTGGAGGGGGCGTCAGATCGGCCCTATAATGCCTCTAGGTCTAGATCTCTGTCGAACTCCCAGGACAAAGGTAGTGGGCAAGTCGAAAGCCGAAGGAGGGTTATGGGGACTCCCCACCGATCTGGCGTCCCTTCGGCAGAACCTGATGACGCTTCCCAGGCTGCCAAGGATCGATCGTGCACGAGCACGAATCCTTAAGGATTGCTTCTCGTCCTCCGAGGCGTCCTCCCCACGCAGGGGTTGGAGCTCTCGGAAGGACTCTCGCCCTCTCAAGAGAAGCTTTAGAGAAGAGGACGCCTCACGTCCTCTTTCTCGATCTGCGTTGCAGTCGTCGCCTGAATGTTTCGATGCCTTTCAACCGCAGAAGAGGACCAGGACGTCATCGGAGGATGACGCTTTTGAGCGCTCCAGTCGCTCTAAGGTTGTTCCTGTGAGAAGGAAGAAGGCGTCCCCTCACCCCTCGTCTTCTCACAGGATCAGCCCTTCTCCTGATCGGGAATCTTCTTCTAAGAAGATTCTCCTTGATATGCAGCAGCAATTGGCCTCGTTTTTTGCCAAGAGGGAGGCAGAGCCGTGTCGCCGCAGGAAGGATTCGAGGCTGCCTATCAAGAGGTCCAGGCAGTCCCCCTCTCCTCCTCGTTCGTCGCCCTCTTCTGCTTCATCGCCTTCTAGATCTTGTTTACCTCCTCAGTGCTTATCTAGAAGTGTCGATGAGCCGTACTTTTTGCCATGACGCTCCTCGCGCTCTTCTTCGTGACACTCGGCGTGCTGCTCACCAGGACGCCTCTCAGGCTGCTCGCTATGACACTTCTGTTGCTACTGCGTCCCGTCAGGATGCTCGTCAGGACGCTTTTCAGGACGCTCGTTGAGATACTCACCAAGACGCTCTTCAGGACACTCGCAAGGATACTCGGCAGGACGCCCCTTTCGCTGATCATCGGAAAGCTTCAGAGTATGCCGTCAAGGATCCCCGGCCTTGTTCTACGGACCCTTCGTCGGATAGGAGACACCTTTTGCGAGCGGGCCCCCAAGGCTTAATTGCTTCACGGTCTTTTAATGACTCTTCTGTTGCTCCCGTGGATGAGGGAGAGTCTTCGGGTGAGTCGCAGCCTGTGGATGAAGAGGAACCTGCTTCGTCGTCCTCATCGGACTAGTACAAGGTTTTGGCCCGCCTTTTGAGGGATTTGTTTGGCGACAAGTTTCAGCCTTCAGCCCCTCGCTCTCCTCCTTCGCAGTTGGCTTCGTCGAAGACGAGGAAAGCGCCAGGATTTATCAAGATGGCCACGTCTCTGTCTACAAAGAGAGCTTTCAAGAGAATCCATGACTGGATGGACTCCAGAAAGGCCCAAGGCAAGACTTCATTTGCCCTGCCTCCAGGGAGGTTGAGCGGAAGGGCGGGCATTTGGTACGAGACGGGAGAGGAAGCTGGTTTGAGAGTTCCTTCCTCTTCCCAGGGGGACTTTGCTAGCCTTGTAGACGCTCCTAGGAGGTCTCTCCTGTCCTTTGCAAAGGTTTCCTGGACGCTTTCAGAGTTAGACCATCATCTGAAAGGGCTATTTAGGACGATGGAGGTCTTTAACTTCTTAGATTGGTGTTAGGGAGCCCTGGACCTGCAGTCTTGGAGTCCGGACTCTCTTTCTCTTGAGGAGCTGTCCAGCGTCTTAGCCTGTATGGAAAAAGCAGTCAGGGATGGTTCTGATGAGCTGGCCTCCCACTTTTCTACGGGGCTTCTTAAGAAGAGAGCCTTATACTGCAACTTCACGGCGAAGTCGGTGTCTCCTTCTCAGAGGGCAGAGTTGCTGTTTGCCCCTCTATCTAGCCATCTCTTCCCGCAGTCGATGGTAAAGGATCTAGCAGTCAGCCTTCAGGAAAAGGCGACCCAAGGCCTCCTTGCTCAGTCTTCCAGACGTCCTGCAGCCCATTCTACAACTCCTCTTGCTCAGGCTTCAAAGAAGCAGAAGCCCTTTCGTGGCGGAGCTTCCTCGAGAGCGTCTCCTCGAGGAAGAGGTCTCTCTAGAGGCAGAACCCCTTCCAAACCCAGGGGTAAGAAGTGACGTGTCGGGCCATCAGACGCCTGTCGGAGCCAGGCTGTTATCCTTTGCAGAAGCCTGGAAAATAAGAGGGACGGACAGCTGGTCCCTCGAAATCATCGAAAGAGGATACAAGATCCCATTCCTCAAAACTCCACCGTTGAGCACGAAGCCCATAGATCTGTCGCCCTCCTACCACCCAACGAAGCAACAGATTCTGTTCGATCTGCTCGAGCAAATGCTCGAGAAGAGAGCTGTAGAACAGGTTCTAGCACTAGAATCCCCAGGCTTCTACAACAGGTTGTTCCTGGTACCGAAGCAGACTGGGGGATGGAGACCTGTCCTGGATGTCAGCAGGCTGAATCTTTTTGTCAAGAAGGACAAATTCAAGATGGAAACGTCTCAGTCTGTTTTAGGAGCCTTAAGACCAGGCGACTGGATGGTTTCTTTAGACCTCCAAGACGCCTACTTTCACGTCTCGATCCATCCTCAGTCAAGGAAGTACCTGAGGTTTGTCTTAAAGGGACAGGTCTTTCAATTCAGAGCTCTGCTTCGGGCTAAGCACAGCACCAATGATTTTTATGCTTCTCATGAGGAAGGTGGCGAGATGGCTTCACCTCTCAAGGATAAGTCTCGCTCTACCTGGACGATTGGCTCATTCGATCATTGTCGGAGTCGAGGTGTCTGGAGGACCTTCATACGACGCTGCAATTGACGAAGGCCCTAGGACTTCTGGTAAATTTCGAAAAGTCCCATCTGATCCCTACGCAGTCCATCGTGCATCTGGGGATTCAGATGGATTCAGTGGCCTATCGAGCTTTTCCATCCCTGGAACGTCAGCAGAACTGCTTAGAAAAAGTGTCAGCCTTCTTGGGGAAGGAAACATGCTCGGTGAGGGAATGGATGAGTCTGCTGGGGACCATTTCCTCACTGGAGAAGTTTGTTTCCCTGGGGAGACTGCACCTCAGACCACTCCAGTTTTTCCTGGCGGAGAACTGGAAAAACAAGGAAGATCTGGAAGTGACTCTGAATATCTCTCAGTCGGTCAAGGATCACCTTAAGTGGTGGCACGATCCCGTAAAGCTGGCAGAAGGCGTTTCTCTCAGCCTTCTGAGCCCTGACCTAGTGTTGTTTTCCGACGCGTCCACTGCGGGTTGGGGAGCAACACTGGGAAAGGAAGAAGTGTCAGGCATCTGGAGAGGGGAACAGATATCCTGGCACATAAATCTAAAAGAATTGGAAGCAATTCGGTTGGCTCTCCAGTTCTTCGAAGAACGAGTCTTTGGCCGAGTTGTCCAGATCAACTCAGACAATACCACAGCTCTCGCGTATCTCAAGAAGCAGGAAGGAACACACTCTCGGTCCCTGTTCGAGTTAGCAAGAGAAATCCTGCTGTGGGCACAGGCACGGAACATAACGATCCTCACGAGGTTCGTTGCAGGAGTTCAGAACGTCCGTGCGGATCTTCTCAGTCGACGGCAGCAACTGCTTACGACCGAGTGGACTCTTCACCTAGAAGTATGTCACGAGTTGTGGAGGCTATGGGTAGATCTCTTCGCAACATCGAAGACGAAGAGGCTTCCTCTATACTGCTCCCCTGTTCTCGATCCGGGAGCAGTAGCGATAGACGCCATCCTATGGGATTGGACGGGGATGAACGTTTACGCCTTTCCCCCGTTCAAGCTCTTGGGAGAAGTGATCAGGAAGTTTGCGGCATCAGAGGGAGCGAGGATGACGCTGATCGCCCCGTTTTGGCCTTCGAGCGACTGGTTCACAGAGGTCATGTCCTTCCTAGTGGACTTCCCAAGGACCCTGCCCGGGAGAGTTGAACTACTCAAACAGCCCCACTTCGAGAGGTACCACAAAAACCTCTCCGCTCTGAGTCTAACTGCGTTCAGACTATCGAGAAGTTGGCCAGAGCGAGAGGTTTTTCAAGACCAGTGGCAAGAGCTATTGCCAATGCAGGGAGAGCTTCCTCTCTTGCAGTGTACCAATCGAAGTGGGCCGTCTTCAGGAGATGGTGCAGGAAGAAGGGCATTTCCTCCACCACGACCTCTGTGAATCAGATTGCTGACTTCCTCCTTCATCTGAGGAAAGTTGATAAGCTGGCAGTCCCAACTATTAGGGGATACAAGAGTATGTTGTCGGCGGTCTTTAGACACAGAGGTTTGGATCTGTCGAACAACAAAGACCTTCACAATCTTTTGAGGTCTTTTGAAACCTCTAAAGTGGCTCAACCAAAGATTCCGTCATGGAACTTAGATGTAGTATTGAAGTTCCTGATGTCGAGTCCTTTTGAACCTTTACATTCTGCATCTTTAAAGGACGTGACCAGAAAGGCTATTTTTCTAACCACTCTAGCTACGGCGAAGAGGGTTAGCAAGGTTCAAGCCATCAGCAAACATATAGGCTTTAGGGGACATAATGCAGTATGTTCCTTAAGCCCTTCGTTCTTAGCCAAGAATGAAAACCCGTCCAACCCTTGGCCCAAGAGCTTCGAGATCAAGGGGATGGCAGAAATTATTGGGCAAGAACCAGAGAGAGTCCTGTGCCCTGTCAGGGCTCTCAAGTTTTATTTAGAAAAAATGAAAGAGACTCGAGGTCCTTCGGACAATCTGTGGTGTTCCGTCAAGAGACCAGACTTGCCTATGTCGAAGAACGCACTGGCGTTCTTTTTAAGAAGTACCATCAAGGAGGCTCATTCGTCCTGTTGAGATGGTGATCTTAGACTGTTAAGAGTTAATGCTCACGAGGTGAAGGCCATCGCAACCTCAGTGGCATTTCAAAAGAACATGGCACTCAGTGACATCCTGGGCGCCACCTTTTGGCGAAGCAACTCTGTGTTCGCTTCACACTACCTGCGGGATGTGAAGACGACATATGAGAACTGCTGCTTGCTAGGGTCATACATTTCCGCAGATACAATCTTGGGGGCAGGAGGTAGCACTCGTCCTATCCTGTAGAAAATGGTCAGGAAGAGTTTTTAATTTTGTTGTGTTTTTTGGTTGTTGGGTGGGCCGCCAGAGGCGGACTTCCCAGTCCTTAGCGTAAGTTAGGATATTTTAACTTTTGCTAGGCTTGGTCAGGTGGTGGTTTATTACTTCGTTGCCCTCATAGTATGGTCAATATGGTCTAGTCCCATTGTGGTCACGCCCCCGTTGACAGATCATCTAGAACTCACCAGCTATACAGATCACTACCTTGCTGGAGACTCTAGTAAAGCAGAAGCAGACTTAGGTGACAGTAATCACGAAGTCAGCTATGCTAATAGGTAAGGAACCAAGATGTCAATCATCTGCATGTAATTTGTTTCCTAAAATCCTATTCTGTCTCTTCCCACCTCCAATGGTGGGATTCAGCTATACATATATATATCTGACAGGTAAGTTTCATGAACAAAATGATATTGTTATGATACAATAAAGTTTGTTCATACTTACCTGGCAGATATATATAATCAAAGTACCCACCCACCTCCCCTCAGGAAATAGTGGCACTAGAAAATCTGAATAGAAAATGGGAATGGTTCCTGATACCCGCCTCCCAGCGGCGGGAATGGGTACTAACCACCTGACCTCCCACTGCGTGTGTCGTTAGTTTTGAAATTCTGTCGGACTTCGGAGAATACAGCTATATACGTATATATCTGCCAGGTAAGTATGAACAAACTTTATTGTATCATAACAATATCATTTATATGAATACTTACCTGGCAGTTATATATATATTTTAAGTCCCACCCACCTCCCCTCAGGAGACAGGTCGGGCAAGAGATGATCTGAGGAACAGAAAACGGGAATGATTCCAAGTACCACCCTATAAGGGTTGTTAAGCACCTAACCGAACACCTACCACTCGGCGGTTGCCGCGAGTTTTGATAAAATCTGCCGGACCGATAGAGACTATAGCTATATATATATAACTGCCAGGTAAGTATTCATAAAACTTTGTTTTATCATAAATACTTCATTTTTCTAGTATGTATGCAAGGGACTTTTGGCATCTGTGCTTGGTCACGAGTTATGTGGGACGACCCACATACCCCTCAACAACCTATGACTACGCCAGTTACTCTTACTGCCTGTAAGAGAGGACATAGTTTTATTCCTCTTTAAAGGCAGTTTGTATGCCCATTTTCCTTTCTTTCTGGGTCTGTGTGTGTGCATTTGCTGTTGATTGCATCATGTGGGTGGATATTATAGATATCTTTATTCCCCCTGTGAAGGTTTCTTTGGGATCTACTAAGAAACAAAGGATGTCCAGGAATCAGGAGCTTCCCTTGTTCGCAATTCCTAACTTTGGTGTACAGTGGATCCCCCGTACTTGTGTTCGGATTCGCGGACTCATGCATTTGCGGATTTCTCTCAGAAACATTTCCCCCCATTACTCGCGGAAAATTCGCCCATTCGTGGTATTTTTCTATGAGAAATCCACGTATTCCTGTTTTTTTTATCAATTTCATCATAAAATGCCCTTTTTGTTATAAAACTATTAAAACAACCTGGTTTTAAAATTATTAGTTGGTTTTTCTTGAGTTTTAACTAACAAAATAGGAGGTTTTAAGCATTTTTATAGGGGTTGCAACTGTTCGCGGGTTCTAACTATTTGGGAGGGGGGTTCTGGTACGCATCCCCGCGAGTATGAGGACCACTGTTTACAGATCCTCATTCAATGTGTATTGGGTGTAGAGAGAACGTACGTATGTACTATTACCAACCCATGCTCTATTTGTCGTTTTTAGTCGGTGGAATAATGGAAGAGGTTTTATGAGAAGGGTCAGTACAGGAGGAGGGAGACGACTTCAGACTCCCTTTTTGGGAGAATGATTTATTTTCTTCCTTTACTATACCTCCTTGTGATGCTGTCTCTGCCCTAGAGAGGCCTATTCCACATGTTTCATATGTATTAGAAACTTCCCATACTCCTTCTTGCTCATTCTCCCAACGATTTGTGGTTGGATGCATCAGGAGGGGTTTTGGTTGGTTTTTTTGCATAATTTTGCTGCTTCTTACCCTTTGGGGAGGGGTGGCATTGCCATCTTGGTCTTTTGTTCCAGTATCAGATGCACAGAGGAGGGTATGTGGGCTTTGCCAGGCCTACCCGGGGGTACCAACCTTGGATGGCGTATTGTCTCACTACATGGCGTCCCGCTTCCCTCCAATACTTCATGCTATGGGTGTTCCCCCAGGTCTACACCACATGGTATCGAACACCACAACATCTACAAGAACACACATGGCACCAATACCGTTATCACATTGGGACACACTTTAGCACGCCCACAGGTGTACCAACAGCCTCCGTGCATTTTCCATCAAGTGTGGTGATGTCACAGCCAGGAGCTGCAGTGACATCACAATCGTACATGGCGGCTGACATGACACCACAACCTACTCCACCTGCCCTCTCAGCTCCCATGATGATGCTATGACTACGCTTTCGAATTCAGTAGTACATACATTTATTGAGAAGCCGCAAGCTTTAGGATTACTGGGACATGCAAAAAGAAAATACTTGAGTCTTCCCCTTCTTGTGCTACTTCCTCCTCAAAGAATTCAGCTTTAGGATTACTGGGACATGCAAAAAGAAAATACTTGAGTCTTCCCCTTCTTGTGTTACTTCCTCCTCAAAGAATTCAGTTTCATCGTACTTCCCTGTTTCTCATGTGCGTTCTCCAGTTAAACGCTGAAGAATCAGGGGTTTCATGGCTTATCCTCGTGCCAAAAGGAGAAGAATAATTTCTTCATCTTCGAGCAGGGATTGTCACATCCCTATAAGACAGAAAGATCAAGATGTAGTTGTTAGCTGTGCAACGAAAGTTGACAGCCTTCTGTCTAATGTGGTAACACAGCTGAAGAAACATACGGACGAGGGGTGGACATTTCAACGGGTTCGGACATACGAGCAGCAGTTACTAATTGGACTACCAAGATCGCTGAGCAGGTATCTATTTCTCCTGTACATCCATTCAAGGTGAGGAGAAAGGATAAGAATGCTCCAGTCAAGAGATCACGAGTGTCTGTTTCGAGTGAGAGTCTCACATAGATGATAACATTCTTTCTATTACTAGGCAGTGGAATAGTGAGGTAGTAGTTTGTCCGTTGACTAGGTGTTTAAGGTCTAGATCTCCAACAGCGCTGTTACTGGGTATTCACCTGTAGCTGACAGCCGTACAAGCACTGTGTACGACGGGCATAACAGCCGTAATGCATCAAAAGATTTAGCAGACTGGAGAAATAATTGATCTTCTTGTTCTTGGTCAAGAGCGTGTTATTTATGAAGGATAGACTTTTTCTGTTTGTATATGTGTATTATAATATATTAGATTTTTGTTTCATTCCTGCCACAAAGTATTTGGTAATTTGCAGTTTGTTCATGAAACTTACCTGTCAGATATATATATATAGCTGTATTCTCCGAAGTCCGACAGAATTTCAAAACTCCCGGCACACGCAGTGGCCGGCCAGGTGGTTAGTACCCATTCCCGCCGCTGGGAGGCGGATATCAGGAACCATTCCCATCTTCTATTCAGATTTTTCTCTGTCGCCGGTCGGTAAACAACTGTTTACAGACCTCCGCCTAGGATTTTGAAAACTTCTTTTTGCCTTGATTATCCTGATTGACTTTTGGTTTTTTGTTTGGACTGGATTGTTGGCTTGGCATACGCGATAGTGGTTTGATTTGGATTTTGGCTTTGACTTTTCTTTAAATACAATGTCTGGATCTAGTTCTACTAGTTTCAGAGTGTGTGGTGTGCAAGAATGTAAAGTGAGGCTACCGAAAGCTTCAGTAGACCCTCACTCTGTGTGCACGAAATGTAGAGGTCATGTATGTTTGTTGAACGATAGATGCATCGAGTGTGAGGATTTGACAGATCTTGATTGGAAGGCGTATGATTCGTATGTAAGAAAACTTGAGCGCGATAGAATCAGGAGGTCTTCCTCCAGAAGTGCTTCTGTGAATAGAAGTCAGGGTAATATTGTATCTCCATCGAATCCCCCTGTAGATTTAATTCAACTTAACCCTGTAGTGTTGCCTTCGGGCAATCAGGAAGTGTCTACAGAAGGAAATGTGCTCTCTACGATCATGGAGTCGATTCGTGCCCTGGAGTCAAAAGTGCTCGCGCTACAATCAAATGCGAAGTGCAATGAAAGTGTTGGTGCATCTAGTTTTGTGGAGGGGGCGTCAGATCGGTCCCATATTGCCTCCAGGTCTAGACCTCTGCCGGACTCCCAGGACATAGGGAGTGGGCAAGTCGAAAGCCGAAGGAGGGTTACGGGAACTAAAAACCGGTCTGACGTCCCTTCGGCAGAATCTGTGGATGCGTCCCAGACTGCCAAGGATCATGCACGGGCACGAGTCCTTAAAGAGTGTTTCTCGTCCTCCGAGGCGTCCTCCCCTCACCGGGGCTGGAGCTCTCGGAGAACCTCTCACGGAGAGAGCGGCAAGGGCGCAAGACGTCGCACAGGCGGCCATCGTCCTTGTCGCCCTCTTAAGAGAGGTTTTAGAGAAGAGGACGCTTCACGTCCTTCTTATCAACCTTTTAATTCGTCACCTGAATATTTTGAAGCCTTCCCACCACAGAAAAGGACCAAGACTTCATCGGAGGAGGACGCTCGCTCTAGATTTGTTCCTGAGACGAAGGAGAGGGCGTCCCCTCGCCCGTCTTCCTCTCACAGGATTAGTCCTCCTGATCAAGAATTTTCTCCGTCAAGGGAGATTTTAATGGGTATGCAGAAACAGTTGGCTACCTATTTTGCAAAGAGAGAGACAGAACCCGGTCGGAGGAGGAAGGACCGGTGGCTGCCTGTTAAGAGAACCAGACAATCCCCGGCTCCTTCTCCTCGTTCTTCGGCTTCTTTGTCACCTTCTAGCAGCCGACTCATTCGAGAACGTGAAAGCATTCCTTTTGAGAGAGCGTCTAGGAGAGATGAGTATGGCAAAGACGTGAGTTGTCGCACAGGCGGCCGGCGTCTTTGTCAAGAAGTCGGGAACGTCCAGGAATCTCCGACGGACGATCATTGTTCTAAGTATTTCTCTCGTGCACGTCAAGAGAGCGAAGCTCGCCAAGATCAAGAGCCTCGTAAGGACGTTTCTGAAGGCGCACGACGCGCTCGACGACCTGCATTTGTCGTTATGAAAGACGATGTTAGAGAAGCTAGACGTCCTTCTTTGCTAATCAGGACGCTTTTGAGGAAGCGTCAAATGACATTCGACGTCCTGTTCATCGAAACGTTCGCCAGGACGTTCGGGAAGACGCTTCGCAGGACGCACAGCGTCATACGCATCAGGACACTCTCCAGGACGCTCGGGAGGACGCCTCGGAAGAATTTTTAAGTCCGAAGCGTTATGATGTTCCACAAGAACTTAGAGTGTCGAAGATAACTGGGAAACAGAAACGGATTGATACTTCTAACCCTTCTTCAGACAGAGGCACCCTCTTGCGAACGGGGCCTCAAGGATTAATAACATCGCGATCTTTGAAGGACACTGCTGCTAAAGGAAAAGAATCGTCTAGTGATTCATGTCCTACGGACGATGAAGAACCAACAACGTCATCCGCCTCGGATTACAAGACGTTAACGCATCTTCTGAAAAACTTGTTCCCGGATAAGTTTCAAGCACCGGTTCCTTGCTCTCCGCCTTCACAGTTGGCCTCATCGAAAGCCAGGAAAGCTCCTGGCTTCGTTAAGATGGCCACCTCGCTCTCTGCGAAGAGAGCATTTAAGAGAATCCAAGATTGGATGGACTCAAGGAAGGCGAAGGGCAACACTTCCTTTGCTCTTCCTCCATCAAGACTAAGCAGGAGAGCGGGAATCTGGTACGAAACGGGAGAAGAAGCGGGATTGAAAGCACCGTCTTCCTCTCAGGGCGATTTCGCTAACTTGGTTGACGGTCCGAGGAGGTTGTACCTATCATCAGCAAAGGTTTCCTGGACTATGTCGGAAACGGATCACCATCTGAAAGGCATCTTCAAGACTTTAGAAGTGTTGAACCTCTTGGATTGGTGCTTGGGGGCCCTGGACTTACAATCCAGAAGTCAAGACTCGATTTCGTTGGAAGAATTATCAAGCGTGTTGGCCTGTATGGATAGAGCAGTAAGGGATGGCTCTGATGAACTGGCATCCCATTTCGCTACTGGGCTGCTAAAGAAGAGAGCTCTGTACTGCAGCTTTGCGGTGAAAGCGGTGTCTCCTGCGCAGAAGGCAGAATTGTTGTTTGCCCCTTTTTCTAAACATCTTTTCCCGCAGTCCATGATAAAGGATCTGTCGGTTAACCTGTAGGAAAAGGCAACGCAGGACCTCTTAACACAGTCTTCCAGACGTCCTACAGCCCAGGCTTCTACTTCAGCCGCTCAAGCCTCCAAGGAGAAGTTTAAGCCCTTTCGTGGAGCGCCTTCCTCGAGAGCTTTCCCGCGAGGAAGGGGGCTCTCTAGAGGCAAGGCTTCATCAAAAAGCAAAGAAAAAAATTGACATTTCTGCCCTTCAGGCACCGGTCGGAGCGAGACTCACATCTTTTGCTCATGCGTGGAGAATGATAGGGTCGGACACCTGGTCCCTCGATATAATAGAGAGAGGTTACAAGATCCCTTTCCTCTTTGCTTCTCCATTGAGCACAAAGCCTATAGACCTGTCGCCCTCATACCAGCCGGAGAGGCAACAGATTTTGCTCGACCTTTTAGACCAAATGTTGGAGAAGAGAGCCGTAGAAGAAGTCCTAACGTTAGATTCCCCAGGCTTCTACAACCGGTTATTCCTGGTTCCGAAGCAGTCTGGGGGATGGAGGCCTGTCCTAGACATCAGCAGGCTGAACCTTTTTGTGAGAAAAGAAAAGTTCAGGATGGAAACGTCCCAGTCTGTACTAGGGGCTTTGAGACCAGGAGACTGGATGGTGTCATTGGATCTCCAGGACGCGTATTTCCATGTCCCAATTCATCCTCAATCAAGAAAATTCCTGAGATTCGTCTTAAGAGGACAGGTCTTCCAGTTCAGGGCTCTATGCTTGGTCTAAGTACGGCGCTGATGATATTCACTCTCCTCATGCGGAACGTAGCGAAATGGCTTCACCTGTCAAAAATAAGTCTCTCTCTTTACCTGGACGACTGGCTAATCAGATCGTCTTCGGAGTCAAGGTGCCTGGAGGACCTTCAAACGACGTTACAGCTGACAAAGGCCCTGGGCCTAATAGTCAATTACGAGAAGTCCCATCTGATCCCCACACAGTCCATCGTGTATCTGGGGATTCAGATGGATTCAGTGGCTTTTCAAGCTTTTCCATCAAAGGAACGTCAGCAGAAATGCTTAGAAAAAGTGTCAGCCTTCTTAGGGAAGGAAACATGCTTGGCAAAGGAATGGATGAGTCTGCTGGGAACCATTTCCTCGCTGGAGAAGTTTGTTTCCCTGGGGAGGTTGCACCTCAGGCCGCTCCAGTTTTTTCTAGCAGAAAACTGGAGGTACAAGCAAGATCTAGACACGACATTGATAATTACCCAATCGGTCAAGGATCATCTGAAGTGGTGGCAAGATCCAGTCAAGCTATCAGAAGGACTGTCCCTCAGCCTTTTGAGCCCCGACTTAGTGTTATTTTCAGACGCTTCCATGGCGGGCTGGGGAGCAACACTAGGCAAGGAGGAAGTGTCAGGCCTCTGGAGAGGGGAACAGAGGTCTTGGCACATAAACCTGAAAGAATTGGAAGCCATTCGGTTGGCTCTCCAATTCTTCGAGGAACGAGTGGTGGGCCGAGTTGGCCAGATCAACTCGGACAACACCACAGCTCTCGCTTACATAAAAAAACAGGGGGGGACACACTCTCGGTCCCTGTTCGAGATAGCAAGAGACATCCTCCTATGGGCGAAAGCTCGGAACATAGTAATCCTAACGAGATTCGTGTCGGGAGTGCAAAATGTCCGGGCGGATCTTCTAAGCCGCCAACATCAGCTGCTTGCCACGGAGTGGACTCTCCATCTAGAGGTCTGCCAAGTACTATGGAAACTTTGGGGACACCCGCTTGTGGACCTCTTCGCAACCTCAAAAACGAAGAGGCTTCCTATTTATTGCTCACCGGTTCTCGACCCGGAAATGATAGCAATAGACGCCATCCTATGGGACTGGACGGGGATGGACGTCTACGCCTTTCCCCCGTTCAAACTGTTAGGAGAGGTAATCAGGAAGTTTGCGGCATCTCCGGGAGCGAGAATGACGCTAATCGCCCCATTTTGGCCTTCAAGCGACTGGTTCACGGAGGTCATGTCTCTTCTAGTAGACTTCCCAAGAACCCTTCCAGAGAGAGCCGATCTTCTCAGACAGCCCCACTTCGAGAGGTACCACGGAAACCTCTCCGCTCTGAGTCTGACTGCGTTCAGACTATCAAAAAGTTGGCCAGAGTGAGAGGTTTTTCAAGACCAGTGGCAGAGGCTATTGCCAACGCTAGAAGAGCTTCCTCTCAGGCAGTGTATCAATCTAAGTGGGCTGTCTTCAGGAAGTGGTGTAGGAAGAAAGGTATTTCCTCCTCCACGACCTCTGTGAGCCAGATCGCTGATTTTCTCCTACATCTGAGAAATGTGGACAAACTTGCAGTGCCCACAATCAAAGGTTATAAAAGTATGTTGTCAGCTGTCTTCCGTCACAGAGGGTTAGACCTGACAAATGATAAAGACCTTCACGATCTTTTGAGGTCCTTCGAAACATCGAAAGTACCGCAACCGAAGGTCCCATCATGGAACCTTGACGTAGTTCTGAAGTTCATGATGTCGAGTCCATTTGAACCTCTGCATGCTGCCTCGTTGAAAAACGTTACAAGAAAGGCGATTTTCCTAACCGCTCTTGCCACAGCGAAAAGGGTTAGTGAAATTCAAGCAATGAGTAAATATGTGGGCTTCAGGGGACACAATGCAGTGTGCTCCCTGAGCCCTGCCTTCTTAGCGAAGAACGAGAACCCTTCGAACCCCTGGCCGAAGACCTTTGAAATCAAGGGGTTAACAGAGTTCATCGGACGTGAGCCAGAGAGAGTCCTGTGCCCTGTCAGGGCTCTCAAGTTTTATTTGCAGAAAACTAAAGACTGCCGGGGTCCTTCAGAAAATCTGTGGTGTTCTGTTAAGAGACCTGACTTTCCTATGTCTAAAAATGCACTGGCATTCTTTTTACGAAGCACCATCAGGGAGGCCCATGCGTCCTGCCCAGATGGTGATCTGAAACTTTTGAAAGTAAAAGCCCATGAGGTGAGAGCTGTCGCAACCTCAATGGCGTTTCAAAAGAATATGGCACTCAGCGATATCCTAAGTGCTACTTTTTGGCGAAGCAACTCTGTGTTCGCTTCACATTACCTGCGGGATGTGAAGACGGCATATGAGAACTGCGAGTCGCTAGGACCATAATATCCGCAGAAATGTTATTGGGGGCAGGAAGCAGCACGAATCCTATCCTATAGAAAAGGGATAGGTGTGGTTTTGATTTTATGGTGTTGGTTTATGGTTGAAGGGTTGGTCGCTTGAGGCGCTTTCCCTTTCTTTAGCCTAGAAGTTATGGGACTAACTTCGATAGGTTAGGTCAGGTGGTGGTTTTTAGCTTCGTTGCCCTCACAGTATGGTCAATATGGTCTAGTCACATTGTGGCCACGCTCCCGTTGACAGATCATCTAGAACTCACCAGCTATATAGGTCACTACCTTGCTGGAGACTCTAGTAAAGCAGAAGCAGTCTTGGGTGACAGTAATCACAAAGTCAGCTATGCTAACAGGTAAGGAACCAAGATGTCAATCATCTGCATGTAATTTGTTTCCTAAATCCTTCTATTCTGTCCCTTCCCACCTCCAATGGTGGGATTCAGCTATATATATATCTGACAGGTAAGTTTCATGAACAAAATGTTATTGTTATGATACAATAAAGTTTGTTCATACTTACCTGGCAGATATATATAATTAAGTACCCACCCACCTCCCCTCAGGGGACAGTGGTATGAAAAATCTGAATAGAAGATGGGAATGGTTCCTGATATCTGCCTCCCAGCGGCGGGAATGGGTACTAACCACCTGGCCGCCCACTGCGTGTGCCGGGAGTTTTGAAATTCTGTCGGACTTCGGAGAATACAGCTCTATATATATCTGCCAGGTAAGTATGAACAAACTTTATTGTATCATGACAATAACATTTTTTTCTTTCACAGGACCAAACAGCCCATTTTCTTGGATGCAGGAATGTGTTGAGAGGCTGATACCAAATGAATTGTCTCCTGACCGAGCAAAGGTAAGGGGTTCCGTCCAACATTAAATTAAAGTATTTGTGAAAAGCTTATTATGTATTTACTTTATAGTCTAGGACTATAACTGTAACTGTTAAATTTACAAAGGAGGAGATATGTTCCATCCATATCTCACAATAAAGAATAATTCCAGAGTATTGCAGAAACTTAAAAAAGGTACCAAAAGTCTGGTTGAAAACAATGCAAAGGCTCATATGGAGCTTTAGTGAAACTTCTCATGACCAAGGAAACATCCCACGTCAGAGGCTTGAGCTCTCTAGGAGAACTCAACTACTCAAACCCCTTATCTAGCAAGGAAAGTTCCCAGGAAGAGATGTCAATACCTCTAAGGCGTAACACTAAACTCAGGGCCACCCTGTAGCCTCTAATGGCAGAAACAGACAAACGTTTCTCATCTCTGAGGAAGGTCAAAAAGTCTGCTATGTGCTGAATAGAGGTTCCGAGTGGAGAAAAACCCCGTTTACGACAGCAATCACAGTAGATCGCCCATTTGCCTTGGTGTACTGTAGAGGTTGACCTTCTGAGACTGCTGGACGTATGTCTTGCTGTCCTCTGAGAAAAGCCTCTTGCTTGAAGGAGAGACTTGATTGCCTCCAACTGTTAAGAGACAGGGATTTTACTGACTGGTGGAACCTTTCCACATGCGGCTGACACAGGAGATGCCGCCAGGGGGGAATTTACCTCGGAACTTCTGACAACAACGACAGCAGATCTGGAAACCATTCCTCCTGAGGCCACAGAGGGGCTACCAAAGTCATCCTGAGATTCTGCAAACTCATTAACCTGTTCAGGACTTGACGGATCAAACAAAACTGAGGGAAGGCATACACCTCCAGGTTGTCCCAGGGATGTTGGGACTCGTCCTCCACTAACACTAGAGGATCCAGATCCACTGAACAGAATATCTCCGGTTTCCTGTTGAACCGGGTCACAAAAAGGTCCAGCATGGGTCTCCCCCAAACTTGGAAGAGCTTGTCTGCTACTACCTGATGAAGGGACCATTCTGTGCCTAGGATCTGATCCCGACAACTGAGCTTGTCTGCGACCATATTCCGTTTGCCTGGGATATACCTGGCTGAGAGCTCTACCGAATTGCTGACCGTCCACTGGTGAACCTCAACGGTACCTCAACGGTCAAGGCGTGAAGTTGACGTGAAACCAGGCCCCCCTGCTTGTTCACGTAAGCAATCACCGTGGTTTTGTCCGACATGAAAACAGAAAGATCCTCTAGTACTTTCTCCTGAAACTCCTTCAGACCCAGAAAGGCTGCCTTCAACTCCAAGGCGTTGATATGCTGCTGCTTGTCCTCCAAACGCCTGAAGCAATGAGGCTGCCTAAATGAGCCCCCCAACACTGAACATGGGGTCTCCATCTTGAACCTCATTTTCCTGATGAAATGAGTCAAGGTGATAAGTCAATTACAGGCCTCCAACCTCTCGACACCTTGGGCACCAAGAAGATGTGCCTGAAAACCCCGGAGATGGACATACCACTTCCTCTATCGTATCCTTGTCCAGCATCTTCTGCACTTTCTCCCAGAGAGCCAGGAACTTCAGAGAATCTGGGGGATACACCCTCCTGAGCAAAGGCTTGTCCAAGAGCGGGGGAGAGAAGTTGAATGGCAGTAGATACCCCACCCAAAGGACATCTGCCACCCACTTCTCCACCCCATAACTCCACCACTTGGCCCACTGGCCCTCCAGGCACCCTCCCACCCGTGGCACAGGAGAGGGAGAGGCGTCTAACCTATCAACAAACCCCTTTACATCTGCCCCTGGGGCCCCTTCTTGACTTAAAAGAGCAGGAGCGAAAGGGATGTTGGTCCTCTGACCTAGGCTGGGATGAATGGGGAGGCCTGCCAAAACTGAACTCCTTGACGGCCTACCAGGCGATGACCTTTATGAATGCTGCTGGGCAGGGGGAGGAGGAGGAGCCGGACATCTTCAAGGATGAGACTGACTTTGACACAGCCTGGTGCACTAATCTGTCCTGCGTGTCAGGCCGGCGCTGGTCTATTGCATCCTCCAGCCCATTCCGAGGGAACAGAAATTGAGATTCCAAGAGATCCCCATTCCTCAGTGCCAGCAAGGACTCCGTGTCAACCGATCTTTCCATCCTGGACAAAGCCTTGTCTCTTCTAATCAGGAGAAGGTTAGCCCATAAATTAACACTTGAGGTTTGCAAGATACATGAATGCCTTGTCTCCAGACTGCAACAAACTGGCAAGAGAAGAAGCGCTCAACAACCCCAATGGGGACCTGTCAGATGCTATCCTGGCAATGACTGCCGACCAGAAGTCCAACCAAGAAACCATCTGCAACATGGAGGCTGCCATAGACTCCAAAGCTGAGGCATCCGGCGGAGACAAGGATGGAGCCACC
This sequence comes from Macrobrachium nipponense, assembly GCF_015104395.2. Taxonomy (NCBI): domain Eukaryota; kingdom Metazoa; phylum Arthropoda; class Malacostraca; order Decapoda; family Palaemonidae; genus Macrobrachium; species Macrobrachium nipponense. Next base: position 29,906,874 of record NC_087209.1, on the reverse strand, counting down.
AACCTCACCTGCTCCAAAGTCAACCCCGGCTTCAGACGAATGACATTCGGGTTAAGATGACATGACATCAAGTAGGCAGAGTTTGTAGCATGTACTTCCTATGCTTCGTGAGAGGCGGGAGAAGCAACTTGGCAGAGCCCCTTGAGCGAAGCGATCCGTCCCGATCTGAAACAGAGGCGTTTACCTTATGTAAGACCAACTGGACATGCCCCGATAAGGGAAGTTGAAATGATGACTTAGGACCTTGCGTAGTTCCCAGCAAGGCTTCCAAGCAGGAAGGAGCAAAAGACGACCGAGCCTGAGTCCTGCTCTCCAAATTGTTGAACCCATGAATGAGATCGACAACTTCTGTAAAGGAAGACAAAAACTCTTGCATGTCGCCCTCCTCCTGCTCCGGCAATGGAGACCGACGACGAGAAGAATGTGCAGGCTTATCTAAAGTGCCTTCTTCGTGTAAACCAACAGAAGAGCCAGTAGCCAAACAGCCTGAAACGCCAACCAACCTGTCTGGGCTGGATCCAAATGCCAACTCCTGCGATGAACTAACCACAACACTAGGGACATCACTACGCACACTCCCAGTAGATGACACCCGTGTGTGGCCGCGTACATGCATGTGCAGGGTGGACACACGTATGTGCAAAGGTGAAGTGTCGAACACTCAAATAGAATGAGATTCCGCGGAGTCAAACCCTGGGAAGTACCAGAGAGAGGGGCAGGCAAACACTCCTGCTGCACTGTCTCCACTCTCACAACTTTCAACCTCTCAGGCACCTTGAGATTCTTACGGCGACGAACAGGCCCTGGTGTTGGAGAAGCGGAAGAATTTGCAACTTGTGCACAAACATGGGAGGTTGCAACACACTTGCAACTCAATGCAGAGGGCAAAGCAGCCACTGCAGATCGCACAGGGGAAAAAACACCAACACTCACAGGAACATGGGCGTGCTGCTCCCCACTCCAAGACAAAGAAGGGGCAAAGTCCTTAGCCTTCCAACGCTTGATACACCGAGGCGGCAGAGATGGGGGAGAAGGAGAGGAAGACAGCACTGGCTCCTTACACAATCTCTTTGCAGGAGGCGGGGGCGACACAACACGCTTGGTTCCAGTCCTCCCAGCAAACCTATCTTCTAAAACCGAGTCCAGTCTCTTAAGAACCACCTGACTTAAAGCCTCAGACGGATCAGCAAGAGAAAGAACTGACAAGATGGAAGGGAGATGCAGCAAACTGGATGACAGAGATGACGTCACGGCAGCAAACGATGACGACACAGACAAGTGACCACTGGCGGAAGGATACAAAATGGCTGACCCCGTGATGTCACCAGCGGGGCTAACGCCACACTTCCCTCTGACTCGAAGAAGTGGTAATCGTCACTGGTGGAGCAATGCAATATGGCTGACCTCGGCTACCAACGAAAACGAGGCCAGGTGGAGGGGGGGAGACTGGACAGTGTGAGGAGGGGGTTGGCGAGCATCCAAGAAGCGCGTCAGTAAACCCTCCAAGGAGGGTGGACCCTGTAGCCCAAGCAACCCCCAGAGCACTGCCATTTTGTATGCCTCTGATTCTGAAACAAAAGAAACATGAAAAAGCCTCCTCCCTCTCGGGAATTAAATTAACTCCCAAGGAAGGGGGGACATTGCATAATAAATCAGCCTGAGGGCCTCCCGATATTTCCAACGACGAATCAATGGAAGGAAAGGAAGGAAATATAGGCACAACACTAGCATGGGGTGTGACAGCGGCAGGAGACGAAGCATCGGGAAGAGGAGAATAAAATCCCTTCCACAAAGGAAGAGTAGGAACTCTATGATGCTCCCTCTTACTATAAAATAACTTCCACTGCTCTCTAGACCACGCACGGGATTCCGTGCAGGGATTCATTATTTCACAAATGTTAGAACGACACCTACTACAAATGATGTGAGGATCTGTCGCTGAAGAAGCCAAAAAACGAGAACACGGGAAACTTGTCGAGGCTGAGAAGGAGCAGAAGAAGCCTGATAAAAGCACACACACACAGAAACACAAGCGAAAACAGGCAATGAACTGGGTAAAGGCCGAGAGAGGTCAACCACAATTCTCGTCCAGGCGGTTAAGAAAAAGACTGAGCACCGTGGCGTGGGTGCGTGGTCCTTGACCACTTTTCACCCGATATACGCACGCGTTGCCAGATCTCACAAGATTCCTTGCTTTCATCTGTGATTTAACCGGATCCAGTTAGATGCTAGAAATTATCCTATTGTTAAGACCTCAGATTTGTAGTTATGAAAAATACAAATTGTCCTAGAAAAGTTGTCATTTTCCCAAAAAGCCCCTTATAGAATCTGACCTTTAGCTGCCCCTTTAAAAATTTAGATATTTCGGCCAGTGGTTTAACTATTTAGTAATGATAACAAAAAGAATTCAAATTCCAGTGAGGCAGAGTATTGTCTTATCATTTTAATAAGTGTGATGCTTATGGGATCATATTTTACAGTAGTAGAATTTCAAGTAACGTTTTAGATTTGGTTACTGTTATCAGTGTAATGAGTAAACACCTTTAAGATAGGAAAATTATTTATTTGAAAACTATGATGAAAGTTTGATAATTTTACAAATATTCAGGTGATGATGTTTTAATCAGAAAAACAACACAAGATTTACAAAGCTCACTCAATAGAGTTGGAACTTGAAATAATCTAAGAAAAACAGAATTAACGAGGACAGAGAATTGAGTGAGGAAGTTACATTTGAATGGAGATAATGTTAATGAGGTATAATCAGTCAGATAGTTAGAAGTGTAAGATAAGTGTTGTATTGTTCTTCGGTTGAATTTATAGATTTTATTGGTTTAATGTGTTTATATTAAATGCAAGAATAGGCAAAGGTTTTATTCATATTTTACTGAAATCCATACCGTTTTATACCTATTATTATTGATATTAAAAGAGAAGATAGTGTATGTTGCATATGTGTCCTTTGAATCTCTGAAATTTAATTTCAAACAAAGCATGTATGCAACATTGGAATTTCATAGTATTCCCTTATTTTTATGCTTCATTATATTATGTAGATAGTATTTATTTCATGTTATTGGCACCGTTGAATCAAGGTGTTTATGCCGTTATAGTTCATATCCTTGTTGATTGATTGATTGATTATGAAATTTAGGTTTTGAGGACCAAGCTCCAGAACCCATCAGGATTATTCAGCACCCTAATGAAGTTGAAAGTAGTATATAAATTAATATGATTAATTATGAATAAGTGAATGATAACAGTGTTCAAATATGAATGTAAAAACTGAAGCATGATGAATGATAGAACCAATAAAAAATAAATAATCATCAAATTTTTTTTTAAAAGTACGTATATACTTTACAAAATAAATATGACTCAAATCTTTACTAAATATATTAAAATCATATCTTATTAAAATAACCAGATTCTTCCAGATAACCCATAAGGTTATCTACCTCAATGCCATCACAGTGAGCACAAACTGGGTCACTAGCTCCCTCTAAAATATAACTATGGGTGAAGCAGGTATAGCCAATCCTAAGCTGTGTTAAGATGATCTCTAATCTTCTGATCCTTGTTGATCATAATGTTTGTGTCTACCTCGACAGTTATATTTCTTATACAGTATACTGTACAGTAATGCAGCATTTTTTTTTTTTTATTACAGATTCTTCTTGGCCTTAATTTGTATGGATTGGACTACACTGTGACTGGTGGAAGCCATGTACTTGGTAACCAGTATGTTGATATTCTAGCAACTTATAAACCAAAGTTTTCTTTCGATCCAGAATCTCAAGAACATTATTTAGAGTACAAGTAAGTGTCTCATTAATCTTTTATGTTTTTAATGATATTTTTAGCACATGCATATCTAGTTTACTTGTATTTATGAAAATAATACTTTTAGTCTGCAAAAAATTTAAAGAATTGTGGTTTCCTATCAGTCAGCCTTCATTTTGGAAGCACTTAGAATCAGAAACATTTTTAAGAGACAGCAGTATGGTAGGAAAGTTTCTTAGTCAAAAACAACTGACACAGCGTAAACCAATAAGGTGGACTAAACTTAATTATTGGACAATTTAAATAAAACTAAATAATATATATGTATTTTAGTAAGTATTTATTATTGTAATTTTCCTGTGCAATTACCTATCATGTCAATTCCTAACACTTAAAATGTTGGTTGATAAGGACAGGTGTTCTTTCAGAGACAACCTCGCCAGTGATAACCCAATCACTGAATAGGTGATGCAGAGCTTGCCTAATCTGTTACCGAATAGTCCCGCCCTTGGAATTCTGAAATTTTTAATAGCTCTGTTGAAACCACTTTCCAATTATAAATTTAATGAGCCAACAAACTTTAAATATTAGTGTCAAAGATTTGAGGAACTAGAATTAATTAGATTCTAGGTCCCTACAACTGATTTTCGTAATGAGTCTTCCAGATTTCTAATAGAAATGTTCAATAAACCCCCTTTTTTAGCAGCCTTAGGCACCCGTTAAGCGTGTGAGCAATATGTTCCTTTACCCTCAGTTTTTTAACTAAAAACGAGACACCGGCCAAACCTTGGCATTGTTCATTTTCAATAAAAAGCTTGATGGACATCTGAGGTCCTGAGGAGGAAGAAAGGACTTTGTCCGGTTAGGGCGCAAAGGTAATTTACATAGAACAGAGAGGATTCGCAGCACATCAAGCAATCTCTGGTGCTCAGTAAAAAGAAATCCCTCTCACCCCCTCTCAAAAACATAACGAAGCTCCAAGCTGAGCTGGTTCCTCTCTTACCCCAAAAGTGGGCAGGGTCAGTCGCTTAGCCAAACAAACTAGCGCTACCGAAAATTTCCAAATTTCTAGCTGCCAACAAGTAAAACTTTAGCTATGTAATTATAAAAATGTCATCTTCATGTCTGAATTATTTTTCTTTTCAGAACCAAAAATGGACGTCACATAGTTTTCTACCCAACACTGCATTCTATTCATGTGAGAGTTCAGTTGGCAAAAGAACTTGGTACTGGTATATCCCTATGGGAAATTGGGCAAGGACTCGACTATTTTTATGACCTTTTGTGAGGTTCAGTATCATCTCTGGGTAATAGTTTAAAAGGTTTTTATAGTGGAAAAAATTTAAGTAATATAGTAATTTAGTTTTATAGGGCAGGCAATTGTTAGAATTCCCATCTAGGAACATTTATCTATTTTTATAAAATATCCTTAAATTTCTTAGGACTTGCTGAAAGAAAATTTGAATTTACATCTTGATAAATTCTGTTTAGAATGGCCTCTCTTCTGATTATGATCTGGCTTTAATAAAACTGAAATGTTTATGAAAGTAAATTTATATGTAGTTTACAACATTGCTCAATGGATTACACATTTATTACGAATCACATATAAAGCACACTTAAATACATTCATCACAGGTTATTTCATAAATGAGTTTTCAGGTATTTTAGCATTTGTGCAAGACCCTCAGTGGTACATTATTATTATTATTATTATTATTATTATTATATTATTATTATTATTATTATTATTATTATATTATATATATAATTTTTTTTGTGGTCTATCATAGTCCTCCAATTCGACTGGATGGTAATATTGTGGGGTTCCAGGTTGCATCCTGCCTTCTTAGGAGTCCATCACTTTTCTAACTATGTGCAGTGTTTCTAGGAGCACACTCTTCTGCACGAGTTCCTTTATTATTATTATTATTATTATTATTATTATTATTATTATTATTATTATTATTATTATTATTATTATTATTATTGTTGTTATTGTTGTTAATTATTATTATTATTATGATTATTATTATTTATTATTATTTATATTATTATTATTATTATTATTATTAGTTTGTTGTTGTACTTAGGAAGCAGACCCTCTCTCAAGCATACTTTAATAAAAGTAATGGCTACTTCAGCAGCATTACACTTGTAGAGATTCTTCTCTATTTTGCGAATAACTGCTCTTTCCGTGCTACTTAAACAGGCTAGTAGCGCTCCTATAGAGGTCATGGTCAAATACAAGGTCAAAATAGGTGTATATATTTGAATTTTACAGATAAACTATGATACCATAATCATCAGTCATTAACGATTTTCTCTCTCTCTCTCTCGCATCTTCTTCTCTCTCTTATCTTCTCCTCTCTCTCTCTGCTCTCGCTCGTCTTTCTTTAAAGCGAGCTTTTGTCTGGAGCTGCCAGACATCCTCGGGCTGGGAAGCTGAGGGTGGACTGATCTTGGTGTGGTGTCTGTCCTCCTTATATCTGGTTGACAGCAGGGGGTCTGCCCCATGCTTGTCTCCTATTGGCTGGTGGTGGTGAGTCTTTGATTTCATTGGTTGGCTGAGCCAGGTCTCAAGCCACTTTCTTCGAGCCGATGGTTATGTTGCAGCATAGCCTGCAGCCGTCTGGACCTCCTGAGGGGCGCTGTAACATTGATGGGCGTTGCGCTACGCTGTGGGACATCACAGCTAATTTGATTTCCATCGGCTGCAGGAGTACCTCGTTTGGGGGCGTTGTCTTCCGTGGAGTTGTCGTGATTGGTGGTATCATTGTTGGTGGCAGGTCTTCTCATACTCGTAGGGAGGAGAAATTCTTCCTGCATCATATTCAGTGTAGGTTTTATTTGCTGGATGAGGAGCGCCTCCAGCAGGCGCAACCGACGGGCATCAGGGGCCTTCCCGATGATTTTCGTGTTCTGTATGATGACATCACGCCCGCACCAAACATCAGGAGGCCATCTCCTGGGCTGTCACACCACCAATCACGACAACTCCACGGAAGACAACACCCCCGAACGAGGTACTCCTGCAGCCGATGGAAATCAAATTAGCTGTGACGTCCCACAGCGTAGCGCAACGCCCATCAACATTACAGCACCGCTCAGGAGGTCCAGGCGGCTGCAGGATATGCTGCAACGCAACCATCGGCTCAAAGAAAGTGGCTTGAGACCTGGCTCAGCCAACCAATGAAAACAAAGACTCACCGCCACCAGCCAATAGGAGACAAGCATGGGGCAGACCCCCTGCTGTCAACCACAGATATAAGGAGGACAGACACCACACCAAGATCAGTCCACCCTCAGCTTCCCAGCCCGAGGATGTCTGGCAGCTCCAGACGAAAGCTCGCTTTAAGATAGAGAGAGAGAGAGAAAATCGTTAATGACTTTGATGACTATGGTATCATAGTTTATCGGTAAAATTCAAATATATACACCTATTTTGACCCTGTATTTGATCATGACCTCTATAGGCGCGCTAATAGCCTGTTTAAGTGGCATGGAAAAAGCCGCTATTTGCAAAATAGAGAAGAATCTCTACAAGTGTAACGCTGCTGAAGTAGCCATTACTTTTAATAAAGTATATTATTATTATTATTATTATTATTATTATTATTATTATTATTATTATTATTATTATTATTATTATTATATTATATTATATTATATTATATTACAAAAATGAAATCCTTAATGAGCTAGCACAGGCAAAGAAAAATGTAGATTTTGAAAATGTGACCGCAGAATGCTACAATTTTTAACCAGAGTTGGTGGGGTTATTTTACAAATGGAGTCACATAGAGATACAGTGGTCCCCCCGTATTCGCGGGGGATGCGTACCAGACCCCCCCTTGAATAGTTAGAACCCGCGAATGTTTGGAACCCCTATGAAAATGCTAAAAACAGCCTATTTTGTTAGTTAAAACTCAAGAAAAACCACTAAAAATTTTCATACTTGGTTTTTTTAATAGTTTTATCACAAAAAGTGCATTTTATGATGAAATTCATCATAAAAACCAGGAATATGTGGATATTTATCATAGAAAAATACCACCAATGCGCGAATTTTCCGCGAATAATGCGGGGGAATGTTCCCCAGAGAAATCTGCGAATGTGTGAGTCCGCGAATCTGGAGAACGCGAATACGGGGGGTCCACTGTATGTGGTATCCAATGCTATGAAGCAGACTGAGATGGTTTGTAGATACAAAGAAAAGGGATGAAGAATATTTGGTAAGAAAAATCACAGATGTGAAGCAGGATGAAGACCTTAAGGAAGGTCCTGGAAATCGTGGAAGAAGGTCACAGTTGAAGACTTTAACTAGATTGGATGCGAGGTGTAATGCAGGTAAGACAGGAGGAAGGAAGAGAACGCATTACTTGTCACCCCATAAAGGGAAAATCTGACATATAAATGTTCATGATGATTTTGAAGAAGATTTACACAAAAGGCATGGACCCTGTGTCCTTAGTATACCAGGTCATTTCATACATGATAAATGCACTAATAAAAGGACAGGTACTCTGTAACAATTCTTTTGCTGTGTAATATTGTTGCAAAACTTATATTTTCAAGTTGTTGTGTTAACACAGATGAGTTTTTTTCTTTTAATATGCATGTTTTCAGGGTACTGGGTCAAGGCTTGAGTATTTTTTTGAAGAATTACTTGACATTGCTTGTACTATAGCATAGGTATAGTGAAGTGTGATTCATTAAGTTGTTGAATTTGGGTTTTGGATTTTATCCATCAAAGGTGGGTTGGATTTTGCTGATTTTGTGGGCTGTGTTTTCATTTTCTGTTTTTGATATGTCTTTACTTGATAAGAGATCAGGTTTGGGGCCTAGACAAAGAATATTTAAGCTTTTGTTATCTGTATTGAGCAGAATATTGTATCAATGGCAAATTTCTAAGATCATGGAGAGCTTAGGTAGGCTAAAATTGAGCCTTCTGCAACTCTAAATTAGGAAAGGAGTTATTAAAGAAAACCATTTTGACGGCACAGTCTCTACTTAATTTTGTCTAAGCCAGCATAGCACAAATTAGAAATAAGTTCAATTTACAGTTGCATTAGAGGGTTTATAAAGTTTGTGAGGTGTTTAATAAAGGATATTCATGAATATGAAGAAATCAATTGTGTAGGATGTTAATTTTGGATTTTGGATTTTGAATTACATACAGTACATTCATGATGGATGAGCAGATCTTTAACTTGAGGCACAGGAAATTTTATGAAGTTAACAAATGATGCACGTTTTCACAGAAATCACAGATGATAGAAGAGATTATAGAATGCAGATTTAGCTTGAAAAATTGAGAGAGCTGTTCAAGTAATATAAATATAGTAGTCTTAGCACAGTAACAGCATAGCTGCAAAACAGTTAATGGTAATAGTTGGTATATACAAAGAAGTGAGTGATACCAAGGATGGTAACTGCTACTGCATAATGCCCACTCACGGAGGAGCAAAGGCTTTACAAGGGTGTAGGGGAGAGTGAATCATTCATTTAACCAGTTTGCTATCCAATTTTATCTTCTATCACACATCACAAAACTACAACCAATACTGTCAGTAATGGTCAGGTTAGTGTTGGAGGTTTATTATTTTAGACACCGAAATAGAAGTTGGCATCTGTTCTGAACCAAAATCCAGTACACAATAATGCAGGAACTTTCAGTGAAAGATTCTACTCTACTTACAAAGTATTGTAACTGCAAGTTTTTAATTATGGTGTTAGTTTTGCATCCACAGATTAGCACTTTTAATGATTTCAAATTGTCCTTTAGACTGAATGGTCTGGTTGATCTACTTAAAGTATTTTGTTTTTGCTCAATATAGTCAGTAACTTTTCATAGTGGTTGAAACTTAGTTTTTATTCTAATGACTAGGATGTCATGGTGCTGGTGCTTCAATAACACTTGTTTCACCTTACTTTGATCACTCAAATATGCCCACATTCATGGCCTTTGAAGTCTCCTTGACACTGCCAGGTACCCATCAGTCAGCAACCTCACTTACTGTGTTTTTACAGCACTGTTGACTTCTAATAAGCATTCTTTAGACTTTTTCTTTACTGCAGGATTACCAGTTAGTAATTTGTTTTTATTCCTAACTCAGTTGTCCCTCATGTAATTAATTTGTTTAGAGCCTTTTCATTCCTTTTCACTTTTCATAAAGATATGAAGAAGAAGGCAGCCTCTAGAGCCAAAGGTGGGGCTCCTGGCCTAGAACCCATAGGGGAGAGTGGGGTAAGAAGCCCCCCTTAAGGAGAAATGCTTATATTGTCTACAGTATTTCAGCTATTGACCTAACAGAGATATTTCTAGAAAGCTTTGTTATTGGAGTATCAACAATCATAATCATGAAAAGCTGTTAGCAATTTAGGATCGTAAAAACATGACCTGAAAAAAAAGAACAAAGGGGGCCTTTTACCCCATGGGTGGGGTAAGAAAGCCCATGGTGGGGGCTTTTTGCCCCATACCTAAGATATTGTGGTACTTCATGAAAACTACCGTTTAAATTGAAAAGTAGACGCCTATTTTTGGTAAATATAAAAAATTCAACCTTCCACACAAAAATATTCAAGAATAATGTTGGAAAATATACAAAAATTAATCTTAGAGTTCTTAGTTTCTCGTAAAACCTAGGAACTTTTTGGTATTCATAGAAACTGAAATTAGCAAAATTGTGAAATAAATTGACACACCTCTACAGGACAGCTGTAACAGCACAATTAGAAATTAATTTGCTTTCTTTATATAGCACCAAGAATAACACAAATAAAAGAAATAATGGATAAGTTTTACATAAGAACAAAAATGACACAAGTAAAAAGGGAGACTAATTTTCTTTACTCCATTCTCTCTGGCTAAAGTCCTGTGACTGTGGTGGCCATCCGGAATTGTAGTGTGCTTTTCTGCTCGACTTGGCTTAATTAACAATTTTAACAAAGTGATGTAGCCAGTCTACGAAACAATCAGCATTACACCATCCATTTGCTGTGCATCTAACAATTGATCCAGGTGAGCTGAAAATCATAAGTAGTGAAGTCATCCTTTTACGGGCAAATATAAACATAAGAGGAAGACAAACTCCAGCTGCCTTCATTGCACAAATAAGATGTAGTCTGTCCTCTTTCACCACTGGGTGCCTGTCCAACTGATCAGATGGGGTAAAAAGCCCCCTGGGCTTCTTGCCCCAAAGCGTGGTGGGCCTTTTACCCCACTTGCCATTTTTTTAAGAAAACTAAATCCACCTGTACCTCAGTTGAGTTTTCAAGTCTGGATTGCATTGCAAGATATTTCTTAGCTCTCATTTAAAGTAACTGTAGTTAAAATACTGACTTTACTGACAAGATGTCCGCACAGGATATCCCTGATATAGCATGCATACTTACATGAAATGTGTTCAAAGAAGAAAAATGTTTGCTGGCTTTGTCCCATTCTAGTTCTCCCAGGCTGTTTGGTATAGAAAGCTTCAGGCAGAAGGTGTTGCTGCACTGATCAGCTGACTTAGTTGCTATGTTATGTAATAAGCAAGAAAATAGGGGGAGGTCTTTTACCCCACTCTACCCTACCTAGATCTAGTGTAGTGATGATCTTGTCATTCCTTCTTCCCATGATCCAGCCTTGTCTCCCATCCTCGGTCCCCCTAACTTTGTACCATCTCCTGAACCAAGCTTCCATGCTTCCGACCCTGATCACATTGCCAGTCTTGAGTGTAGATTTGACCATAAGTTTGATTTATGGAATTAGGGGCGTCCCTAAAGGTTCTTATGGACGGACAAAGTGAAGAGTTGTGCCAGTGGAGGAAGTGGCTGTCTGTCCTGCTGGCTCTCCCAGACAAAGGTCCCTGCCACACACCCCTGAATCTGGGAGAAAACATACTGGAGGTTCCAAAGGATGTCAGTGGCGTTTGCCCACAGGCAGTTGCTCCCTCAGTTAAACAGTCAACACGGCTTCAGACACAACAGATCATGCCTATCAAACTACTTGGAGTTTTTTCATAACATGCTTGGTGTTTACAACAGTACCAGAACAATAGATATACATACTCTACTTAGATTTTCAAAAGGCCTTTGACAAAGTTCCACACAAGAAGCTAATGACATAAGTTGAAGCTTTAGGAATTGTAGGAGAAGTAGCAGACACATCAAAGACTGGCTAACTAATAGAAAACTGTTATAATAAACATGAAGAATCAGAATGGGCAGGGGTGACAAATGGAGTTCCTCAGGGTTCTATCCGTGGCCCACTCTTGCTTTTTATTTACATTAATGACATTGATGTAGGCTTAACAAGCAGGATAGCCAAATTTGCAGATGACACCAAACTAGGTGTAAATGCAGCAGACCGGAATACAGTGGAAAGTTTAAGAAATTATTTAAGGAAAATAAGACAGTGGTAAAAAAGATGGCAAATTACAGGAAAATAAGACAGTGGTAAAAAAGATGATAAATTTCTTTTAACTTGAATAAGTGTAAAGTATTACAAATAGACACAAACAACCCTCATGCCAACTGCATGCTGCTTGCGAATGACATAAATAGTATAGAACAAGAAGAGGACCTTGGAGTTATCATTTTTAAGGACTTAAAATCCACTAACCAGTGCATAAAAGCTGAAAAGAAGGCATAGAAACTAGTGGGATACATATAGAGGCATTTGAATGCAGAAACAGGAAAACAGTGCTGCAGCTCTACACATTAATAGGTAGACCTCATCTTGAATATGCAGTACAGTTTTGGTCAACAACTCTAAGAAAGGACATAAATAGACTAGAAGGGGTACAAGCAAGAGCCACAAAGTTAATTCTATCCGTCAGGCAAATAGGTTACGAAAGACGACTAGACAGCCTAAACATGTATGACTTAGAAACACGACGATTGCAAGGATAACCAATAGAAACATTCAAAATGTTGAAAGGCATAATAAAAGTATACAGTTACCTCTTCACATTAAACAAAAACCAGACCAGAAAGAATGGATGGAAACCAGAACTGAAGAGATACAAGAGATACAACGCATTTCATTGTGGGAACTTCTTTACATTAAAGATGTGTGACACATGGAATAAACTGCCACAGAAGTTGTAAAAAACAACAGTGTGGAAGAGTTTAAAAGAAAGCTAGTCAAGTTCATTAGGACACTGAATGAATAGTAAATCCTGCTCCTGGAGATAAGTGAATACATGATGTCTCTTTGGATGGACAAATAATTATGTCTGAGACATCCTAATCCTTGTAACTCAGTTGAAGCTATCACACACTCTCCAGTTTAAATAGATAGGCTTTGGAAAGGGTCTCTATTAGTGTTCATCAGTTGTCCTCGGACTTGGAGATGTCCAGTCCCAACTAGAGGTGTCATTGGCAGTTTCCTGACAAGTCTGGTCCTCTGAAGAGACGTAAGGACAACGTGAACTATTCTTCACCCATTTCTTGCAAACTTGTTAGGGATCCTCCTCTTAGTCCACAACCATCTTGCAGTGCTTGACGGAGACCAGAATACCTTTCGCCCAAGGGTTTTCATTCAAAGTGCCAGTATTTGGCACCTAAGCACCCCATGGTCAAAGAACACTTTGTCTAGACACCCACGTGAGCGCCCAGTGTACTCTCCCAAGCAACAAATGCCAGCTCCTGTCTCTGAGTGCCCATCACCAACTCCTGAGTGCCCTCTGCCAGCTTATGTGCACCCAGTGCCAGCTGTCAAGTGCCCAACTGCCTTTTTGCCAGCTTCTAGTTCTCCTGCTCCCGTACTGGAAGGTCTGTCATTGGCGTCCATCAAGCAACAGTTAGCTGTCATTCTGGGTTTGCTCCATAAGGCTCTGTATGGGATCAAAACTGCTAAGGACTTATCTTTGTCTCTGGTATCTTCTGTTGAGGAGGATTTAGTGCAAGAACCAGCTCCGTCAGCATACACATCTCCATTGAGATATTTTTAGTGACATTTCTGTCAGGCTTTCAGCCAGCTACATCAGTTTCACCTGATTGGCCAAGATGATGCTGGCTCTCACCTTCCCAAGATGGCTCTTCCTTCCTTTTTTGAAGGTAGGTACTCAAGAAAGGTGAAGATTGGTTATTGTTGAAAAGAGAGCAAGGTAATGATACATCAGTCCTTTGTGTGACAGTGGGAGCGAGATTCCCCTTTTTTGGGAGAGAGGTAGTGTCAGAGGAGCAGAGCCTTGGACAGTCAAGATCCTAAAGGAGGGTTACTCAATACCATTCAAAGAGTATCCCCTGCTAGAAGCCACGCTGATCGCATGGAAGGTCTACTCAAAAGCCTCTAAGAGGTATGTACCTCTTTCAGAGGAAGTTTCATCCCTCCTAAGGAAGAGAGCCATAGAGGAGAGGGGATTGTTCAACGAGAGGCTTTTACAACTGTCTTTTCATAGTCCCCAAGTCATCAGGGGGGTGGAGATGTCCTTGATGACAGCGCTCTGAACTTTTTCATCCAGAAGACAAAATTCAAAATGGAAACGAACCAGTTGGTACTATCATCCTTTCAACAGGGCGATTAGATGATCACTCTGGATATGCAAGATTTGTATTTCCATGTCACTGTTCATCTTGACTCTAGGAAATATCTCAGGTTTGTTTTCAAGGACAGTCAATTTGAGCCCTGTGTTTTAGCATCTCTACGCTCCACAAGTCTTTACACGAGTGCTAGTCCCTCTCGCGAAGTGACTACATCTTCTCAGCATCAGCGTATGCCTGTACCTGGAAAACTGACTCCTCCGATCATCGTCTAAAAAAAGTGCAAGAACCAAGAGCTAGGAATCCTGATCAACATGTAGACGGAACTAAGACAATCAGAGGCCCTTCAAGCAATCTCTGCTGCTCTGTCAAGAATCCCCCTTGACCCTTATCTAAAAAGCCGTTGTTTTTTCTTTGGGATCTTAACACTGAATCTCACTCACAGATCCAGGAGGATGTCCTGCCTATCTTTAAGGTGAAAGCACACGCCATTAAAGCAGTCGCCACCTCGTATGCTTTCAAAAGTGATATTTCACTCTCGGCAATCCATTTTTGTGACACATTACTTGAAGGAGATAGAAACTGTACTATTTGAAAACTGCAGTACCTTGGGTCCTTCGTCGGTGGCTGGCATGGTATTTGGGAAGGATGCATAGGAATTATTCCTTTTATCTTTGATCTCTTCACCTTGAAGTAGGGTGTCAAGTCATTGGGGAGCCTGGAGATACTTTGTACCTGGAGTGCCCACCAGTTTTTAGTGGATGGGTGGTGATTTTTAACTTTATTTCAGTGTAGTTGACAGCATTGTCTGGTTTTTGTTTTTGATGCTGCACCCAGGGTAAGGGCAATTGTTCTTATGCTTTGCAAGCAATTAGAATTGTCTTTTGCTCCAAAGCTCCCACTTAAAAGTAGAGGCGAATTGCGACTGTTCTGCTACGTCACTACAGGTCAAGATGAGCGCTGACCAGAGGCAGTAAATACCTGCAGTAGCTCTCTTACCAGGTAAGGAAACAACAAGCATTGTATCTATGCTAGTAAAATTGTCTATTTCAAATTTATTTTCACAACTGTATGTTTTGGAATAGAATATGTCCATGTATTCCCCCACCTGTCAATGTGGGAGTCAGCTATGTAATTACTTGGAAAGTTACTGATTTGAAATCATAAAATTAAGTTTCATATATACTTACCAATTAATTACAGAAGGGAGGTCTCCCTCCTCCCCTCTCATGGATATTAAGGCAAAAAAGGAGTGAAGTCTTGCTTTGTTGTTCCTATTGTTCTTCAGTAGTGGGCAGGGTAGTCACCTATACAAAACAATAGAGGTGCTCCTACAGTTTTTAAATTTAAGCTGCTGTGCAAGTGGGAAAAGTATAGCTATGAAATTGCTGGATAAGTATATATAAAACTTAATTTTATCATGAAAATACCATTTTGTACATGAACTTCCCTGCCAGATATATACTTAGCTATAGTCTCCGACGTCCGACAGAATTTCAAATCTCGCGGCACACGCGACAGGTAGGTCAGGTGGTCTACCTTACCCGCCGCTGGGTGGCGGGCGTATGAACCAATCTATCTCTCCAGCCAGATTTTTTTCTGTCGCTGAAGCGATAACAACTGTTGTCGTTTCTTCCGATATATTCTTCATTTCTCGCTTGCCTGGAGATTGATTTGAACATTTTGGTGACGTATTCGCTCTATGTTGGCTTGGCATACGCTGATTGTGGACCGTTATTGACTTTGCGCTGGATTTTCCTGTAGAATGTCTGATTTTGATTCTGTTTCCAAAACTCCGGTTTTGTTTAGAGTATGTGTGACCGATGGATGTAAGGTGAGGTTACCGAAAGCTGCGGTGGACCCTCACACTTTCTGTGTTAAATGTAGGGGGAATGAATGTTCGTTTAGTAACCCGTGTCAAGAGTGTGAGGTTTTGAACGAAGATGAATATAAGGCTCTTTCTTCTTATATTAGGAAACTTGAAAGGGATAGGGTACGTAAAGCTTCTTCAAGGAGCTCGAGCAGGTCGAGAATGAGTGAGAATGAAACTAACATTAATGTAGTTTTAGAACCTTCCTCCCAGGTCTCAGCTCCTGCTCCCCGCACGAAGCGTAGATTCGTCTTCGGAGGCGGCGGCCTCAAAAAGCTTCCTTGTGTTCTAAGGAAGACAAGAATCTTCGTACTGAGCAAGGTAAGAGTGTCAGTGATGATAAGTGCAGTGTACCCAGTGATGTGGAGGGTGCGTCTGACCGGCTCCTTAGTGCCTCCAGGCCTAGACCTCTTCCAGACTCCCAGTTCCAGTGGAGGAGGAAAGTCGAAAGCCGCAGGAGGGCTAGGGAGAGCCCCCACCGGTCAGGCGTCCCCTCGGCAGATCCTGAGTTCGCTCCCAGGCTGCCTTGGATCGTAAGAAGAAGAATATTCTTCGCCAGTGTTTTTCGTCATCCTCTTCTCCTTCGCCGAGCGTGGGTGGAGCTCTAAGGAGGCGTCACGCCCGTTGAAGAGGGCTGCGGAGGCTCCCTTCAGTACGTTAGCGTCCAGCCCAGAAGACTTTTCTGATGTAGCTTCCTTGCAAGCAAAGAAGCCTAGGAGATCCGGTGATCGCCCTCCTTCTCCCGCGCCTCGCGCTGAGCTTGCTTCGGAAGAAGATCCTGGGGACTCTCCTTCTCGAGTACTAGCGGGCCTACAAGCTCAGATCACAGCCTTGGCGGACTCCTTGGCATCGAGATCGCGTAGAAGGAAGGATTTGTCTCTCCCGATCAAGAGATCGAGGCGCGTTTCGTCGGAAGAGCGCTCTCCTTGTAATCGGCGTTCTCCTCTTTTGAGGATTCTTTCTACTCATCGTAACATTTCACGAGAGGAACACCACTCCCGCTCGGAGGTGTCGAGACGCCATTCGACGGATAGGCGCTCCTGGACTATGAAGATATTTCCTCAAATCGGATTCCTGCCTCGGGTAGACGCTCAGCCCCTTCTGTTTCTCTCTTCTAGAGTTCGTGCAAGAAGAGAGAGGTCGCTCAGGTCAATAAGAAGACTTGGTTCGTCGTCTCCGTCTCTTCTTTCTTCTCCTCGTCTTCTCAGAGAAACCTAGGGAATGCCCTTCTGAAAGTAGGCGCACTTCTCCTTCCGACTACTGTAGTCGGGCGTCGGATAACGTGACTGGTAGGCGCTCATCGCACGGAGTTCGCTCCTCCCCTGTAAGACATCAAGAGTCTAGTAGGAGCCCTGCTCCTGGTAAGCGTCATTCGTTTAGTAGCTGTTTCTCTGGAGAAAGACACCTTGATCCTCGTTTGCTTCGTTCTCCTAGTAGGCGCTCTTCGTTCTCGAGACTCCTACTCCTGATCGGTCTCCTCTTGCTAGAAGTCAAAGAACGCCTCAAGCGCCCTGATTCTGTTAGGCGCTCGGAGCCTTACAGACGTCTCCCCTTGGTAAGGACCAAGATCTCGCAGAACGCCCTGTTTCGTTTAAGCGCTCGGAGCGTAGCAGCCGTTCTCCGCTTCGTAGGCATCAAGAGCCTCTAAAGCGCCCTGCTCCTGAAAGGCGCCCTATTTTAGCAACGTTTCGCCGCTTGGTAGGCGCCAGGATTCCACTAAGCGCCCTGTGACAGATAGGCGCTCGGCGCCTAGTAGCCGCTCTCCTCACGATCGGCGGGACAGGATCTTAGCAGGCGCTCTCCCTCTCGTAGTTTCCCTAGGGATAGACGTGGTCTTTCTAGAGAATGCGAGTTTAGACAAGAATTTTCGGAATAAGCGTCCTTCTTTTACAACTCGTCGTTCTCCTGTAGCCTTTCTACTTTGGAATCTTCTCCTCATTCAAGACGTTTGTCTCCTTCATCGCACTGTACCCCAGCTAGAAATCATCTAAGGATTCTCATAAGGATTCCTCATCCCCGTTCTCCTCCTCAAGAAGACCAGGAAGCCTCTGAGGAAGAAACTAATACATCGGCAACAGTTTCTTCGTACAAGAAGCTCACAGAACTTCTCCTTCAGGAGTTCGGAGAGTCTTTGAGCCCTACTGCTCCACCTTCTCACACTCGTTGTTCTCCACAGCGAAAGCAACGAAAGGATCTTCGTGTGTAGAATGAAGCCGACTCTTTTCTGAAGAAAGCGCTCAAGAGTTTCGGTTCATGGATGCGTACTAAAAGAGGAAGCGGGGAAAAACAATGTTTGCCTTCCCTCCGTCGAAGCTTTCAGGAAGGACAGGATTTTGGTATGAGACAGGAGAACCCTTGGGACTGGGCCTTCCGTCTTCAGCTGACGCAGATTTTTCGGCACTAGTAGACGCCACTAGAAGATCAGCTTTGAATTCGGCCAGAACTACGTGGGCAATGAATGAAATGGATCACATTCTAAAAGGCATTTTTAGAGTCTTGGAAGTTTTCAACTTTCTCGATTGGTCCCTCGGAGTCCTAGCAAGAAACTCAAGGACCGGACACGTTTTCTCCGGAGGATTTGAATTGTGTCTTATCCTGTATGGATAAATCGGTGAGAGATGGGGCCAGCGAAATAGCTTCACTGTTTGGAGCAGGGGTCTTGAAGAAAAGATCAGTATTTTGCTCATTTTTAACAAAGTCGGTCTCACATGCTCAGAGATCGTTCTTTGCTTTTTGCCCCTCTCTCTACACAGCTGTTTCCTAAACACCTGGTTCAAGACATTTCGAAGGCTCTCTCTGCCAAAGCTACGCAGGACCTTCTAGCACAGTCTGCAAGGAAGCCGCGCCCTACCTTCCAGACTAAGACAAAGAAAGCTAAGCCGACCTCTCAGGAACCCTTTCGAGGGGCATCTACCTCTAGATCCTCTCGTTCAGAGGTCGGAAACCAAACAGAAGAGGGAGGACTTTTACGAAGTCAATCAAACCTCCCAAGTAAGACTCAAGTCCTTCAGACAACTGTAGGCGCCAGGCTTTTACAGTTTGCAGAAGTCTGGGCCCAGAAAGACGCAGATGCCTGGACCCTGTCAATTTTGAGGAAGGGCTATCTAATCCCGTTCTCTTCGAGGCCTCCCTTGACGAATACCCGAGGGAGTTGACGGCCAGATACAGGGACCCCATCATGAATCAAGCCCTCCGACTAGCGGTAGATCAGATGCTGGAAAAGGAGGCGATCGAACTAGTGGCAGATCATCTTTCGGCAGGCTTTTACACAAGCCTGTTCCTAGTTCCGAACCTCCTCAGGGGGATGGAGACCGGTGTTGGATGTAAGCGCCCTGAACTTCTTCGTCGAAAAGAAGAAGTTCACGATGGAGACCACTGCCTCGGTGTTAGCAGCACTCCGTCCAGGGGACTGGTATGGTGTCCTTGGACTTACAGGACGCTTACTTCCACGTACCAATCCATCCTTCCTCGAGGAAGTTTCTAAGATTCATGATGGGGGGCGGGAAGAATCTTCCAATTCACCGGGCCCTGTGTGTTTTGGCCTCTCCACGGCCCCCCAAGTCTTTACGGCCATCATGAGGAATGTGGCACAATGGCTTCACCTGGAAGGGTGAGGATTTCGCTCTATCTCGACGATTGGCTATAAGGGCCAATTCCAGAGATCGTTGTCTGAAGGACTTGAAGAAAACCCTGGATTTGACTTATTCCTTAGGACTTCTGGTCAATCTGCAGAAGTCAAGTCTGATCCCGCTCAAGAGTGCGTTTATCTGGGGATCCAGATGAACTCTCTGAGTTTTCGGGCTTTTCCGTCACAGGAGAGGTAGCCCGGGGACTCGAAAAAGTAACAACTTCTTAGGGAAGAAAGAAGTATGCACAGTGAGGGAGTGGATGAGTCTGCTGGGGACGCTCTCCTCACTGGAGCAATTTGTTTCCCTAGGAAGGTTTGCACCTGAGACCGCTCCAATTCTTTCTTCATCGGAATTGGAGTCGTCCTTCTCAGGATTTGAAGTTCTCCCTGTCAATTACTCTTCAAATCAAGAAGGATTAGCATGGTGGGCGGATCCCGACAAGTTCTCGCAGGGACTGCCTCTTCAATCCCAGAAAACCCAGCCTGGTGTTGTTCTCAGATGCGTCGGAAACAGGTTGGGGGGCGACTCTGGGAACCCAAGGAGGTGTCAGGGAACGCCTGGATGGGGGACCAGTCTTCCTGGCACATTGGCAACAGGAAAACGACCTAATTCAGGCCGTGTGGCTTGCTCTGAAGGACAGTTCGAGTGGCAGATGTGACAGGAGCGAGTTGGGTGCAAATAAACTCGGACAACACCACGGCTCTGGCATACATCAGGAAAAACGGGGGGGACGCATTCCTTCTCTCTGTACGAAACAGCAAGAGATCTTCTTCTGTGGACAGAAGAAAGGGGGATAAAACTTTCTCACCAGATTCGTACAGGGAGAAAGGAATGTAAGGGCAGATCTCCCTCAGCAGGAAAGATCAGGTCCTTCCCACAGAGTGGACTCTGCCCCAAGATGGTTTGGCCAGAGCCTTTGGAAGTTGTGGGGCAGGCCTCTCTTAGACCTGTTTGCAACTGCAAAGAACAAAAGACTGGATCTGTATTGCTCTCCCATCTCGGATCCAGGAGCAATAGGATAGACGCTCTCCTACTCGATTGGAAAGGACTCGATGTATACGCGTTTCCCCCTTCAAGATTCTGGGGTTGACTTTAAAAAAGTTCGCCAGAGTCAGATTCCGCGAGGATGACTTTGATAGCTCCCTTTTGGACCAGCACAAGATTGGTTCACAGAGGTGCTGGAATGGCTAGTGGATTTTCCAAGATCGCTTCCTCTAAGGAGCGATCTACTCAGACAGCCCCACTTCGACAGGTACCACAAAAACCCTCCCGCTCTCAGTCTGACTGGCTTCAGACTGTCCAGAAACTGGTCAGAGCGAAAGGCTTTTCGTCAGCAGCTGCTAAGGCAATCGCTAGAGCGAGGAGGTCTTCCACATTACGAGTGTACCAATCGAGAAGTGGGATGTCTTCAGAAGATGGTGCAAGAGGAATAACGTTTCCTCTTCCAGTACCTCTGTGAATCAAATTGCAGACTTCTTTTTTATTCTTAAGACAAGAATGTGGCTTAGTCGTTTCGACGATTAAAGGCTATCGTAGTATGTTGGCGAATGTCTTCAGGCACAGGGGCCTCAACTTATCGGAAGATAAGGACCTACAGGACCTTATTAGGTTGTTTAATACAACGAAAATGCAGTATCTAAGACACCTAGCTGGAATTTGGATGTAGTCCTTCAATTCCTTGGGTCCTCTAGGTTTGAACCCCCTAATTCAGCCTCATTCAGAGACCTTACCAGGAAGACTCTGTTTTTGATGGCTCTAGCTTCCGCCAGAAGAGTGAGTGAGCTTCAGGCGATTGATGGTAATGTGGGTTTTAAGGAGGACTCTCTCATTTGCTCTTTCCTTCCTGGTTTTCTTGCAAAGAAAAGAATGAGAACCCATCAAGTCCATGGCCCAAGAACTTCGAGATTCGTGGGTTATCTTCTTGGTAGGAGAAGAACCCGAGAGAACTCTTTGCCCAGTGAGAATGGTGAAATACTACCTTAGAAGAAAAGAGCAACTGAAAGCCAACCGAGAGGTCCTGTGGTGTTTCAGTAAAAGACCCTACTCGTCCATTGTCGAAGAACGCATTGTCCTTCTTCTTGAGAAGCCTCATCAAAGAAGCACACGGATCCTGCAGAGAAGAACATCTTAGGCTTCTTAAAGTGAAAGCACACGAAGATAAGAGCCGTAGCAACTTCTCTTGCTTTCAACAAGAATATGTCCGTGCGAAATCTGATGGAGACAACATTCTGGAGATGTCAGTCAGTGTTCACGAACCACTACTTACGTGATGTGAGAATCACTTACGAAAAATGGCTTCGCCTCCTTGGGCCCGTACGTATCTGCGGATTCAGTGCTGGGGCAGGGAGCTGGAACTCATCCTGTTAGTAGTATAAATTTTCCCCCTTGTATTTGTTGTTGTTGGTTGCCTTAAAGAGGATGCATGAAGGCATCTCTTTAGATCGTAATACTAATCTTTAGTAGTTTGGTTAGGTGGTCTGATGAGTGTGGCTCCTTGCAGTAGTAGTGGTTAGGACCTGTTAAGATAGGGACGAACTCCCTTTAACAGGATCCGACTTGGATTCTACCACATAAAGGGATCACATATCCCAGTGGTAGATCCGAGAGTCTTTCAGCATCAGGTCACGTCCTAGCTGTAGCTCTCCAGGCAACGCAGACTCAGAGATAATATCAATGAAGTCTTCTGCCTGAACAGGTAAGAACCAAGGTTATTTATATCCTACAACATCAGTTGTTTCTTATCTCTCCTTATTACTTTAGCTGTCTCTTACCCTCCACCAAGGGTGCCAATCAGCTAAGTATATATCTGGCAGGGAAGTTCATGTACAAAAATGATATTGTTAAACTACAATAAAGTTTTGTACATACTTACCTGGCAGATATATACGTCTAATGGCCCACCCAGCCTCCCCTCAGGAGACAGGTGAAAGAGAAAAAATCTGGCTGGAGAGATAGATTGGTTCATACGCCCGCCACCCAGCGGCGGGTAAGGTAGACCACCTGACCTACCTGTCGCGTGTGCCGCGAGATTTGAAATTCTGTCGGACGTCGGAGACTATAGCTAAGTATATATCTGCCAGGTAAGTATGTACAAAACTTTATTGTAGTTTAACAATATCATTTTTCTTTCCAACATCAAGAATCTGAAGGTTTAAAATCAACTTGATCCATTCCTGTACCCAGAGATTTGGTATAAGGACATCCTGGTAAACTGACCTCCACAACAATCATATTAAATATGGGAGGTTCATTGACCCATTCTGACAGCAATAGGTTTTGATGTTAACCTTGATTCAAGCATGGCTGGGAGGACACCTAACCATGCTATGGGAACTTGGTCTTGAGGATGCAGAAAGCAGCATATCTATTTTCTCAAGTTAATTGCTGTAACAGCAACTAAAGTAGGTGTTATGACTGACAGCTTGATATTGGAAACTTATTTGAGAAATTGATATGGTGCAAGATCTGATACTCTGTTCTCTAGTTAAGGGTTTTGTCCTCTGAGTAGAATCAGGTAATTTCAAGATAGACTCCATTTTTTTTAAGGAAGGCATAACTTGATAGCAGACAGTCTCAGTGGAGGGAAGCAGGTATTTCTGTTAGAATAGTCACTGCATGTAGAGAATGCAAGACTTTGGAAATAGTAGTGGGAAAATGCCTTTGGTAAACCTGTTTGCAGTAAGCCTCAGTTGCAAGCAGCTATGCATTTTTTTTTTCTAGTGAACTTATCTCTGTGGGAGATGGTTGCACAGTTGTATTCCTGAAGTGACCTGAAGTATTAGGCCTTCCTTCCATTTGTGCTCATCAGATACAGACATCAAGTCTCGAGGAATGTACTGATGATCTTGATCACCCTTCTCTGTCCCCAGCAGGAGGGATTCCTGGAAAACACCATGATACACAAATTTAGATGCTGCAGCTTCATGCTTAGAAACTATCCATAAAAGTTTCAGGAGAGGCTTTTCAACAAATCAACCATAGGCATTGCAAAGTTCCAATTTGTAATTTGTGCAGTGAAAAGGACCTTAATCCAGTTAACTTCACCACAGTATTCAGTTAATTATAAAACTTTGCCCTTTTCCTTTTGGCACTTGAATAAGTTGTCAGTCTCAACCCTCAAGGGCCAAATGGCTGCCCACCACCATTTCTAAGAAATTCACATAATAAATGTGGATTCTTCATTAGAACTAAGAAATCCAACATTTCAAGAAAGTTTCATAAGAACACCCAAACCTCCCAGCTCTGATCTTTACATTTGCTTGAGGTCTTGCTTCTGGATCTCATGCATTATCAGGGCTGAATTTCTATTAGGTTGTTGTTTGTGGCTGTGGTTAAAGTCTAGTCACCAGGAAACCTGGACCATTCTATAACATCTTTCACCATCCTTTTTCTTACATATGTTGCTAGTAACAAAGAGGGCCTTCTGTAATTAACATAGAAGAAATAGAGATTCCATGGCAGACACCTTTAGATTGAAACTGTATGGGTTGCTCTAAAAATAAGTCTTGGTCTCCTACTGGCTCAGGCAGGTCATCCTCAAGCATAAAACATTTTGGATGGCAAAGTTGTGTAAGTGAGAGTTATAGCCCAGACAATTAGAGTCCTCCCTACTTCTTTTGTCTTTTATGTAATTTGGATGGAAATGCAATTTTTTCTGCATGCATCTTGAGGTGCCAGTCTCCTTTTGCAAAACTTTATTTTAGGAGTTTAATTGTAAGTTGGATATGCATATAGTATTGTGACTGTTAGTAGCACCAGGCAATGTTCTGCTTTTGGAAAGTACAAATGAAATTAATCTTATTCTTTCTGATTCTTTCATCTCATATCTACTTGTACATGGCATACTAGAAATGTAAGCTTCTGGGTTCACTAACTTGTATGTTTCACACACATGACAAATATCCTCATTTTCATGAATCTATTGACATTATACAAATACAAGTTACTTTTTTTGCTCTCTGGAGACGCCAAGGTCTCCTGGATTGTTTAGGTTTCAGTCGCTACTTTGGTACTTTCATTGGCTGTTTCCCCACACCTCAATTGCAATTCACTTATACAGTATAAGAGTGATGGGGTTGCATTAAAACATACTGCAGTGGTTTATAAAACAAAATTAGTTTTTCATATAAATCCATCACTCACAAGTTCCTTCCTCCCAGCCCGTATTATAATATAGCTTTTATCTTTTATCAAAACTACAAAAATTGGGGCAGTTAGCTGATGGGTGCTAAGGGACCAGGTGGCTTACACACCATGCTAATACTGATCTTCTGCATGTTGGTACCAATTTTCTGTTTAGCGGTATTAAAATCACTAATGTGGACATATATGAGTGATGAATTTTTATGAATAAAACTACATGTTTTATCATAAAAATTCAGTTTTCCAGTAGAGCTTTAATCCTGATAACACTTAACTTTTTAAAAACATTTTGGAATCCGTAAACTTTAAATGTAAAAAGTGTTGAACATGATTGTCTTGATTTTTTATTGATTTAGGCAATGATAGATATTGCATTGATCATAGTAGCTTCTATAAAAGGTTAAGAGTTATTCATTGTAATTTTTATTATTTTTATTTCCTGGTTTTTTATTCTAAAAAATAATACTGTTGTCATTTATTGCTTGGTAGATATGTTAAACTGATCCTAGTCATACATGAAGAGTTGACTGCTAAAAAGTGTGATAATTTTTATTTTGCCAGTTGCATTATTGGCTTGTAATGTATTGTGACTTATCAATTAAGGAGAAACAAGCAATAAGGTACATGTCAAAACTGTGCACGGTTGTTGAATTATTTGTGATTTTAGAGGTTGAGACTTTTTTCTATTCATATATATACAATATAAAAGTCAACTGAACTGTTTGTTTTAGAAACCTAATTTACTTTCATGAATGAATTATCAGGTTAAATGTGATTTGTATTGATATTAGAATATATTTTCTCTGCATTGCTTGTAATTTCACACAGGTTCTTTCATAGGCAAGTAGAATAGGTGTTACTACTTATTCCTGATTAGTAATAACATTTGAAGCATGTCAAATGAGAGAAAAATTTAATAAGTTGCCTTATTCTTGTAGAAAGAAGGAAATTAAATAGATATGTACTACTATACAAAAGATGTATATCTTTATATTTGGTATAGTAATGTATTTTAAAAGGGTAGAGCAGATTATTTGAAAATTGCTGAATCAGAACAAAGAATGATGCTTTCCTTGTTGGGTATCAGAGGATCGCACTAGAAAATTCCTGAATCATTTGGGCCACAAGAGTCTAAAATTCCGAGACAAAGGCGAGAGAGAGTCCAAGTCCACACCCATCCAAGTCTGAGACTGAATCCAAGGCCACTTTAGGATTCAATGTCTGAATTTGTCCCTGAATAGACACCATACATTAAAAGTCAATTGTTCATCCATTCAATCAAAGAATCATCACTGTTAAGACATTTAACCAGTATAATCAAATATGTGTTGGTAAATAAAGTTACAGATATAAGTTATAATTGATTGCTTAAATAATCAAAGGGAACAGATCATATCTTTGTTAATTCTTAAGGTGTCACTCTCAATACTATCAAGGAAAACCAGCAATGTGATGCAGAAAGAGCACAGGACCGATGAGTGGAAAGAGTTTGGCTCACATCTAACTCCACAAAGAAAAAACTGACAAAACAGTTTTTGATGATTCCTGCTACAGAAGTACATAAAATTATAACCTGCATATGGAAGATGTTACTGTGTTTACATTATTGTTCTATAGCCAGTGCTAAGTTTTGATTGTAACTTTAATTTTTTATAGTGCACGTAGTCGCTTGTTTCGTCCTCAAGGAGTTACCCTTCCATGGCTTACCAGAGCTCCATGGTGACCAGACTAATATAAAAGAATTCTCATTTAGCTGGTCTTGTAGCCAGGTGTTGTGTTGTAATGATAAACATTATAACATGATGGAGTATAAATGGACTCAAAGATAAGAGGGCATTTTCTCTTATCATCAGCAAAGCTGTACCCAGTTTTCCAATGTCAAAACCTGCATGTGTCAGCCATCTTGTTTACAAGCAGCGCAAACAAGACCAGGGAGCCATTACTCTCCATGTTCAGCTGTCAAGTGTGTACTGAAAGCCAGCGCTTGGAAATTTTAGCACCCCGATTCTTGATTTCATTAGAGATGATCATGGAAGCATCTAAATTTGGAAGTTGAGTGCTTATTTTCAAGTTCTAGTTAAAAGTTTTAAACTGGAACAGGTAATTGTGTGTGAAAGCCAAAAAACAGCATTTTTGCAAGCACTCGGTTGGCATTCTCCACAGACTTTTCCCTTTTATATTGCCTGTATGTATACTGAAGCATAATCTTAGTACTCTGGGCTATGATGTGGTAATATAGATTGAAGACTACATATTATGGCTGATTAATTCCATACCCTTAAAAGTTAATTAGATAATCTGGACTAGACAGTAACCTAGACTATGTGATAGGCTAACTATAACATTACACATTACAGTAAGTTACTGTTTTATATAGTAGACCAAATAGCTTAGGGCTAGATACAAGCAACCTGGCTTAGACAAAAAATGATAGCCTAACTATAAGTTTACTTATGAGTAAGTTTCTGTTTTAATATAGCCTATACATTAAGAACCTGCCCGGTGGAAATCTATGCAGATGACTCTTGCAATCTGCCTCCAAAGGGGCCTGCTGCTCTAAGCCTACCTGCAGTGTACCATATGGCAGACAGTGCCTTTCAAAGAGCAAAATCCCTCTCAGAAAAAAATTTACAAAACTCAGAAAAAATTGAGGAAACAAATGATAAATTTTCAAGGATCTGGGATGTGATCAAAGGATTACAGGAATCACTTGACAGTCTTAAAACTGTGGAAACAAATAACAATCTCGCACGGATCTGAGATGCAATCAAAGGAGTGCAGGAATCAATAGACAATCGTACAGCAAGCCACCAGACTCTTTGAATGTGGCATCTATTATTTCCTCGCCTCCCAGCAACACGAGAGAAGTGAGTGCAACACACAGTCGAAATGGCTATACCCTCGACCATCCCAAGTGGGAACTGCCCTCTCTCCCTCGGATGAAGCGCCCATATCACCTATAGACCTCCTGGAGGGCACCGTAGGACTCCCAAACGCTTCTCCCTCCCCAGTGCTTCTTGTGGGAGATAGATCCTCAGTGACAATTACCAGTCCTCTTGAGTCTCCTGACCCTATCTCTCCCCACCCAACCCACCATAATGGATGATGGTGAGAATGATCATGAGGGGTCTGGGGGCTGGCAGACACAAGCAAGTAGAAAAAAGAAAAGAACCTCTTGTTTGCCCACTGGACCGAAGCCCAACAATCATAAATCACCTTGCCCGAAACCTGAGAAGAGATGTCACGTAATTCACAATCTACACTCATCGGTAAAGCTAGACACCATAGTAGAAAAAGTCAAGTTTCTCATTGGCTCCGACCCCCTCATCTCCCACAAACTCAGATGCAAAATTAAACATAAAGTGGCTTACAGGATTATCTGCCTATTTCAACACCTTGATGTTCTTAAAGGTGAGAATTTCAGTCCTAATATAAAAGTCTTAAGATATAACCTAACCCTGGACCAATCCCTTCCATGGGAACTTACTGACACCCCAAGTAGGGGTTTAGGTGCAAGCTCGCCTTCTACCACAAGCGCTAGCCACCCTCCCACTGCGAGTGACTGCCCATCCCCGCTAGCCAATCCCCCACCCACCCAAATGATCAACTTTTTCATCTCCCATCTTCATGAGTTGCCATGGATACATTAGATATGATCTCTTGGAATATTTATGGCCTCAAGTGGAACATTACTCTCCTAAACATGTTCTGCAAAAATTTCAAAGGCATCATTGCATTGCAAGAAATGCTCCTCTGGCCACATGACCTTGTCATCTGCGATTCAATACATGACGACTTCAGAGTTTTCTTGACCTCACTGATGCAAGTTACAGATCAAATTGTAGCTGGTAGCCCGAAAGGGGGCCTTTCTTTCTTGTGGCACAAATCGTTAGACAATATGGTAAATGTGATGACCTACAAAAGTGATAGATTACTTGGACTTCAAGTGATGGTAGGGGACTTAAGATCCTAATAATTAATGTTTATATGCCCTCGGAAAATAATGATAATTTTGATCAATACTGCATGATCCTAGGTGAGTTACACAATATTATTCATGATTTTCCAGCTGATCATATTTATATAATCGGGGACCTTAATTCTCACCCCACAAAACAATTTTATAACGATCTTACTGGCTTTTGTTAAAATCATGCTCTCCAAATTAGCGATGTAATTCTCCTCCCTCCCTGCTCCTATTCCTATGTACAAATTAGAGGGGATGCAATTACAACCTCCTGGCTGGACCACTGCATCATGTCTCCACAACTTCATGGTTCTATTGTGACCTGCAACTTTTGCAACGATCTTGCAATGGGCTATAATCACTTTCCTTTACAGGTGTCATTCAGTACCCCATCCCTCCCTACCTTGAACCCCCTAACTGATCGCCAACCAGCTTTTAACTGGGATTTTGAAAATTTCTGCTGTGCTTGCCTTCAGCAGGGCTACCTTTAGAATTCATCAAGGCAATTCTCGTAATATACCTGGGCAGAATGACTTGGTTAAAGATCTGTATACAAATTCATGAGAAATGTTTTTACTGCAGAGGCAAAATGGTAGCCTGAGGGAAGGACACTGCATTGCTAATAAGATGGGCGAGAGCACAGTTCAAACTTGCTCTTAAGCACTAGAATAAATGAAAAGCAACTAAGAGCCGAAGCAATGTCTAGAAATTTAGATTCTGGTGATTATCCTTATCTTTGGAAGGACATTCAATCTCTAAATCCAAAAACTAAAAAGTTATCACAGAAAGTAGGAGAAGCCATCAGTGACGAGGCTATCACAAGAAATTGGGACGATCACTTCAGCAACATCCTGAATTACATAAACGATCAAGACTCCCAAAGGGATGTAGGTAACTTCCTTACTGATAACATTCAATTTCATTTCTCAGATCGTATTACGCTGGGTAACATCAGCGATGCCATAAACAACCTACCCAATAATAAATTGCCCAGTGATGGTCTTCCTGCAGAAGCTTTCAAATTTTGTCACCCTGTTAATTTACATTTTGCTAGCTGTGCTACTCACTGTGTGCATAATTCACCAGTTTCTTCCAGACTCCCTACTCTAGTTCACTTAATACCATTAGTCTTAAACAATCTAAAGGATGCAGCTGACTCGCAATTATCACCCGATTGCAATCACTATGATCATGTCGAAGATACTTGAGTAGGTTCTTCTAGTGAGACTTCTCCCCTCGCTACACACTACTGACAACCAGTTTGGATTTATAGCAAACCACTCAACTGACACCTGCATCTACATACTGAAAGAAGTGCTGAACTATTACCTATCATCAGCCTCTCCCGTTTTCCTGTTTTGTAGATGTGAGAACAGCATTCAACAGAATAAACTACCTGAAGTTCTTCCTGTAGCTGCAAAAAAGAAGCACACCCTCTCTCCATAACTATTCAATACATACACAAATGCCCTGAATGTCAAGCTGAACTGACTCCCAATCAGATGCACTGTCAACAAAACAAGTATAAACAACCTCTGTTATGGCAATGATATGATTCTGATTTTCCCATCAGTGCAAGGGCTTCAGCGAATCATCGACACCGCTTTGTATGAGCAAACTGCTACTGTTTCTCACTCGGGTAATCAGACTGGCTTTGGACCAAGACCAGGTCACCAACCACAAAAGATAGCCCATTTCCCTTGATAGACATCTGTAGTGGATTTCCAAAGACATCCGGACATCTCCAATGCTGTTTGGTGAGAAAAGCGTCTCGTTCATAGGAGATGCTGGATAGTCTCCAGCCGTGGAGGGAAAGGGATCACGGAGTGGTGGAACCTCTGTACATGAGGTTGGCAGAGAAGGTTGTGCCACAGGGGGATTTCTCTCTCTGCCTGGGATAACAGAGTCAC
Source organism: Macrobrachium nipponense (assembly GCF_015104395.2). NCBI lineage: Eukaryota > Metazoa > Arthropoda > Malacostraca > Decapoda > Palaemonidae > Macrobrachium > Macrobrachium nipponense. The sequence goes on along the minus strand of NC_087209.1, from coordinate 29,876,100 downwards.
CAGATCCAGGTACCACTTGACATGTGGCCATTTGGGTGCCACCACGGTCATTCTGAGATTCACTTGATGAATAAGACAGAACAGAGGAAAAGCATATGTGTCAAGATTGTCCCACAAGTGCTGAAAGGCCTCTGCGAACCAGGATGACCGAACAAAAATTGGTAACTTCCTGTCATGTCGTGTTGCAAATAGAACTATTACCGGTCATACCCTAAGATTGAACAATCTTTCCACAACTTCTGGGTGTAAGGACCATTCTGTCCCTATCACTTGACCCTGATGACTGAGTTTGTCCGCCTCTACATTCTTTTTGCCTGGGATGTATCTGGCTGCCAAATCCACTGTGTGCGCCATTGCCCACTTGTGCACTTGTACCATCAACTGATGAAGCTGTTGAGACACTAGACCCGCTTGCTTGCTGACGTCTGCCACTACCGTGGTCTTGTCGCTCATTAGTACCCCATTACTCGATCCTGGTAATCTGGAGAGCCAGGAAGGCTGCCTAGAGTTCCAGGATGTTGATGTGCAAGTGCTTTTTGTTCCAATTCCACACACCTGAAATCAACAAGTCCTCCAGGTGTGCACCCCATCCCTCCCTCGAGGTGTCTGAAAACAGAAGCATCTCAGGAGGGAGAATGTGAAGTTGGACTCCTATTACGAGGTTCCTGTCGTCTAGCCACCAGGATAAGTCCTGTCTCACTTATCTCTCTCGAGAGAGGAGTGGGATGGGACAGCGGATCTCTTTCTTGAGACTAGAAATTCATTCTCCACTGAAGGGAGGGGAGGTGAAGTCATCCATGAGGGACCAGTTTCTCCAAAGACGACAGGTGACCAAGAATTACTTGCCACATTTGAGCTGGTTGTTCCTGTTGGGACAGGAATAACTGCACTGTCTACTTGAACTTGCAGATAGGAGTCTTAGGGAAAGACTCTCACTGTTGCTGTATCTATCAGCATGCCCAAGTATTTTATCTTCTATTTGGGTATGAGGTCTGACTTCTCAAGATTTATTGCAATGCCTAGGCTGCAACAAAACTTGAGGTGACAATCTCTGCCCTGAAGCAACTTAAAGCGAGAGCTTGCCAGGACTAGCCAATCATTAAGATATCTCAAAAGATGTATCCCTTGCGAATGAGCCCAAGTTGAGACAAGTGAACACCCTCAAGAACACCTGTGGAGCGGTTAATAATCTGAAGCAAAGAGCCTTGAATTGATACACCGTCCCATTAAGGATAGAGCAGAGGAACTAGCAAGAGGACTGGTGGGTGGGTATTTGGATATATGCATCCTGTAGATCCACTGTAATCATAAAGTTGGACTTCCTGGTGGCTGCCAGCACTGACTTAGTTGTTTCCATTTTGAATAGTCTGCCAGACAAATTGATTCAAGGCTGACAGGTCTATGACTGGTCTCCATTCCCCTGATATTTTCTTCACTAAGAAGATCCTGCTGTAAAATCCAGGAGACTGGTTGTCACGATTTCTACAGCATCCTTACTCTGTAGTGCAAGGTCCTTTGTTGAGCTGGGAACATATGTCTGTAAATGGACCAGTAGATTAATGAGGAGTGGGGGAGATTTGAAGGGAAGTAAATATCTTACTTGAAATGACATCACTACCCAGTGGCAGCATGTGGAGGGAGACACCACCCCTAGCACCCATCTCCCTTCTTCCCACTATCTCTTCTCCCTGGGTTGGCAGAGGAACAAAAAGGCTGGGTATTCTTGCGAGGTCCCCAGAATTTTGTGGCTTCCTGGGGCCTGCAGATGAGACCAGCCTGACCCGGGAGTCAGGGTGCAGTGGCATGTGAAGGTCCAGCGGTATTCGTCACTGCACATTGAACAAGGTGGTCATTGTATTCGCCCTTTGTCAGTCGACTGCAACGTCTATTTGTTCCCTGTCAAAGAGAGGAGTGGAACCAAGCAAAAGTCCATTTCTCAGAGTCAAGACTGATTTGGGACTTACAAACTTTAGAACTCGGCAGAGAGCTGTGTCTCACGTCCTCAGTTTCAAGTTTGCCCGTGGGTTAGCTGTCTGGTGGTCTAGGTAAGTAATAGCCTTACCTCCAGACATGAACAGTCTATTAAGGTTAGCCATTTCTTTGTTGGGGAGGGAAGAAGAGGAAGTGATAATCTTAGCAACTGTTGTAGACCAATTTTCAATCAAAGAGACTGCTTGGAATGCTGCCATAGCAGTTGTTTCCAAAGTTGCTGACTCCTGATGTGAAAGGAAGATGTCTTCTGCTCATAGTTGCTCCAATGACAGACCTGGACAGACGAACCAAGTCCGAGTCGATCTGTGCATTCAGGATTGACCTCTGAAGATTTATAAAACTATAGGGTGTCCATAAAGTCATTCCCTGATTAGTAAAATTAGGTAATAACTTTTAAATTATTGTGGATATGACCGTACAACTTTGACATTCTGTTGAGCAATTACTAGTTTCTTTTGTTTGCCTGCAGATGCCACTGTGATCACTCTATCCACCAGCTGAGTCAAGAATAATAGAAATATTGTCATTGCAGGAGAAAGCCCAGTGTGTGTTAAGGTATCACGAAACAAATCACTTGTTACAGTTCAACACAATTTCAGAAATGAGTATCAATGAGATACACCAGATGTTAAAAGTATTAAAGACTGGTATAAAAAGTTCACAGAGACTGGAAGTGTTGAAGACCGTAAGAGAAGCGGTAGACCCAGTGTGAGTGGGAGATTGGAAGATGGCCCAACAGAATGACCACCACGTTCACAGGCATTACCCCTTTTGATTTTTTCTTATTGGGTTATACGTATCAAGGATAAAGTGTACAGTACACCAGTACTTAATGTTGAGACCTTAAAAGCAAGAATAACTCTAGTAACGGTAACTGTGGAGATGTTGGAGAATACCTGACGTGAGATAGAATTTCGCTTAGACATACTCCGGGCAACAAAGAGGGCACATGTTGAAATTTATTAGTAATGTAGAAAAACTTTAGTCATTGTTGTTGAAATTGCAGAAAACATTATACCTCTACCTAACATGGATTGTATGTAATAAAGGTCTAAAATCCAGGAAAGACTTAATGGATACCCTGTACTTCTCATGAGGAAGCAGCTTAAATGAGTGGCTGGAGGAAGCAGCTTAAATGAGTGGCTGGCTCGAAACAAGTTCTCTTCCTTAGACAATTGCCTCAGTGGCATGATCAGTATGGTATCGACCTGCCACCTCAGTAGCCATGAATTCGACTCTCGGGCATTCCATTAAGGTGTGAGAGATGTGTATTTCTGGTTATAGAAGTTCACTCTCAACGTAGTTCGGAAGTCAAGTAAAGCTGTTGGTCCCGTTGCTGAATAACCACTGGTTCCATGCAATGTAAAAATACCATACAAACAAAAACAATCGTCCAGAGACAAGAAAATTCACCTGACCCAGGACTGATTCTGCTAGCTTTGACCATGGTAATCCTATTGATGGTAAGGGTTCCCTTCGAAGCCCAAAGGAACAATCCCACTGTCAGCCAAGATCTTGTCCCCGAGGTGTTATGTACTGACAAATTAGTTTAACAATCTCAATGTAGGATTTCTGCAGCTCAGGACTATCTGCATCCTTGGGGAGAGGACCCTCCGCTCCTTCCAAGTCATGGTCCTCCCATGTTGCCCTCTCTGCAGGTGAGACCTCCACTAGAACCCCCATGATCCCTCCCATGGTTCCCAGCATAATACCAGGAGGTCAAAGGAACAGGTGAGAAAGGCCTGACACCCTTTGTTGACCTGCCAGAGACCGGAGCCTTGGCAGGAGAGGAAGGCTATGAGTGATTGTCAGACTGAAATGAAGATCAATGTACTACAGGTCTGGGAGAGCACTCTCGTCACACAAAGGTGAATGGAGGTAGTCACTGGGAGCAGACGAGTAGATTTTCTCACGCCTGCCCCTGGGAGAACAGCTCTGTGGGTATGAGAAAAGTGTGTCCCAATGCAGTGTAGGACTTGTCCTGGAGGCCAAAGCCTCTATTAGCAGATCTGATGTGCGAACCCTAGGGTCAGCATCGCCTCCTCGGGACTTGATCCTCCAACTATCCAAGGGGAAGCTCGTAGGAGCTGTATCCTCGGTTGGTATTCAGGGATGGGAGTAACGTTCATATGTTGCACAACCACTCTCTGTAGTTTGTGTCTGGGTCCAGGGACCGTGAATGGTTACTGTAGCAGCACACTTCCGATGAAGCCCAAGGTCAAGGACCTTCAGGGGCATGGGTTGTAGGGACCTGTATATGAGGATCGGCCAGGGCATGGGTCTGCACCCCAGATGGCTTTTCTACTGTGATGGGAATGAGCCTCCAGGTCAAAACCTTTGAGCTCTGTAAACAAGAAACTATACCAGGCATTAGGGATACCTGGTGTCTATTATTGGAGCCTTGGGTGCTGTTGTTGGTCCCAGGGCATGCTGCTTCCGAGCTTCAGATGTCCCGAGACACCTGAGACTTGGGTCCTTTGTCCTGAGACAGAGGGTAGTTACACATTCTCTGCCTTGGATGTCCGGAGTCGTCCAAGGCATGTGTCCCCAATCCTTGGACAGGGGACAGTTATATTCCATGTCTTGGATGTTCGGGAACACCCAAGAAGCAGGTTCCCTGTCCGGGGACAGAGGAGTGTTATAGAGAGATTTTCGTGCCTCTTCTATAGAAGAAGACATATCATGAGAATGCCCATGGGCCTTTTCATGGACTAGATATACCACCTTTCTCCCCTTTGGGTCTGTCCACCTAACGGGACCCTTAGAAGAAGGGTTTCTTGCATCTAGTGCCACTGCCTTTTTCCTCTTTGGGTCTGTCCACCTAACAGGACCCTCAGGAGAGGAAGGGAAGGAGAAGTGAAAGCAGATGGAGATGAAGGTACTGGTGATATCAAAGGAGAACTGGGTCTTTTCTTCAATTTCATTTCTCTTTTGTACCTTTTCATTAATTCTGCTAGAAGGTCTTTACCATCAGGAGACATTGAAGGGTGCACCGATGTTGATGGGATCAGATGGATCACCGAAGGTGTTGTGACAGCAGTCATGGCGACCTTAGATCCCGTAACTGAAACCATGGTCCCAGTTACTAATGCTATAGAGAAGGGGTCCTGGTTGGCCACACTAAGATGTGCGATCAAGCCTCTCACTGATGGTTCGCCTGGGAAACTTAGGGACTGCCAGAGGTTCCTCAGATCTTGAAAGATCCTCCTGATATCCCCTAGACCTGAGAAAGATGGTATTTTAGTGACTACCTCCCTTTGACGGGGGTGATGCTCCCTTCCCCGAAGAAAACAAAAGAAACCCTTGAGAGCTAGAGACTGGTCCCCTTTCCTCCATGCAAACTCCCCATTGCCAAAGCACCAGGGGAGTGTGGAGGAGTGAATTCTCCCCTAGATGAAGAAGCAGCAGACCAGAATCACATGGGAAGGAACAAGGAGCTACCTGGTGTCCTAGGAGAGTACTATCCCTCCGAAGACGGACGAACATTCTACTTGGATTCCTCTTCCCAGCAAACCTCATCCATTGCTCTGGGGAACACTCGGGGCTAGTATCATTTATGGAACTTACATGTTTGCGGCATTTAGTGCAACGGTATGCAGACCAGCATCAAAAGAGTGAAAGAAAGCAATTGCAGCTGCTCTCCCACACCTGGACAAAATGTAGGTTTAGGCTTGAATGATTCTTGGCCTTGCATTATTCATCAAAAACAAGAACATATATACCACAATTATTCAGTCAACTAAACGGAAGGAAAAAACCAGGTTGAGACGAAAGTAGAACAGCCAGGAAGCACTTGGGCAGAGGAAGCCAATGCTGCTTCGGCTCTCGACAAAGCCTATAAGGCAAGTGGTTACACGACTTAGCGTTAGCGAAGGGAGGAGTGAGGTACCCGACCTCTCCCACCAGTATGCAACTACAAACAACCTTGTTGTGTAGAGTTACGCTGAAGGTAATTCCTATGTAAAGACCGATGGTTTGTATTCGTGTACGAATAATTTGGTCATAGATGGTATTCAGGTTATTCATAGTAGATTTAATGACAAGAAAATTGTAATGAGTTTTAATGCGCAAGCTGAACATGATGATGGGGCAAATAAAGTTGGGAATATTAGCGATGTAACTGAAGAAAGTTAGGAAGATATCCACAAAGATTATGATTTGTAATGTATCACTCAAAGAATCTGAGGATGAAATGGTAGATGTTTTACTTGAGAGAAACGACTATCAGAACTCAGTTGAGACAGTGAAGTCTAAGCTCTCTCTGATCTTAAGTAAACCAGCAGCGGGAAATACTACAAGGCATTTCTCTTTAAGTGCAGTCCTGAGATTAGAGCACTTATACATAAGCATGGAGACAAAGTTAAACTAGAATGGGGGAATTACAATGTGAGGGATAAATAAATATCATGTAGTTATCTGTTTCTATTGTTAGCGTTATGGTCATGCAGAAATGAAGTGTCAGGCCAAAACGAAGGGTGACCCCCGCATATGTGGTAGTCATGATCATAAATGTATTAATTGTGTAAGATTCAGGAAGGCCGAAATTGATCAGACTGTTAATGAAAGATGTTGTCAAGTATTACAAAAAGAAATAGAAAGAATAAAAATGAGAACTGATCATAGCTGTCACGGATGATCTTAAAAAATTAATTGTGGTGTCATTAATATACAATTATTGGGAAATAAGACCTTGGAGATTCGTGAGCTTATTATCGAAAAGGAATTAGATATACTTGCGCTGGAGGAGACGTGATTCCGGGATTTTGACTGCAAGAATTGGCGCGTTGGCATTACTGACCCAAACTTTTCTGCATGCGCCTAGAAAGAGGGAGTTGGGCTAGTTTTATCCAACTTTCTCTAAAACCAAAATGATATCTGGACATAGTTTTCAAAGTTTTGAGCACCTGCAAGTAGATTTTGAGTGTGGTGGCTGGAGGTTTGTGTGTGTGGTGGTTTATAGACCGCCAGATTCGAGTGCGGATGTTTTTGGACGAGTTTGGATCTTATCTACAGGACATTGACACAGTGGGAGTAAATGTAGTTGTGTGTGGAGATTTCAACTTTTTGTTTAAGGACTGAATAATAGTGAAGCAGTGGTGTTCAGAGAAATTGTGGAATCTCTGCAGTTTACCAACAAAGTGGAAAACGTAACGTGTTACCGGTCATATGCTTGACTTGGTTTTTTGCATTGCTGAGCAAAATGTTGATGAGGAGTGCTGTATTTCGCCTATAGTACACAAAGTAGTTGATTTAAGATCTCCTTTCTTTTTAAGGGGAAACAAAGGGAAGTAATATCTTTTAGAGATAAAAGGCACCTTGCCTCTGAATTGCTGGTAGGGAAAATTGTGCATAAGATTGATATGGGAAAACCAATAAGCTGCCTACATGATGGATTAAATGCGAGCGAGTGTCTAGATTGTTACACGAAGTTATATCATATATTAGGTAAAGCAGAATGTGACATGTGCCCAATGGCTGAAAAAAATTATTCTCATTAAAAGATAGCGAACCTTGGTTTAATGCCGATGTGTTTCGTGCTAAAAATAAGCAGAGGAAGGAAAAAATTTGGCATAGGAGGCGGACTCAATGGAGTGACCAGAGGGAAATTATCAAATAAAAATGCGCTTAAGAACGATGGAGAATTAATTTGAAGGCCACAAAGGATGCGTAGCTATTATACCCGAAAAGTTAATGAGTCAAGATCTGATATAAGGAAATTGCATAGGATCCTTGATAACATGACAGGCATGAAGAGAATATGGTATTACTTGATGGTTATCCCGATTGTGATGTGGCAGACGAGTTTTTGAAGTTCTTTGATGGTGTGAGGGTACAAACAAAGAGGCAGGTAGAAGTGTACTGACTTTATTACTGTTGTTGAAGATTAAGCTGGTTTTATGCCAGCCCTGGCTCTTGCTCAAAGTGTAATGACTTTACTACTGTTGTTGAAGATTAAGCTGGCTTTATGCCAGCACGGGCTCTTCCTCAAAATGTACTGACTTTATTACTGTTGTTGAAGATTAAGCTGGCTTTATGCCAACACGGGCTCTTGCTCAAGAGCAGCCCGTAGAAGACTTTATTACAGGTAAGGAAAATTCATATATACAACATGCGGGCGGAAGTGTAGTGTCCGACCTGTGAGAAAGCAAAAATGGGTCGGCGACAGCCGATTTCTTTGGAGACATATATTCATAAATATAAAGGTATACAGTGTATGATATTGCATGATTTATACATTGGCGGAAAGCCCGCTGAACGCTCTTTCGAATGGACGAAGAACAACGCGACTGTAGGAACACGTACAATAAATTTGGAGATAAAGCGTTGTCCTTACTATGGAAGATAGTACGGATAAGTGATTTTGCTGGATGTGGCTAACAGTTGCCGTCCTTTCTTTTTCCTGAATCAAGGATAAACAAACTTGAGATTTCGTAACGCAGTTGAGATTTCGTAACGTAGATGCAGAAAAAATTAAATCTGTTATGAGCAAGGTGAAGCCTACGTATTGTGCGAATGACCCATTGCCGATGGCTGATGTTGAAAAAGCGGATTTTACTAATTTGTTCAGTATTATATCTGAAATTGATAACCTGTCTATTGGTAGTAAAACATTTCCTATGAGTGAAACTTATAGTGAAATATGTTCTTGGTAGGCAGTCTAAGTTCCTACAGATCGGTCTCGAATTCGACATTTTTATCCAAGATTGTAGAACAAGTGATTTTAGAGCAGTTATTACATCTTGTGAATGAATCGATTGTGAAAATGGATGCAGAAAGTGCGGTATATTAATATTGTACGCGATTTGAGTGCTGCATTTGATACAGTACATTCATGATTTGTAGGTGGATGATTTAAAAACTGTTGGCACTGATGGAGAAGCGTTGGATTTTCTTAAGAATTATATATATAGAGCATATCTTGTTCAAATAGGTAAGTCCTTTTCAAGCGCTAGGGCACTGTTAAGAGGTGTGCCTCAGAGAAGTGTATTGAGCCCAGTTTTGTTTTGTTCTATATATACCACTGAATCGTCGTACACCTTATATAAGCATGGTGTTAGTTTCAAGCTTTTTGCTGATGATAAACAGTTTTATTTGACATATAATGATGTTGCTGACACAGAAGGAAAACTGAATGCTGTTATGAATGACATAAAGATATGGATGGAAAGGAAACGGATAAAGTTGAATGAGGATAAGACTGAGTGTCTGGTTGTGGGGAAAAAGGGTGATCTTAGAAGACTGTGTGATATTCAAAACCTTGTGGTTAAAATTAGTTATAAGGAAATACTTGGATTGGTCGTTAATGAGAATGCTAATTCAGAACAACGTTATTAATAGACATGATTACTGCAATTCAATTTATTATGGACTTCCTAATTATCAATGAGGAAAATGCAAAGGATTATCAATAGAGCAGCTATACTTATTAAAGGAATATCTCCTAGAGACAGAGTAACCCCTGTTCTTAGGGAATTACATTGGCTGCCCATTAAAGCGAGGATTGAGGTTAAAGTGTGTGTTGGTGTTTCAAGCACTACAGTATGAAAAGCCTGTATATGCTGACTGATTTCAGCATGAAAAGCCTTCTTTATATGTTGACCGATTATTGCATAAAATTCAAACAGCTTCAGTTGTAACTGAGACATAACACGGAACATCGAAGATTGGAGGAACCGAGCTGTAATTTGCAGACGGGTTTTAGATCCTTTGAGGTTACTGCCCCTAGATTGTTCAATAGGATGCCTAAAGAGATTAGATCGTTGGCTAACGTTGCTTCATTCAAGAGGAAACTGAAAACTTAGTTGTTTAACGTCTGCTATACTACGGATGATAATATTAGTGAAAAATATACACTCTAGTGTGGTGTAGCGTTCTGGGGAGCCCTACAGAGCACCCCGTAGTGTTGGAGGAGAGTATGACATTTAATTGAATAACAAATAGTCCTTATTAAGCAGCGCCACCCCGCGAAAGACGAACATCGAATTCGTCTTTGCATGCCTCGTAGTCATTTCGTATTCCATGATCAATACCTGTATATTGGTTAATTTATAAAAAATATATTTGAGTAATTAAAAAGAGAGTCCTTCTAATGCTCAAAACACGAATACTTCTTGAACACATTTACTGGCAAATGCCACAAACTCGCCGCCCGCTTCCGTTCTGTTGCATATCCTAAACGTCGTGGAGGATTGTCGATAAAAAACGGATCCAATTTTTTCGGAACATATTGCTAGATCTATTTTATGTGCATTTTATTCTTTAAAAACCTTCCAAGCAAGTTCATGGTTTATGGTTCATCCTATAGAAAGTGCGTTCATTATATTATGAATAATATTCAGTACTGTGCGCCACGCAATGCATTTTGTTTACATTAATCCCTCATGAGAAGAGAAAGGAATTCTCTTAAAAGAAAAGAATTGTATTTTCTGCAAAGGGAGAGCAACCCAGATTAGTTTGACATGAATATATAAACCTTAACTGCATGATGGAAGGACTTAAAATGAATCCATTTCCTGGATTACGAATGACAGCTTCAGTCAGAGAAAGCAAGATGAGCAAGAGTATTACCAACACCGTTCTTGTTCATGTTGCTCATCCAACTCCTAAATTACTCCAGCCTTAATTAGAAGGCAGAGAACTACCATGCCACTTTTGGTTGTTTCTCTAATGTTTAGTAATTCAACAACACGAAAACCTTACTCTGCTCCTATTACTGCAGAAAATATTTGTGCATTAATTTTTTTCCTTTTCAAAATATTTTAAACATTTCCACTTCAACGTCAGCCAGAATGCAACTGCTTCTAGCTGGTTGCCATGTTTCAGGTACAAAAACGAGCATACGTAAAGCAGTTACATTACCATATAATATTTTATTTACAATAAAATAACCCGTTACCTCCAAAAGCAAGTCAGCATGACTTTTTTTTTTTATTTTCTCTAAAAAAAAACTTCCTTACCCATCTCAATTCTTCTTTCACTGATCATTCATCGAGTGCATTAAAATAGCCAAGTAGAATACAGATGTTATTGCACCGACAAGCAACCTAACGACAACTGAGGTCTGGACTCAGGACAGGAAACATTGTTTGCAAACAGTTTCGAAACGGTTTGCAAACTGTTTCCTAGTGTGGACAGGCCTTTAGAAACCAGATGTTCCGTGCTCAACGCCGTTTAAGGTCTGTTCACACTAGGAAACATTGTTTGCAAACACTTATCGCATGTTTTATTCCCATCCAGAATGGAAAAAAAATTAAGTTTCTGTGTGTATATGTATTTATACACATGTATAATGCACACACACACGCACACACACACACACACACACACCACACACACATTATATATATATATATATTATATATATATATATCTATATATATATTATATATATATATATATATATATATATATATTTGGCAATGTATGTATGTATGTATGTGTGATCGGTCTGACGGGGCTGAGATTTGGAACGGAGATGGGTTTCCACACCGGGAATGGCGAGACCTACGTTCAGTAGCCCGGAAACATCCGGGAGGCCGGGCTCCCAAAATTTCTACTTTCCCCCTCCAGAGGGTGAGAAGGGATTCCCTGAAACAGAGCTGGCCATGCCCATAGACTTAGTTACTTTATAAATTTCTGTACACAGATGACTTATTATTTGGAAAAGAATACCTACTATAGGGTAAACATCAATGACATCAGAGGGTGGTTTTAGAAGGGGGTTGACAGAGAGAGAAAATGAGAGGGAAAGAAAGTGAGAGAGAGTAGACTGGGTGTTAGGGAGAAGAAAGAGGAAAAGAGACAGGGACAGACAGAGAGAGAGAGAGAGTTGGTATTACTGAGAAGAAAGAGAGTAAGAGACAATGATTGTTGGGGAGAGAAAGAGAGAGTAAGAGAAGGAACGAAAGAGAGGAAAGAGTAAGAGAAGGGAGCGAGAGGGGAAGGAAGAAGAGAGAGAGAGAGAGAGTTGAGGGGGTGTTAAGTAGGAGAAAGATGGAAAAAGTGAGAGATGGAGAGAGAGACAGACAGACAGAGAGAGCGGTTGTTTGGAGACAGAGAGACAGAGAGTTGGTATTAGTGAGAAGAAAAATGCTTCATTTTGATATTCATTTTCAAGGATGTTGTTTGTTATGTCAGATTTGCATTCCTCACAATTCAGGTCGTGGTACTGCATTCGATTGTGGATGGATTTATCTATTTTCTGTTCATAAACTATGTTCTGGGTTACACGGACTAATCTAGCTGTGACCCGCCCATATATATATATAAATATAAATATATATATATATATATATATGCTTAAAAAATCACAGTAGATGCACGTGAACTCATAAATAAGCGAATACCACGGGAAATGATAGACAGGAACCAAGCGCTTTCGTCTTTATTCAGACATCGTCAAGGAGCTACTAAAGTACAATCGGAGAGGAAGGCCTCAGGTACAAACGAGATCAGGAATACCAGATGGTTAATTATCAAAAGGGAAAAAGGGTAAAAATTAAAAGGGATAATCCAGGATTATCGGATATCACACGGTCACAAACTTAAACAGATTCTGACCCTAACCGAAATTACAAAGTATCTTTACAGTCCAAAACATGTAAAAAACTGAATATATTATGTTGCTTATATTTATCTACAACTTTTTTCATTATGAAAGCATCAAGTTTAAATAAACCAAGACTTAAATTTAGAACATTTCTATTATTTGACTTGATAAAACAAGATTCAATGATATTCCTTTTAACTGTGTCATTACATGCGACTAAGGCTCTTGCTTGACTCCAGTTAATAGGATGGTCTAAATCTCTCATATGTACAAAATAATGCATTCGATATTTGCCCAGTTCTCACAGAATATTGATGTTGCTTAAGACGCTGTGAAAGAGATTTGCCAGTCTGTCCGTAATAGATTTTATCACACTTTTGCAAGGAATTTCATATATGCAGCCTGGAAGATCTTTAGGAGAGAATTTTTGATTACTAAACTCTTGATATTAATATTACTGAAAACAACATTTATGTTAAAAAGCTTTAAAATTCTAGGAATATCTAAAAACCTTTCCAACATAAGGTATTTTAGAATGTTATGCTTACTAAATTCAAGTTTGTCATTAGTTGAATAAAATGTTTTTCTAGCTCTTTTCCATGCCACATCTACAAAAGTCCTTGGGTATTTAATTTTCAATGCAATATCATAAATAGTTTTTTAATTTCAGCGTCAATAAACTTCGGGCTACAGACACGTAAAGCCCTTAGGAACATCCCAGAAAAAACAGAGAATTTAACATTTTGATGGTGATTGGAGTAGTAATGAACAAAAGAGGCAATATTAGTTGATTTTCGAAAGACTGAAAAAGGTGAAATTTCTATAATTTCTATGGACAGTTACATCAAGAAAATTCAAATTACAATTCTTTCTTCCTCTACAGTAAATTTATAGAAGGGACTAAATTATTGAGATTATTAAGGAATTCCTGAGGTTTTCGTGAACTGGCCAATACAGATATATCATCCACGTATCTAAACCAAATAACTTTTGGGGCAAAATTCTTGGTAAGAGTTTTGTCTCAAAAAATTCCATGTAAATATTGCT